>NW_008238988.1:722113-768333 GCF_000691975.1 Corvus brachyrhynchos
AAGGGTGTATTCCGGCTGATCAGAAAACCTGGGCAGGTGGAAGAGCTCTCTATGTTCTCACCCTCCCTCACACCCACAGCACTCCACTGGAAAAATGTCAGGCATAATGGCTCCATGGACGTGGCTGGCTCTCTCTTGGGGCATGGATGGAGCAATGCTTTCACAGATGCTACCAAACTGTTAATTACTATTCTTGTAGGAATCAAAGCTCGATTAAAGGCACTACAGTAACTCACAGCAACTTCCCCAATCATCTGCATTTCCTACAGAACTTAAACGCAGCATGGAGCTGGAAACTGGGCTCTTAGGACCAGTTCATCAGCAGTGCTTGGAAATCAGGACAACATGCCACTTTTACAGTGGCTGAACTCCTCAAAGCAGGAGGTATTATCAATAAAATAAATACAAATACACAAAGCTAAACTGATGCACTGCATTGGTGGGTTGAAAAATCCTCAGCCCATGTTTTCAACTTAAGAAATGCCTACACTAAACCTAAAAAAAGATTCCTACGTGTTCGCTGTAGCAGAAAGCTACGTAAGTCATAAGAGCACTGAGGTATACTGAATTTGAGTTTTATTAAAGAGAGTTGCCTTATGGTTCATAAATAGCAGCATATCCCAAATGAGTTATTAATAAAGCATTTCACCAAATTATATAATAATGCATCTTGCACTTTTGAGTACCACTGGAGGAGTGTTCAAGGGAGGTTTATTTGGCAATAGGAGTAGAAAACTCACATTACCTCCTTGGACAGCTACCCAGGTATCTTGGAAACAAACAGAAGCACTGAGTTAGCACGTCTGAATTTACCAACCTGTGGACAAGAAGGATTATGCAAACAAGTCTTCACTTCTACTTCCCAGCAATGCACAAAGTGAGAGATTGCCTTCAGCTGTCACTGGCAGGGTGAGAAGATACTTTCACTGATACTTTCTGTTCAGCCCAACTGAACAGAGCTCAAATAGAACTGAAAAAAAAAAAGAACTGCAACAGCTTTTCTAACTTTCAAAATATCAAATACCAATTTAAAATACCTTTCAGGGCTGGGGACAAGTGATGCATCATACCTTGAAATGAATACAATTCTCAACATGACAAATTCTCCTTCAAGGACCTAATATACTGGATTTTAAAGTTAAAACAAATTTATGTTTCTAAAGGTTGTCTCTAGAACAAAATTAAATTTGGTCCTTGAACAGGCATAATAGAGCAGGTGGATGGAGCAGTTTGCATATCTGAGATTTTAAAGGCAGCTAACTTTTCAGAGAGTTCAATTGTAAGAATAAATCTTTGAGGTGATCTATTAAGCAGGGAAAATACAGTCACAGGCATTTGATACACTTTGTATTTTATCTACACAAAAGGACAGGAAACAAATGCTTCCCTTTGGGAATCTCTTTTCCCAAGAAATTGAAAGGCATAACCCAGAGGACTCTTGCCTGTGCCTCAGGACACTGGATTTCTGTTTCCATTTTTGCCACTGCTCGACAAAAAACATTCCATCCTTTATCATGTTTTTATAATGAAGATAACAGTTTCCCCTTCCTTGGTAAAATGCTCTGAAATATCCTGATTCTCTTACTATTATAATACACATTTTGACTCTGGGGTTCCCAAGTCTCCCCAAAAGGTCACAGAAAGAAGCTTTCAAATGTATTTCAGCTATAATACCCCAGCAGGTGACTAACTTTGTGGGCAACAATTCTTTTTCAGACCAGCTCCTTGCCTTTGAAAGACCCAAGCTACGTCCTTTGTATGCAAATCAACAAAGAAATTTGTCCCCCTGTGCAAAACAGCTAAGAGACATCCTGAACTTCTTATAATAAAGAGATGCAAGAGATCTCACAAATTCAGTCCCTCCTTTCAAGTATGACAATCCTAATTTTCATGCCTTTATTATCCAACACACCTACTTACAAGCTACAGCTTGCTACACCTAGCTACAGCTAAGCACCTCCTACAATAACTTTAAAATCCTTTATTCAGTTTAATATTAAATTTGCTTTTGCACCAATTTACTCTAAAAATCACTTTGTAAGCACATATATCAATTTTTAGTGTTGAAAAAAAAAAAGATAAAGCGAGAGTCAACTCCTTTGTTACTGGTTACACATCTTTATGAAGGGATCATTAAGGATAAAGGAAAACGCTTTATTGGGGCAAGGCGTGCAGGGAGAAAGGAGGGTAGGAAGGGGACAGAATACCGACACTGATACCCCACTGAAAACTCAGGTATTCAGTAAGCAATCTGGTACAATTCACTTGTCACAGATACTGGAATTCTGTTGGCATTACTGCCAATATTTACTTCACTTAGGTAGGAACTCTCAAAGCATCTCAAGACAATGTTGCACAGCATTGTTAGTGAACAACTGAAGTTAATTTACTTGCAAATGGTATTTCTCATACTCTTAGAAGTTAACAACTTTCTTTAAATGGCTTTAATCAAGCTGGAAAATAAGGTATTCTCCTGAAGTGTCATTTTAAACTTTTATCCTTTTATTATCTTCTTTTGAATGCTGTAGCAATGGCAAGCATTTATCTCACGTCTCTCTTACAGCACAGAGACTGCTCTGTCATTATCAGTTTTTAAGAAGCTGTAAACTTATCTCAGCGGCTGGAATTCTTCATGAAAGAAAGGAATAAAAAATCAGTAATGATGTACATATCATCTGCCTCTGGGAAAATAAAAACTGCCAGTGATATGCTGGGAAAGATCTCCTTAGACGCCTTTCACAGAGCCTCTTGCAGTAGTTTTACTGTAACCCAGCAGTGTGATTTCCAATAACATTATCCAGCACGCTGATGGCAAGCTCCTAAAATACAGCTCTGCTCTGAACAACAACCAAGAATGCTATTGTGAGTCTCATGTTTACAGCTGCTCACTGATTGTGTCACATTTGCAAAGCTTTCAAGAAAAATGATAACTTTTTTCTTACCACTGAGATTTATAAATTCAGCCTACAATTTTGCTTACAAGCTCAGTGCAATACCAGAGCTAGTGGGCCTGCAGAATTTGATCCTCTTGGAAATTTTAGCTAAAAATTCCAATGTATTTAGCCAATAAACTTGGAAAAGTATAGTCCAGTATCTTAGAAAATCTAAATAGAAAGCAATATGTAGAACAGGGCTCCTACATTATGGGAGGCAGCAGTAAGAGGTGTAGATACACACAGGACACAAAAATGTCTACATCTTGATGAACAAGTCATTTTGCTTCCCTTCTATGCCTCAGTTCCTCCAATCAGAAGATGAGAATACTGACCTTCTCCATAAAACACTATAAATTCTACACCTCCACCTACAGGACCCTCAAGCTGGGAGGAGGCAAACTGGAATTACAGTCCTGCTGCCACAACTGTTTATGCATTAGGTCAGGAGAATAATACATAATTAATACATTTGTAAAAAAAGAAACACACAGGAGTAACCTTAGAGAAGGAAGCTGAAATAGATACACCCCCTCTCTAAGCCTGGCCATTCACCTACAAAAGCTTCCACTTGTTTGCCTTTCTCCTGGCCCCACTATTCTCGTGTTTCAGATTGCACGGCAACAACAGCTTCAAAAGGAGAATGGGCAAGGTTCGGCCCTGACTCCCCTCTCAGCTCTTAACTCCCCTTACAGAAGTGAATTTGGGGTTTGTGCAAGCCAGGAACAGGCTTTAGCCACCAGTCCTTTAAAAAAACCTCAGATTAAGTCAATGAGTACCTGTTGCATTGCCCATCAGAAGACAGATCACTCCTGACTCCGAGCAAAGAGAAATTCTACATCCAGAGCACCAGCCAAAAAACCTGCCCTATGCACAGGCACAGCTCAGCTGCACCCCTGTGCAAAGTGTCACCTACCCATCAGTTTTACATGGCCCCCAACCAACACCAGCTCAGGGACACCAGCACTGCAATGGGAGCTGCTCACTGTGACTTCTGCAAAGCTGAACACGTGGTCTGCCACAGTGTTCTTAAAGCCAAATTGTTGAGACATGGCCTGGCTTGCTGGCCTAGGCAAGCACTAAATTGGCTGGACTGCCAGGTTTGAAGGGCTGTGATTAATAGTACAAAGTCCAATTAGCAGGCAGCTGCTGCAGGCATCCCTAGGGGACAACACTGTCTCCATTAGCAGCGAGACAGGGAGGGAGAGGCACCCCAGGCAGGTATGCAGATGGCACCAAGCTGGCGAGGCAATCCTGCGTCAGGTGGGGCTCCACTCAGAGGGATGTTAGGAGGCTAGAGAACTGGGCTGACAAGAGCTGCATCTGTCTTTCAACTTCCTAAAAAGCCTCACACACAAAGATAGAGTAACCCTTTGCTACAGTATAGGCTGGAGCTGACCAGGGAAAGAACAGCTGACACAAAGGAGTTGGATGTCCCCACAGAAAGCTGAGCAGCAGCCAGCACTGGGCTCTTGCATTGAGAAAGGCCAAACAGGTACTGAGTTGTGTTAGCAAAAGTGCAGCCAGCAGTCCAGGGAAGTGGATATTCCCCTTTATTCCCTGCCGATGAGGCTGCACCTGGAGAGCCTTGGTCAGATCTGGGTTCTCAAGTACGACATCAGTGACACTGAGATGGCTGAGGGGCTGGAACACACGATTTACAAGGAAAAGCTGAGAGAGCCAGGTTTGTCAGCCTGGCTTTAGGGGACACCTAACACCGCCTACCTAATGAGAGGCTACAGAGAATACGGAGCCAAATTCTTCTCAGAAGCAAACTGTAGCAAGAAAAAAATCTGTTTAAATATTTGGAAAACAAAAATCTTTGGTATGAAGGTACATGTCCATTGCTAGAGACAATCAACATTCAACCAGAGCAGGGCTTCAGGAATCTACTGAGGATGTGAGCATGGAATGGAGAAATGACTTCCAGAGGCCCCTTCTAATCTAAATTATTCTACAATCCTGCATAGGGCACAGGCTTTTCTACATGTTTCATCACCTTCAGATACATTACCTATACAAACATTTCCCTGTATCACACCTCTGACTGCTGGAGAGACAGTGGAAAATACACTGTATTGTCCTTCCTCCTACCCTAGAGCCTCTCAGTAGGAAGGAGTGTTGTAATGAAACATTTCTGTCAAGCTACGTTTCTTTGAAGCTTCTTTTTCTGATGCTGTCCTCATGTTGTGTATACTACCTCTCAGCCAATGTTCTTGGCTCCTGATGGTGCTCCCAAATTCTCCAGTTGAAACAGGAGGAAAGTGACCAGTTCACAGTTCTTCTGGGAGGGCTGCACACATTATTAGCAGGAAAAAAAACAGCAGGAAGCAAGACTGGAGCATTCTCTCATTTCACCTTTGAATGACTGTGAGAAACAGCTGAGACACTGAAGCCACCCATTCAAAGTCTGAGGAACGGGAACAGCAGCAGTCAATACTTGAGTTGCTTTCCTCTGCCACAGGGAAAGCTTAGTTTCTAGGTGAATGATAATATTAAACAGAACATGGACAAAAATATTTTTCAACTGAAAAACTATAATCTGAATATGCACAGGAAATAATTATTGGCAATGAACTGGGTCCTCCAAGATGTGACAAGAATGCAGTGATCTGGGAGTCCCTCAGAGACATCAGCACAGATGCAGTGCATCTGGTGCACCCTCAAGAAGACTGATCCTTTAAGGACCAGAAGTTTTCAAATGGAAAACAAAATTCAGCTTAGATTCTGCAGAAGATTGAACAGCCCTCACGTGGGAAAGCCAAACTCTGAACTCCAGGTAAGTACGAACAGAACGTTCTCTGATCCCAGGTACCGAGTGAGAGGCAGCAGCTGAAACCTCCTGATATCCCTTTAAAAGAGACTTCCTCAGTAATGACTGAAAATTATTTTGCATTTCTTTCCTCATTTCCCTGGAGATCAAGGCTGGTCCACTGGTGATTTCAATGGCAAATTTCAAAAGAAATAGTCTCAATTTAGACAGCCCAGCTCTTTCGCCCAAAAGCAAGAGTCACAGAAAAGCATCTATAATCACACAGCCTTCAGAGCTGGATAGGCAGAACTGCATTACTCTGAAGCCATGGATTCATTAAGGAAGGAGAGAAAGTGTATTTTTAATGTAAGTGAACTAGAACAGGGTAAAATCCTTGCAAAGCGAGGGCACGGTGGTGCTTTCTCAGAAACAAGAAGGTTCAGGTAACCTCTCAAATTTTCTGCAGTCTAACTTGAAACACCAGCTCATTGTTTGTCCTAGAATTGTGCTACACATTACAGCACCTGAAATGACAAAAGCAACTTTGTTTTCCCTTGGAAGCTGCAAGGCCACTACAGGCACAGTAAACAGTTTAAAAGACCAACTGCAGAAGGAAAAATACTGTAAAACAGATAAGGTGAGAATTTCTCCTGAAATAAGAGAGGCAATGTTTGGAGTTCTGGTTTTTATGTAATAAGGACTTTCCCATTTTGGTTAGTACATGTCATGTTGCTGAATATACATTTACACTGCATATTTTTCTCTCCATATTAAAAATATTATAGCCTAGTAGAAGTTACATGGTATTTTTTGTCCACACTAAAAGGCTTCTTTTTTTCAGTCTATGTATCTCCCCTCTTTCAAAATTTGCTTTCCATCATGATACATGACAACATAAAATATACTGTTCACTATTCCTCCTTGCTTATCAATACAAAAGGAATCTGAAGAGCACTCAGATTTCTACTCCCTGCTGAGGCATAAGCTGGGACTTTATTTTTGGGAGCCAAACTGCTCCTTCATTGAAGAAACACCAATATATCACCATTTAAAAATACTGATTAGCAAATCTCATAGCACTTTACTAACACATGCAGTCAAAACATCACTGAGACTACTGCATTTCTCCCAAACTGGAAGGATGTTGAAAACTTAAATGATTCACTTACAGCTGATCTAAAGATGAGAGCTCCGCAATTTATGTTTTATTGTCAAATGTTTAAAGGATTAAATCTAAATAAAATACACAATACACAAGCTTCAAAGCACACGTTATCTTCAACATCTTATTTCCAATTAGCAAGTCAAAATGAAGACATGGGGAACATCTGGCTTCAAAAGAAAAGCTCTGGAAGAAATCAAGATTTTGGTTCTTTTGGGCTTCATTTAAGGCTGCTATTTTCCCAGACTGCTGAAACTGGATAAGATGGAAAGATTATTCTCTCTCAAAGATAGGAAAATAGCAGACATACCACCACGTGATTGAGTATTACATCATTCATACTTACAACAATACTGAGCCAGTCTGGCAGCTGAACTTAAAAGACATTTTCTTTTGCCTTCGAGGAAGGACACGGACTTGCCATAAGGGCAGATGAACAGGGAAAAGTTAGAAAAGGCTCAGCTCACCATTTTATTTGGCATGAATTACAAAATGCTAAAAATGTTTCATTGAGAAGCAATTCCAGTATGAGGTTTGTGTATGAAAACTACATCATGCAAACAAAATCCTAGTGACAAACATCAGAAGGAAATAAGACAGCTCTTGAGAAGGACCTTTACCCATTTTTAAAAGGCTTATAATTAGGATGTAAGAAATCATTATCAAGACCACTTTCAAGATTTAAGGCCAGGTCAGGTGTGAGAATGAATCCCGTTTTTACAAAACAAATTTGACAGGTAATATTGTTTCTCTGATATACCTTCACTTTGTTCTTACGACATCAGAAACTGCAAGATAGAAAAAGCTGCATAAGACTTAAGAACAGGATGAAAGTGGACACAGTTTGAGAAAACCTCAAGCTAAAATATTTGCAGATAGCAAGCACAGAAGGGCTTAGAGGTCTCAACGCACTGGCTTTTGTTCACCCTGTTTTGCATTACTGATCTTAATTAATCTAATAATATGAATTTGTGTTCTAAGGCAGCATTTTTACTGCATTAAAATTCAAATACACAATCTTCTATTTTAATGAAAGAGAGCATTTAATTTTCTAATTGACTTTTAAAATACTAAAATGCATAAAATATTAGTGATGGTTACAACCAGGAATATTTTTCAGTGACCAGATCAAAAACATCAATTATAATTGATCATGTTTGTTATCAGGATTTATTTAAACAAAGCACCAGGTAACGCCTTTTCTTTTTTCTTTTTTTTCTTTTTTTCTTTTTTTCCTTCCTTAAGAGGGGGGTGGCCACGCAGGGAAGGAAGGGGAAGCATCTCCTCCTCATCCCACACCATATCCAGCATATCCTCTGACAAAAGCAAGAATGTGCTGTACAATTACTGGCTGTACCCAACTGGTTTTTATTTAGCTGGTGTTAGCAACATATTAGCTCCCATCAGGTCAAAACACCACCCAGTTATAAATCTGGTTTTGCTGACATAAGCCCCAAAATTCATATGTGGAGATAAACTGTATTAAGCAGAGAGCCAACCTAATTATTTCCTCTTTTAAACAAGCTTTAAGAAGATTGTTAAATATTTATTCTCACAAGCATGCAAGGATCGCTGAAGGTCAAAGACATCAGAGGTGTGATCCCTTCCTTATCGTCCCTCCTTTGTATTTATTTCCCTGGAAGGAGGCCTCTCTGCCATCACACTTCCCTCCCCTCATCCATCATCCAGAACTCATCCTGACATTGTTCCTGTCGTTATCCCCCATGCCTCTGCCACCACCTTTCAGCTTCACCCCCTCTCAGTGCTGCCAGTGAGGGCTGTCCCTCATATTTCCATCCTGGAATTACTGATGCTTTTGTAGCTCTCCCACTCCCTGCTTCTGGTTCTTTCTTTGTTTCTCCTTTACCACGAGAATGTCTTATCAGTTCAGACACCCCAAAATGGAACCTAATTACTAAGAAGACAGACCATGCAATTCATTTCATTAATTATTATTTTTATGCATGCAATAACAGCCCAGTATTGCATGCATTAAAAATCTGGCTCAGATGCTTCTGCTGTAAGTACTTCTGGATTACACAAGGCCTGACATGGCGACGGAGCACAGGGTTGCCAAACATTTCTCTTACTCACACATAATGTCATTCAAGGCCACAATGGCAAAGGCTTCAGTGAACCTGCTCCAGAAGCCTATCCCTTCATTTCAAAGGGTGACAGTGATTCTTTTTTGTCCCAACACAGAAAGGTACGAGGGGCAAGTGCAAAGGACCTCCAAATTAAAACAATGTAGGTGCAGCAGCTCTACTGACCACAAACCCCATGGTTTTCAGCAGTCATAGAACATCCTGAGTTCAAAAGGACCCACAAGGATCAAAGTCCAACTCCTGGCCCTGCACAGGACATCTCAAGAATCACACCATATGTCCAAGAGTGTTGTCCAAGTGTTTCTTGAGCTCTGTCAGGCTTTGTGCTGTGACCACTTCCGTGGAGAGCCTGCTCCAGTGCCTTTTCCTGATACCCAGCCTAAACCTCCCCTGACACAACTTCAGGCCATTTCCTTGGGTCCACTCACTGGTCACCACAGAAAAGACATTGGTGTCTGCCCCTCCTCTTCCCCCCACAAGGAAATTATAGGCTGCAATGAGGTCTCTCCTCAGTCTCCTCTTTTCCAGGCTGAACAACTCAGGAGACCTCAGCTGCTCCTCGTATGGCCTCCCCTCAAGGCCCTTCACCATCCTCATGGCCCTTCTCTGGACACTCTAGTAGCTTAATGTCTTTTTTATATTGTGGTGCCCAAAACTGCACCCAGGACTGGAGGTGAGGCCACCCCAGTGATGTGCTTTGAGAAAAAATTGCCCAGAGAGAGACTTGAAACACTCTGCTCTGTAAAGCAATAAAGTATTTCTGCAGACGGATTTCAAAAGGGTATTATTTTGACCTCTACTGTACAAAATTTCCCTTAAATGAGGAAAACAAAGCTACCAACACCAGCCAAAATCTGTAATCTTGATAGGCCATCTTGTGACCCTGTCCCCCTCTCCATCTCTGCACATGGTTTGTTTAATACTGCATTATGGAAAAGCTGACAATTTGAGCCACCTGCTGTGTACCAACATCCTGAAAGGAAAAAAGTTGGTCACCCCTCTACACAAAAGCTGGTGAGAATTTCATCAGTGAATTTAATGGGGCATGATCAGGTCTCCCCTTGACAGGACTAAAGGTCAAGCTCTATTTTATCCTGAGTTAGTAACAAATGAACAGAAAAGCAAATTTTCAGAGTGTGCAGTTCTTAAACAAAACATTAGCCTGAGCACACACACATGCGCGCAAAATTACAGTCCTCCTGCTTCTTTTGGATGATATATTTAGAAATCCTATTAGCTGGAGAGATCAACATTCTTATCTGAATTTCCAGGATGCTGTAACATGCAAAATTAGAGCAGCTCTCTTAAGTGGGTCAATTATCACTACTGCACTTACAGCAGCTTTTCCCCTCCCTCCCTGCAGCATCCATAATGGGCATTTAGCACAAGGATTTAAACAGTCAGATGTTGAGTTGACACACACCACAATGTAAAGTTCCCCTTCCCTTTTATATTTTCAGAATCTTGAAGGAACAAAGGAAATCACCCAAGTACAGAATCTCCACATTAAAATTGCAGTCTCCCAGCAGAGAGCTTCGATGACTTCCAGAACAGGGCACCCTGCAGGATAATTCCAGTCAGCAATCACACTCACTGCTTTCCTGCCACATCTGAGTCAGGCACAAGTAAGGTTTATGGCTTTCCCCTCCAAGGGACAGGAGGAGAACCTGAGGGCCACTAACACCATGTTCCCAGCCCTGTCCCCCAGGGTGCAGGGCCACACAACCAGTTTGAAAAGCTTCAGGTTATTTTCTCCTCATCAAGAAGGAATTCTCTTCAAAAAACACTCCAAACCACCAGACACAAGTGGAGCAATTCAAGTACCCAACACCACTTCAGACAATGTGAAGACATCCAGAGGACCTAGAGAAACACAGGCTCTCCTACACCACAGCTGGAGGCCAGGTGAGATATGTGAGAGGCTCCTCCTGCCTCATTGCTGCCCATCCACGAGCAGCCCTGGCAGTAAGGGGATGCAGCAGGGAAGAGGAAAGAGCCACACAGTGGAATATAAACATCAATGAGCACATGGAAAGGAAAATTTTACTTTCCCACCAACTGGAAACAGGAAACACGTCATTCCCTCAGCACCACACCTGCTTTGTATGTATCTCTTTATAGGGAAAAAAATGTGTGAGGCAGCACTGCACATGAAGGATGACAGGATTCTCCTTCATTCCATGGAAAAGCAGACTGGATATGCAGGCTTCAGGTCATGAGCCCTGCTGTTGAAATTCAACACGTCCAGCCCTGGCTGGAGGAGAGAGTGATGGGGAGAAATTAAGGTGCAGAAATTAAATTTCTCTTGCTGTCCCTGGCTGCCCTCTTCCCTAGATCTCCAGCATTTTCTCGTGGTACTAAATAGGAATGATCACACAAGCCAAGCATTACCAAACAGCTAAGTCTTTGGAAATCTATGCAAATGACATGGGGCAACAACAGCCACACCCTATTTAAGGCAGCAATTTTTTCTTAATAGATGAAGCTCTTCCAGCTAAAATCCATTCACTGAAAAACACAGCAATTTTAAAACTTCATTTTGAAATTAAGTGAACAAGGCTTTGGAAGCCTTCAAGTCCAAGCAAATGCTTCATTAGGAAACATTTCTTCACCAAGAATGTGGTCAAACATGGGAACAGGCTTCCTAGAGAGGTGGTCAAAGCCCTCAGCCTGTCAGTGCTTAAGAAGCATTTGGAAAATGCCCTTAATAACATGCTGTAACTTTTGGTCAGCCCTGAATTGGTCAAGCAGTTGGACATTATAGGTCAGTTCCAACTGAAAATATTCTATTCAACTTACTATGAAGTAAGATCTTGGCATCTTTTACCACACAGTGAAATGAAGCAATTTGCCTCAGTAAATATTATATGTATTTTAACTGCAATTTAAAACCCATTTTTATTCTCTTATGTCATTGTCATACTCCACACTTGAACAAAACACATTTTCAATGCAACAGCAGTTAATAAAAAAAAACCTAAAAGGTCAGTTACTAAAAAGAAAGTCCTTAACCAGAAAGAAGTAGAAACCGGTTTTATTAACCTCCCTAACCACAGCTTTAAAAATTTCTTGATTAAAGCCTAATTTCAAAAGCTAATTTTTTAATCAGGAACACTAGGGCCTACTGGCTCCAGGAAGTTTTAGTAGAGGTCAAAAGATGGCTGGAGATCTAATTTTTCATTTCTAATAAAAAAGGAAGTCTTGCCCTTTTCCTTGCAAAGACAGACCTTGAAGTGCTAGTAGAGAAACAAAGAATGTATCCATCAAAGGTTCTCATGGCGAGGCTGTACAAGGCTTCCCAAGACAGCATGGCAGCTGACAGAACTGCTAATGCTCGAGAGGGAATTAGCTGAACTCCTCTTGCAAAGACCAACATGGCAGAAAAGCCCAGTAGCTGCTGCCTAACCAAGGATTAAAGAGACCAGTTCCTTATTCCATCACAGATTTTCTGGGTAACTCAGAATGTGTCACTTAGCCTCAGTTCGGCACCTGGAAATGAAGATAAATATCCTCAACTTCCCTTTCTGCGACATGAAAATAAACACATTAAATCAGGAGACTTTCAAATAGCTTGGCAATAAAGTACAAGTACTGCAGACAGATAGGAAATAACAAAGTGCTGCCCCATTCAGATGCCCAGTTTTTTCCCAAACCCTTCTTGCCTGCTGGGATCTGGCAATGCCTTTGTGATCTTCCCTCAAACAAATGGGAGGTTCACAGGGCAGAGGAAGCTGGGGAGGAAAAGCTCCTTATGCTTTCCCACCCAGCTCAAGTTTACATCTGAAAGACTTCAAGGCACCAAATGTTCTCCTGACAACCTTCTGCCCAAATTTAAGAGGTTATTTTCCTTATACATTTATCAAAAATGTTCTTCTGCAAACAACTCAGGAGAGAGGCCTCACTGGGCTGCCTTGGTCTGACCCCGGGAGGATCCCACTTCTTTCCTCTGACAAAAAAAACTCACCAAAGACCCCCTGAATAACTCAACCTCAGTCCCAGAGGCTGCCCAGCTCAGAGAGCCTCATCATCAAGATGGATCAGCTTTACTGGAGGGACAAAAACCTGCCCTGAATTTACCTCCAGAGGCAAACAGAGAGATGTTTACACAAGATAGCTGGTGAGGGAACTTTGCAGGGACTCTTCTCATGTGGAAAAGGCTTTATTTACTATGCTCTGACAAGACAGGATTTGGTTTACAACTAAGGGTGCATTTTTCAGAGAGCTTCAAAGGAAAAGAATAAATAAATAATATAAAAAAGGTGTGTGTGTATAGGGAAAAAAGACATTTATCATGTAAAATATTGCTATCAAAGACCCCAGGTAGCAGCATTGGAAAATACTACACAAAAGAGTGGACAGTTGTACAGCTTTTCTAACCGGTGTGTACAGTGACAGGATTACAAACAGAATGAAATGTTCCTTGATTAAAACAAACTGATATCCCACCTGGAAAATCCTGGCCAGGTTGTCATTGTTCCTGAGTGCCCCTGGGGCAGCCACAGGTTACAGCTGAGCCGACAGGTCACTCAAACACCCCGCCTGGCTCTTCCCAAGTTCTCTCTCTCTCTCTCTCTAAAGCGCCCTTTGTTTCCATTCAAACATTGTAGGGGTGGAAAAGCTGCTCAAAACATTAAAGAGAGACAACTGAGGACTGTTACTATTCCAAGAAACAAATTAAAAGCCAGAGTCTGAACTGCCCGGAGCGCTGGCAGTGCCAGACAAAGTCAGACGTCACTGGAAACGCTCAGCATCCCTCAGTCCCTGGGAGGGGGACAACAGGTCCCATCACACCTGAGGGTTTAAAAACCACTGTCTCCTTCAGATGGTTTTTTTGCATTGTATCTTTACTTGTGACACTGATAATGTAGACACATTTTATAAAGAGAATAACAAATCGAAGTTTTTATAGGCAACTCATCAGAAGGATGAAACACCTCCCAAATCCAGCTAATAGTTAGCAAGCTGTTTTCCCTGGAAAACATTAACACTGACAAGCAATAAAGGAAGGCAAATGAAAAGCTATGCCAAAGCGGCTGCATTGTGGGGGTTTGTGTCACATAACCTAATAAAAACCATGAATGGATGTAAAATCAATTCACATCTCAAATAATATATATAAAACTTTCCAAAGGATTACAAATAGAAGCTGCTCTTCAGTTAAATAAATTTGTATTTTCTCCTTAAGTTCTAGAACTATTTTTTCAGATCAAAAAAAATTGAGTTACCAGAATATTTTGCATTTTTGCATTAATTAAATAATGTGTAAGAACCAAGGAGAACATAATGTTTTCCTATTTCAGGCTGAGGTTTATTCAGGCATAATTCAGACTGCACCAGTAGAGTTGGCTACAGTATTCCTCACATTTTCACAGGGGCTGGCTGGCAACATGGACATTATGAAAAAAAGAAGAATAAGCAGATAACCATGTCAGATAAATACATTCCACTCCCTCAAACTGAACTCGCAGACACAATTAAATTCTCTTTTCCCTCTCCAAATGCTTCCCACTCCTCTGGTTCTGCCACAAGAACACAACATTTCTTGTCATTTCAGTCCTTTACTACATCTCACTGTACCTCCCCAGGCTTTTTTGCTCCTTCTACCACGCAACTTTTTAAGAAACATGATGTCTTCTACTGCTAACAGACTGTTTTGTTCCCAGGTAACGTCTCTTCCCTCCACAACTCCCAAGTCACTCAGATAACTCACCTGGACCACCCAAAATCAGTGAGCTGTCTCTCAGCTCTGAGGATGCTGCTGCCCTTCGCTACTTCTTCCAGGTCACCTCTTTCCTCTAAAATACAGTCACTAATCTTCGGCCTTTAACTTCCTTTCCTAAATTTCTCCCACATTTCTTTGTTAGAATTCTAAACTGAACACCATGACAATGAATGCTTTACAGGGACTCTGCTAAGCAGTGTATTTAAATGTTACAGTGTTAAAAATACTGCATGTCCTTTGTACAGCAGTATTCAGTGTATTGCTCCTCTTTCCAGGCCTTCCTCGGCACCTTCTCCAGAAGACCAAAACCAATGGCAAGTTTATTACCCGGAATATGCATTTTAATTCTTGTTAAAGCACTTTGTCACATGGCCATCCTCTGTACACCTGCTCTTGGCCCCTCTGCTCCAAAGGCCCTGGAACACCCCTGCCTCCTGTGGCCCATGTCTGTATTGCCAGATTTAAGCTGGGAACAAGTATAACATGCTGATAACAATCATCATAATTAATCTATGGAGCCTTGAACATATTCTAATTTCAAAGGTCAGAGGTTTGCACCTGTAGCCCTCAAGTTTTCAAGTTTTTCATGAAAGGAAAAGATACCAGAAAAGGAATTTGTATTTCAGTGTTGAGAGTCCATAATTTATCTGGGGTTTGTTTTTTAAACTACACTGGATTTTAAATAGTAATAGAAAAACAAACAAACAAACAAACAAACAAAACCACATGGAACACAGGCGAAAGCTGGATGAACTCCCTCTCCCAAAGCGACAAAGGTTAAATTCTTAGTATCAGCTACAAAATTAAGTTTAGGTAATGGATTTTTTAAAAAATAAACACTAAAAAATTGAGCTATGTGGACATGCACAACAACTCTTTTAGTAACCATGCAAATGAGGGTGCAGTACTTTGTGCTGTTGATATAGAAAGACAGAGCTCATCTTTGCAGTTTTATTCATTATTTACTTTAGTATTTTATGTGAAGTATCAAACAGAACATTATCTCCATTTAACAAGGAAAGCTGGGAAATTCATTTAAGGATTTATTAAGTGTCAACCAGACCAGGACATCTTGCACATAAGTGAGATACATGCTGAAATACTTTAAAGAAGGTTAAAAAACAAGTAAATTATTTTTGCTTTATTTGTTTGCTACACGTTAGCTACACTTGCTGCACAGATGGCTGTACACTGCAGTGTACCTATCTGCCTCTTACAGCCTGCATTTCTTCAAATGCTTTTTACCACTATCAGTGGGGGAAAATGGATCTGCATATTACAGCTGAGCTATCATTCAGAAGTATCAAATAACAACTGTAAATGAATTACTTTAAACATGTGACATGAGCATAAATATAACACTGAATCATAAAAGGGACCTTAGAGATCATTTATTTTCAACACTCCTGATGTGGGCAGGGACACCTTCCACCAGGTTGTTCAGAGCTCAATCCAACGTGTCCTTGAACACCGCCAGGGATGGGGCAACCACAGCTTCTCTGGGTGTGCCAGGGCCTCAGTACCCTCACTGTAAAGAATTTCTTGTTAATATCTAATCTAATCCTACCCTCTTTCAGGTAGTTACCTGGAAGATATATTATCAAAATATTGGTAGCACTTCAAAATCAACAGTGTCTTTATGGCAGTGATAGAGTGCTGCTGTTCGAAGTTCACACAGAGACTTTAGAGTAGGAAAGACCAGTGTAATAAGCAAGCCTTCCTTTTAACTCCATCATTCCTGCAAAACCACGGGTTTTTAAACATGCAAATTGTCATTGTTTAAAACAATGACAATGACAACACTATCAGAAAGCACTACTTTTAGAATACTGAATATAGTTTCTGAAACTATAGTTTCTGAAACTACAAAAAAAATCATCTCAATCTTAAAAGAAAAGCTAAACTGATCAACTGCAAAAATATAGAATGAGGGCAGCAATCTAGAGAAAGCATCAAATCAAATAGAATACTGAAGATGGGGACATACTATTTTAAAGTAGAAAAAAACTAAAATAACACAGAATTATAAAATGATAAAATGATAGAATGGTTTGGGGGTTGGAAGGGGCCTTAAAATACATCCAGTTCCAATCCCCCTGCCATAGGCAGGGACACCTTTCACTAGACCAGGTTGCTCAGAGCCACAGCAACAGAAGTAATTGGTGGATACTAAGCTCTGAATTCCAGCAAATGAAACACAATATAAAAGAAATAAAAATACATAAAACAAATAAATTTGGCTGGTCATCAGTAGTTAAAGTTTATGTGGATTTTAATGAAGTTCCCCAAGACAAAAATAGGGATGGTAAAGCAAGCAGTACTCACTTGCAAATCCGTCCTGTGTGCACCTCCAGCTACTGATTTCTTGTATGATTTTTGAGCAAATTTCAGAATTTATCAAATACCTTTTTTCTCAAAACTAAAACAGAAGTGATACTGTCCTTCCTGGAAGTATTAAAAGAAGGAAATCCACATATGTTGATGGAACAAATGTTGATGTAAAACCACTGGAACTCTAATCTGTTCTTTGATGCTGACACTGCAGGAGGTTTGGGGTTAACTGTCATTTACTTTAAAAGAGAAAAAATAAACAAAAAAAAAACTTCACAAATTATAAACCCTAGCAAAGCACAGGGGAAGTGCAATTTTATACTTGAAGCAAGTGCTGCAAAAGAAGAAATTCAGAGTTAGTGATGAGAGGCAGAGTGACATTTATAGCATTAAATAGTAAGTACTGTACATTTTAAAAGGGAGCAAATTTACTGGAACCACAGGAAACATTCCCATTCACTTCAATGTATAAAACCAGCAATGACCAAGTTAGCTCTTAAACACTTACCTCTTCACAATTTGAAACAAGGTCTAACTGGGATAGCTGACTTGCTAAAAGTGGGTCTTTTATTTGTCTATATTTTATAACTGTGAAAGGATACGAGGAGTTCCTTCTGTTCTACACACCAGGTAGAGACAGGCAGCAATGACGTGGGTCATCTTTCTACCCCGGGTTAGATGTTTGCTCACAGCCATCTTGAAAAAATTAAAGGCAGTATCCAGACAATGTTGATTGAGTTGAAGCTGGTTTCCCAAATGGTGAATCTGACGCTTCCCTAGAAAAATTAACAAAGAAAAGAAAAGCTTAACAGCTATGAAATTAATGTGCTTTTTGGTTGGGGTCTTTTAGTATTGGGGGTTTTTTTAAGACAAAATCAAGGAGGCGGATTTTGGATTAATCTCTTTATGAAACACAATGACCTCTCAAGTTTCAGGAACTATTTAGCCTCAGCTCCTCAGGACAAAAAAAAAAGCCTTGTTTTGGACTGCTAAAATTGAAACACATGCAATCAATGAGCTCTGTAAAACTAAGCCACAAACATCAGTCCCACAGAGGATCCAAGCCATAGCCAAGACTTCTCAGACAAAAGATTATGCCCCTCTCCCTTAACATCGTTTGCCAATTAGCACTTGATTAGCTGTAGCCAAAAAACAGAGGTCATGGTGTGTTTGACACTGATGTGGAAACAGAGTAGACATTTTGCTGCAGCTCTCCAAGAAGTGATGGAGTTTGCTGCTCCTCTGACCACAAATGAAGTCCACAAGGAAAGGAGCTCTGCTCCTGGCTTGCCTACGATCCCAATGATAGGAGGCACTTCCTTCCTCCAAACACGTTCACACCCCAGCCTTCATTTGAGGCTTGTCTGCCAGACTACTTAGACTAGCTTGTGGCTTCAGGAAACAAATGTGCCTTCACCCTTAAATAAAACAATAAAAAGAAAAAAGTGTGTTTCAGATGATTCATGGCAGGAAGTGGTCCAGCTGCTGGGACAGATGCGGGAAGCAAGGTCCAATCCGTCCCCACAGCTCCAGCTTCAGAAGAATGTGCCGAAAAAACAGCTTAAGAAAAAGATGGGGGAAGTCATGAGGAAAACAGAGCACTCAAGTTCCTCAGCATACAGGGTCAGACAGCACATCAAGAAAAATCCTTTAATTCAATGTGCTGGGCAGATGTTTCCAGCACATGTATTTACAGGAAACTCTCATCTGTTTCCTTCAGGAATGTCACGAGCAGCTTGTGGAAGGGGCACAAAGGTGCCTGCTGTGCCCACCACTGCTCACAGGAAGCAATGGCAATCACACGATGCTTCCCAGAACACCACCGGCTCAGCTCCTGCACAGACCACACATCTTAATTTTATGCAAATCCCTACATCATCATCACTAATAACATGGTAAAAATGCTTCACCTCTGAACAACCTTTTGCCAGAGATGCTGGTTTTAACAAGAAGTGACTCCAGCCAGGCAGCCGGGGTCAGCAGGACTCCGGCCAAACAGGAGCTGCCGCAAAGCAGCAGCTTCTCCTTCCTGCACACGTGGAAATTATTGCACTCACCTTATCATTAAAGATATCCTTTAAGGCACACTGGTCAACCAGGTGTAACACGTCTGGGCAAAGAAGTAAGAGCAGAGGAAGGATCCATCACCCTCCATGGGAGGGAGGTGTGGGCACGATAAGCTACTCAAGGGTAATCCAAAGCCCATTTGGGGAACAGTTTTTCCACTGCTGTCAGCAGGCCCTGGACTGGCACTCACCAGCCTCAAATACAAATACCACATCTTCCCAAAATTAAGGTACTAACTAGCACCTGGCCTTTCCAGAATTTTATTTCGCACTCTACAGCCTGTATGCTGCTTCTTCTATCCCTAAGAAAGAATCAGTTTATACCCATCTGGGGGGAAAGAAATGCACTTGAGTACTAAAAACTCATTTTGCAGTGGCAGCAAAGCAGCTTCCCTTCAAAAACAAAGAACATACCAAAAGAGGAAAAAAGAATAACACAGAGGAAGATACTTGAAATTAATTTCTTTCATAAACTATTTTCACCACTGAGCTGCTCCCAACCCTAAGCTACCATTAACATTCTGAGTATTTAACCTTTTCTTAATTTCAAATGTTGGAATATAATTAATTCATCATAATCCATCTTAAGAAAACAGTATGCTTGTTTGAGTAATATATGCATTTTTAGCTGAGCTCTTAATTCACCATCAATATTTTAAAGTAGAATTACTTCAGGGGTAATTGTCTACTGAAAAAAATACAAAAGAGATCTAAGAGAAAGGTACTTGTCTCCTTAGGAAATGCTATTTCTCTGAATGTTTTACTCAACCTTCTGCAGACCAGACAAGGCTTTAATTCTGTGTGCTAGGACTCCCTCAAGCTGCTCTGTGGTATTATATCAGTTGTACAGTTTGTGGAAAAACAAGGCAACTGTTACACTGCTGCTTATCCCCAACATGAACAACTTAATTCAGGACAAGAATCATCTTAGAAATTATGTGTATCTTGATGACTAACTTGGTTTTGTCCTTATTTGTTAGAAGAGAGAAAAGAAATGTACTGCTTACAGCATCATCTAAGATAAACATTTACATTCTGTAACCAGTCTCCTATTTACTAAAGAAAGATCAAAAGCTTTGTTGTTTCCCCATCACCACCTCCACCCCTTGAATTTAACACGACAACAAAATTCTATTTTTCTGGTATCTTATGTAACACTAAGAAAAAAATAGCTGGAAAAGTTAGCATTAGCAATCATGCTTCTAGATTTCTCCACAGGGACCTTCAAGATACCTTTTACTCCTTCTGGTTCCTTCCCAGATTCAAGAAGGTACTTCACAGAGCCCAAGAAAAGGCAGATATCAGCTAGATGGCTGTCACCCCGGTACTGCAGCACACAACCAAACCATTGTAGAGGGCCCTCACCCCAGTCAGCTGACAACCAAAAGTATGTTATTTTGTGACTTCCAACCTTTTCTGCCTAGCTTGTCAATGTGACATTTCCAGAGCTGAAAAATGTGCCTCCATAATATTTTATTTAACTATAAATACAGTGATTTAATCTGTTGGTATCTGAAGAGCAGATGTTCATACATAGAGAAATTTGGCTTAAGAAGACAATTGATCAAAATAAATTCTCTATCCAATGCTCCAGTTACTGCTGACAAACAAGAAAAGAGTCCAAATATTCATACTGCCAGTCCTCAACATGAGAAGTCCTCAAAACTGAGCAGTGGCAGCCACAGACCTTGCTAAGCATCGAGACACTGCTCCCCCAGCAAGAGGGTCAGTGCGGGGAGGAGCTGCGAGCAGCTGCAAGCTCCAGGGCTGGGAAGATGAGCAATTCCCTCCAGCAGACCTACAGCACTGCATTATGGCGATCAGCCCTTGAACATCCTCCCACTCCCACACTGCTCCTCGCTAGCTGGGTGGCATTTTATACCCTTGCAGCTGCTGTTTCCCTCCCGTCTCCCTCTTTGCTCTGACTCTCAGCATGGCTTCCATCAGCCCTCACGGCCGGCAATGCCCGCACTGCCACTCTCACCATATGGTCCCAGTGAGCTGGTCCAGCCAGCTGCAAGGATGCAACAAGCCTGAGGATCTGAGGATCTCAGCTGAAACAGTGGGAATATCTAACAATAGTGCAATTTATTAGCAATCTGCTCCCCTTAGTGTTCACCCGATTCCACCACAATGTTACAAACTCCAATGAACTGAGATGCTCTACTAGATGGAAAAGAACTGACACACCTTCAAACCCTGCTGTGCTCTGGATTATAGAACACTCAGAACAATACCTTCCTGACTTTCTTATCCATTTTATCCTGCAGGACAGCTTTTTTAAAAGTTTCAATGTGACCCTGCTCTAAAAACCTGCAGCTACTATCTCAGTACAATAAAGGAATATCATCATGTGGAACAGTCAGAATTAAATATTGCATTTTTTTCCAAATTGCTATGCAGAAGCACAAGTTATAACACAAAATATACAGGGGTAAAACAAGTCTCTTAGTAGGTGCATTTTTTATTAGTAACTTGAAATAGGCATTGCTTCTTTTGGGCCTTACAGGTTTTTGACAGATGCTGGGATTCTTATTTTAAACCACAAGAAATAGCACCTTTGAGGTCAAAGCTCACACTTCATGCTGCCTTTGCAATTTAGTGATGTCAAGAAAATTGGTATCTAAGTACCTTTGGGAGAAGGGCAGGGAACAGTATCTTTTTAAAAAGTCAGGACAAGCGCAACAACAAGGTTTCAAAAATCCTCCCCCTTCCTTCACCAGTAAAGCAGCAATAAATTTTCCTTTAAAGAGCAAAAGAACAAAAGTCTAGAAACTACAGAAATTTTGCGATGCATACAGCACACACCACGCAATTCCCATTTATTTCTCAAAGGCTCATCACACCATCAGGGTGGAGGGGGAGGCAGGGGGGAAGTGAGAGAAAGAGAGAAGTTTGCACTTCTGTAATCAACACACAAAATCAAGTTCCCAGGCTACCAAGTAGTAAAGTTTATCACGCTCCTGAATCTGCAGCAAAAAACAAAAGGCCCTTTTCAGCTTTTAGTTCCAAGCCTACTAAAAAAAAAAGTGTTTCTATCCATCTACTCCCAGCATGCTAAAAGAAATACCATCATCTTCTCATCTGATGCCAACCTCAGTGCTTTGAACTGGCACAGCAGACCTGAAGTGACAAGTTCAGATAGGACCACTGAATGCTACTATCCTTTTATTTCAGATAATTTCCATTCTTTTGACAAAGGAAATAGTCGTTATTACAAAACAAAATGTGCAGGCCAGAAATCACTGTCAAAAAAACAGATTTGCAGAATATCTTGGTTATATTAAATGCTTACACAAGAGGAAGCTGAAAGCAAAACTGCAGCTTAAGTTATAATAGAAGCAAAGTAGAAAAAGAGGGAAAATCAGACATATTCTTTACAAGCAATTTTCTTTCTTTTATGATCTCGTTACTACAGAAACATCTTGTTCTCTTCGCCTGTGGAACAGGAATCATACCTTTTTTTTGATCCTTAAAAGTCAGTAATGTCAAGCAGCTACAGCTCTACATTACACTTACCTGGCTTCTGCCTGCTCATCTGTAGCCTTGCCTTCAGTCTGACAAAGGCTGTGACACTGCTATTTCATAGTACTTGTCAGGACGGAGCATAAGTTTCCAGGGAAATAACAGGCAGTACAAAGCCAGAGCCTAAATGAATTGTTATTACGATACTGAAGTGCATCATCAAAATCCAGGCATATGGATTTGCCCCCCTTTCTGCAATTTGCTCCAGGGGCCCTGGAAACCAGTGCTACCTGAATCAGGGAATGGAGTCATGTTAACAGCACTAATCCTTCTTTTGCAAAAAGGATTGTTATGGTAACAAACACTAGATTCTATTAAAGGAAACATTTCATATGGTTTTCACTTGGGTATTCATTTCCAGCATTCAAATTACCAACTGAATTTTATGTGCAGATTTTGTTCTGCATTTGGGTTTTCATTCCTTTTCTTTCTTTGAAAAGGCTCCCCAAAAGAACCCCAAAAAAAGGGGGAAAAGAGCAGTTTTTATGTGCGAGCATCTCTGCATGCTTTATCACATCTTTCAATTTCAGCAACTCCCAGCTCAAAGCCTGAATGAATTTCCTGCTCTTTGCTCTATGCCAGGCTTCTATGTTATTTGTATTACAGATCAGTAAAACAAACAAACAAAGGCACAACAGGGACAGTCCAGGACTGTCAGTGGGGCTACACTCATGGGGGCTGGTCCCAGCAGCCCAGTCAAGGGTAGAGTCCTGTGATCAAAGACAAGAAAACATTTAAAGCCCAAGCGATGGGGGGAGGCAGGGAGGGAAGCGAGGCGATGGCTGAAGTGCTCACACCAAGCATTTCCAGCCACACATGCAATACTGGAAGTGGGGAACAGCTTTATCCCTGTGAGTCTGTAAGGAAAAAAGCCAATGAGCAGTAAAAGTAGCAGCACAGCAGGACACTGCAGCAGTGCTGACCCAGCACAATAACAAGTTTAATTTTATCAAGGTTAGCTAAGAGTTATTCCCAGTAACACCTAATGGCCCATGAGGACAGTGATGACCATGCTGGCCTCATGCCCATGCTCTGCCTAACTTGAGCCTAGCTCCAAATCCCTATCTTGCCACCTGGTTGTGGGTGCACTCCACATCCCCAAACCCAGGCTCTTCCACCCAAGAACTGCCCATCCTCTACAGGATGTGTCAGTCCCCAGGCTGAGCAACCTGGAGCCCATGAACACTTGGCCCCGCTCCGACTGATGCATCCTCAGTGCCTCTGTCACCTGGCAGACCTGCTTCAGGGACTGCCCAAGGGTACACTCTGTTCCTGTTATCTCAGCAGAATAAAACAGTTCCTGGCCCTTTCCCTGCGATATTTCACCAACTGTGCCAGTAAAACTGTTTGTGGCAATGGACAGAAAACCAAACCAGTAAACTGATCCCTGTTAAAAATAACCTTGTGAAATAAAAAATACTTAATCCAGACCTGTTTACTGAAGGATTGATGCCTCCTCTTTATCTTTGTAGATCCAGACCCAGCCTATCTCAGTGCAGAGACCTGTATTCAATTTCTCTGCCCACTGACAACAATCCAACCCATCCATTTAGCCTCCCATGAGAGCACCCCATCTACCAGGTGCAGCTCCCCTCTGTCCTGGTAAAGCCCTTCCAGAGCATGTCAAAGCCTCATTCACTTATTCAGCTAAAGAGAACAACCATGCATCTTTAAGATTAATGGCTTAAAAATTCAAGATAGTGGCCACTGCTGCAACCACGTTTTAAATATTTGATACTAAGCTACTTTTCTTTCACCTAGAAAATTTGCTGTTAACATCGCTTCTCAGCACTTATCCATACTTCTTTAAGGATTCATTCCCTCAAAATTGGCCCTTGTATTCCATTAATGCCAAAGCAGGCCTGCAAAGCACCCACGTAAGTTCTCCCACCCCCCTCCTCAGGAACGTTTTCCATTCCCTGATCCTATGATACCACTCCCACATGGAGAGCCTCTTTGCATATACAGCAACTGGCCATTTGAATTAATTTGTCTTACCCACTCTGAAAAATCTGGCATCGCAAGTGGTTCCTCTGATTTTCTGCATTCAGTTCCTGGAGTTCTGCTTCCCTCACAGGTGGCCCTTCTACTGCTGCCATTTCATTCCCATTATCCATCTAACTGCTACCCACACTTCAACAACAGACTAGAAGCCATACAGTTGATGCAGGGGCTGCACTTAACCTATTGCTAATCTTGCCCATCATCCTCAAGACAGCAGCTTGCTCATTTCTTAACCCCACTTAATTATTCTTTTCAGCACAGCTAAAGAACTGCTTCTTCATAAAGTCCTTACCGAACTTCACCTATGGTGTCACGTTGGGAAACCATAGTCAATGCTGACATTAAAAGAAAACAAAAGCAAGAAAACCCCAACAAAACCCTTATCTGTTGATTCACTAGCATTGAAAGAATTGGATCACGACTGTTTTAAGTGAAGCTAAAGTCCAAGCTGTTCCTGCAGACAGTGTTCCCACCTCCAACATGACATTTACATGGCCACACACTGATACAGATGAGGGAATCTGCAGTGCTGAAAATCAACCCAAGCAACAAAAAAAGCTGAATTTTCATTTGGACCAGTTCCCTCATGTAACTCAACAAGCACCCTCCCAAGCCCTAACAGCAGCAGAATGTGGCACAGGAGAGGAGAAACGCTGTCAACAGCCACATACACGTGGATCAACTCAAAGCAAATGTGAGACTGAAGCCTAAATGGGTCAAAGAGAAAAGTACACACTATCCCTACGCTTCCTCCTGCTTCCCTGCTACTGCTCCCAGCCCTCGCTGCTCCTCCCATACAAGGCAGCTTACACAGAAGTCTGACTTACCACAGTTTAAACAAATGCTATCGTGCTCATTAATTATTTGTCTATTAGAATGCTTCAGGTCATTTCAGATTCATTTTGGAAGAAAGCAAATATGGGCTTTTTTATATCTGAAAGTTTAGCTAACTGAATTTTTTTATTTGCAGAAGATTTGCAGCTGTTTCAAAGTTGAAACAGCTGGAAAGCTGCACTACTGGCAAGAACTGTGAGCACATGTATGATTAATGTAGCATAACCCTTACCTGTCTCACATTAAGGAAATTGGAAAGAAAAATTTAAAACACCAAGAACTTGTAGATAGTGGTAGCTTTTGGACATGCAAGATTTCCTTCTGAAAGCACCACCAGTTAGGCCTTGCTTTCATCTTCCTCTGTATTGTTTGGACAGTGATTTTATTTTTTTTTTTTTAATTACATCTTACATGACAGTTATTCTTAGATTTTTCTATATCTATATACATTTAAAGCTTTTCCATACACTTATCAATTACCAGTTGTTACTCTTGTCACAACAAGAAATGGAACATTTCTGCTGTCACACAGCATTACTGCTGATCCAAGCACTACCTTCAACCACCCAAAATCATTTCTACATCACTGCAGGAAAAAGAAAGAAAAATATTTGCTCACGACATAATCTGACAGTTTTGAAAAGACCACTTTTTGGAAGTTTTAAAAACTTGCAATTCTATCATTATGAGAAAGACTGAACTTATATCATACTTTTACAAAGCAAAAAACATTTAACTAACAAGCAATTGTCATCAATCTACACAGATAAAAAAATTCATGAATACAGCACAATACAGGAAAAAAATTCCACTGCCTATTGGTAAAAGTTATCAAAATCTTTAAAACAAAACAAAAATGAAGACTGAACACAAAGGGATCCATTGCTGCAGTGGAAAACTTTGCAGATGCGAGCAGCATATAAATCAGTGCAGTGTTATCTGCTCGCTGACAGCCAGCTCTCCTGCCTTCCCTGCAGATCGGGGCTTCTGCGAGGCACAGAAGAGTGAAAGCTGACAGGAGCCATTTTTCAGCCTTGCAAACACCATGGAAGCTGACAGGAGCCCTGGGAGTCAGGGTGCTCCACATGGAGCTCCACATGGATGAGGAGGATGCAGGAGCTGATGGCATCCCCTGGCCAGAACCACCACTGAGACCAAGGGACAGGGACAGGAGCAGAAGTAATTGAGTTACCACAGCTGAACAATTACCACTTCCCAGCTGCACTGCAGCAACCATTAGATAAGGTCACACACACTAAGATTGTTTAAAAAAAAAACCAAACAAAAACAACCTTCCTGTTTAATCCATATTCCCTGCTATAAAAGCCAGTCCAGCCTTTCCCTTTTCCTGCCAAGAGGCCCCTGTGCATCCCTGTGAATCTTCCCTACTTTCCTTGTCCACCTTTAACACTCACCTTTTATAACATGTCTGAGAATTTACTTGTCCTCAGACATGTGCAGGCCAATTATCCTCACCTAGGGTTCAGCCCTGCTCCTCTGCACACCAGTTGTTCTGTCAAAATACAACTGTTAGTGGTAAGTTATTTCCACTCTCCATCATCCAACTGTGCAGGCAGGAAGGACTGCACAGACAGAGACTAATACCCATTCTGCTCTCAGCCTCTACTTAAGGTTGCTGCTGCTTCCTCGGGACTGAAAAAGGCCTGTGAGCCCAAAGCTACTTTGGGGCTCTGATTTTTGTAGTGGGGGTTTGTTTTTTGGGCTTTGGGGTTTTCTTTCCTTTTCCTTCCCCTATAATTCCACATACAAATCTAACGAAGGGCACTCTCTTCACATCCAGACCCTATCCAACTGGCAGTGAAAGAAGATGACACAGTCATTTCCAAAGTAAAAATTTCATAAATATCAACTAATTGGCAAATTTCTTAGATCATCTAAAAACATGCAAATACAGTGAGAAGGCATCAAGGTAAAAAGGATGCAGAGAGAAGTAGATGAGGGGGTGAAGAAAAAGAAGGAGTTATTAGAGATATCAAAGGGATAAGAGATAAAACATGATCTAAAAATGGAAGCAGAAAGAGAGAAGAACTGAAATCAAGCTGGGAAAGGCACAGAGCTGTTACAAAAGCAAGAGAGACTGTATTAGGTTAATACTTATTTAAGGCATTTTTATATGAAGCTGACGAGTGGTCAAATACTTATTCCTTTATACAGAAGGGATAAGAAACCTGGCAGTTAGGTAAGACAGCATCAATCTTTATCCAGGCTGCAGCTAAAGAATTAAATTCCACCTTTAGCTTGTCCCTGGCAGCTGAGTCCATCAGCTACAGCATTCATGCAAGCAGTGTGATTCTGCAGGGGCTGCTCTCCTTTAGCACCACAAATGGCCTATTTAGATCAAAGCTACAGCTGCCCCTGGTAATTGCACCTCTGTACTGCCCAGAGATGACAGAAGACATTATGGACAGGGCTTCAGCCTCAACTTTGCATTTCCTTCCTTTTTAAACTAAGCATAAGTGAAGGTTGCCACAAATCTCAGCTAAACCATGTAGTGAATCAGTGATACCATTTATCAAGTCAGTCTCTCGTGGTATCTACTTCAGCCTGGAGTTGGAAAGAGATTTATGTTTAAAGACAGAATGCACATATTTCAGGAACAGCCTTGTATTTCTTTAAAAAAATAACATTTATGTAAGTCAGATGTACAGACTGTTTCGGTAAAGAATTAAAACTACAATGCCATCTACATATTTCTAGAGAGCCAACATGGCCCTCTTAGAAAACATTTGGCATATTTGAATAATATTTATCTGTATGTTTGTGATGCCTTCCATTTATAGGAGGCTACTATTTATGTACAGGATGTCATACATCAACAACTGTTTGAGATGAGGAAATTCTCACTAGACTTGATTCTCCTCTGGAGCCCTGATTACCCTAGAATAAAAGATTAAGAACATGGCTGGGAGAGAGGGGGTGGGTGTTTAAAGACCCAGAGACTGAACTTAGAACCTTCACCTAATTATCAGACATGATTTGTTAAGAGAAGAGCAGAAGATCACTAGATTTCTGGAAGATGAGGGAAGTTTAAGCCATAAATAGATACAAGCATGAGTTCATGCCTAAGGGCTAATAACATGAAATTAATGGAAAATGTAAGCACTACGTTAACAGGACCTTACAACAAAACTCACTGGACCTCATAATAGTTTCCCAAGGGAACTGGTGGAAACTCCCACTGCTTGGAACATATGAATCGGTAAGGGCAAAACACAAGAAAAATTCATGATATGGAATGATGCTATACAAGAAAAATGGGCTAAGATGATTTACTAGGTTAAAGGAAGTTCTTATGCTTTTGCAAAATTGTAACCTTCAGAGAGAGGCTGCTTTGCATGACAGAATCATTCTGTATTCTGAGTGCACAGAATAAGGAAAAAGAATTCCTCTACCCTTTCCTCCCCAAATAGCCACCTCAGCCTGCTCAGTCTGACACAGAACAACAATTGACCCACTGTCAGTCACACAGAACAGCCTGACCTGGACAGCAAAGATCCACCTACTCAAGTTTCTGCCTCTTAATTTTTTTTTCCAGTCACCACTCCATTCTAGTTTTCCTAAATTAAACGTTTATTAAATATTAAATTGTATTATTTATTAAACATTTTATTAACAGCACATCCCACAAAAAAAAAACCCCAAAAAACAACACTTGTTCATGCAACAAAATCTGAGAAATTTTCTCCATAACCAAATCTTCAGATACCAACTTCCTTTGCTCTTCTAGATGATCCACTTACCTCCTGTGTGCCAGTCCTTAGTAGTTAAAGAAAATTTTAGGTAAGCACAGTTACATTTTTCTGTTCTTTATGTGCTGAACCTCAAAGATCAATTACAACAGGGTTTTTTCTGTGCAGTCTGACTCCAAGATAGGATGTGAGATCATCCATTAAACATACGTATCCAAGACTAGATGCATTATTAATTCCTTTTCCTCTAGGTAATATGGTATGGTGAAAAATAGCTACCAGAGATCATACTGACTAAAGACTTAAGCAGAAATCAGTGGATTTATGTGATGATTGCTATGCAGCAACCTAACGGATCTCATTGAAGGAGACATAGATTCATCTCCCCTGATACTGCCACTGCTCCTGCAGGATGCTCAACACAAGAAAGAGTATTGATTGTAACAACCCCCCAAAACAGTTCTAAGAGCAGTTGAGAGAACAACCTAACTGAATGTAATATTGCCCTCGTCTGACTACAGACAGGACTAAATTTCATAGCATTTTCTGATTAGTGACAGTGTTTAGAATTTTTTTTTTTTTAAATAAGCTGACTGTAAAACACAAGCTGCCTCAGAGTTTCAATCAGACAGGTGCTGCCAACACCAAAATGAGCTTTTTCTTTGACTTGTGGAGCTGCAATCAAGGAAGCTGCCCTAAGGAATTGCTTAACATCAGCATCATCTCAAACCTAACTAACATATTGCTTCGATACAGTCCACAGGGTAAATTCTATTTACTGACCTATTTCAAGACCCACAAAAATAAACAAACACTTCAATCAATTGCCTGTCTCAGACCTGTTTATGCTAAAAGCAGCTCCTCACTGAAGGCCTCAGAAGTTCTACTGCTACATTAATCAGCCTCAAGGACCATGTTTTCCCTCTGCAAAACAATTATAATCTGCCCCTTCCTACCTTTTGTATTTTACTCAAGTGTTATGAAAAGCAGACAGGCTGATGAAATTCTGCCTAGCTTTGTCCAAAATAACCTTACATCCACGTATCCATGTCCCTGGCAGTTACAACAGCAACAGGACCCACCAAATTCACATTTCTCTATGGTCAAATGCCATCCTATTGTCCGACAACAAGTATGGGTGCTGCTTTGTTTAATCCAGCTTTTATTATCTTAAGCACTCAACTCCTACTGAAAGCCATGCCCCTATGGATAGGAAGCTGAACTTGGCACACCCAAACATTTCTGAGGGCCTCAAATCAACTGTGGTTTTACCCTCCAGTAACAGTGCCTGCTATCATTTTGAAATCAGAGCACTCAAACTTTAACAACATCTTGTTGCAAGTGGCTGTTATTATGTCGTCTCCCTCTTATGCCTTCTACAGACTGGATCAGGAATGGATATCTGACACAAGGATCCTTCTTATCTTAACAGGGAGGGAGTGCTTCTGGAGGAGATGGAAAACCACACACTATTCCCTGACTGAGCCACGGAGGCAGGTGACAACCTTTGACTCCTGCTGCAAAATGCAGAAGAGACAATTAATTCCAAATGTACTTTGTTAAGAACTTGATTTTTGTTTCCATGTAACTGCTTACACTCCCTTATGCTCCCCTTTATCTTCTGTTGAAGTTTTCTTAGGATATTGAATCTGGTATCTAATATTCAGTGTCATTGCAATCCCACAACTCGACTTTGCTGGCATGACTAATCAGTGTTTCTCAGAAATCCAAAACAACCTCAAAGCTTTTTTTCCCCCCTATGTCAAAGACCTTCATCAACATCAAGTTTCCTCTTCTTCTTAAACCTGGAATCAAACACTGCAACGATCTTGGAATGAAATTGGTTATATGTGTCAGATCAAAAAGTAACAAGCAGTGGGGGAAACAAACTACCCACACAGGTAGTAAGAAAACTGTGTAGCAAATGGCAAAAAGAGCATCTGAGCACCGCTGTAATCCTGCAAAATGAACATTTTTTTCTGTTCCCAGTTCCCCCAGATCTAGAATAGGGTGCAAACTACCCTTGAGGAGACCATCTGCCATCAATGCATGGTGGACTCACCATGGACAGAGAACACAAAGAGACAGAAGTATGTTTGTGATCCACAGGATGTCTAACAACTTTATTTTGACCAAAGCTATAGATACCCATTTGCCCTCAAGAAAGAAGCTGGCAGCAAGCAAGAGTTAACTTTTAGTATAAGGCCAGCTGGAATAACACAGACCACTCAGACAACAAACGTCACCTCACAAGCACCCTGGATTTGTTCCAAAAATCACTTGAAAAGTGGTATTCTTTCTTGACACGCTCAAGGACTGATTCAGCTTGCACCAGAAGCAGTATTTTTTTTTTCTAGTGCTTGTCAGGAACCATAGTTTCTAAATCTACTTTGAGATGCCTTTGAATAGTCTCAAGATACACATTTTCCCACAGTATCACTAAGCAGCCTTGTAAATTATTTTCCTTGTATTTTAAGTTTAAAAACAAGGATTTCATGTAGCTAAATATGTCAGATTATTTCCCCACCTCCTACTTTCTAAAGAGAAGAAACGTTTAGATATAAAAAAAAAATTTTTAAGGTGGAAAGGGACTGTATTTGCAAAGCTATTCACCCACATTAGTACTGCTATGAAATCACTTACAAGATTTCTGCTGACATTCAATAATTTTATTTCTAGCTATTTTCCCTGAGCTTTCACAACCAGGGAAGCAAGCAAACATAACACCTGCTTGGATTTGGCAAGCTGCATGGGGCTCAGGATAATAAGGCAACCCCTCTAAAACCTCCTAATTTATAGATGCTGATTTGCTGACAATAGGAGGACAGCTTCATCTTCACCTTTGAAAATGAGGATGAATTTGGATTAGCAAATTGTGAGGATTCATCTCACATTTAAAATGGAGGCTGGTAATTAGAGAGGAGTGAATGATAAATTAAGAGCTATTAGTGATTTACTGCGTTTTCATATAAAGTCTGTTTTCCTCTCTTCACTCCACAGCAAACGTAGGGTAAAAAGCAGGAGAGAATACACAAAAACCTCATCGTGAAGACTAGATTCAACTGGACCAGCTGAGCCTGTACTTTTCACCATTTTATTTTTTGTAAGAGTATTTTCCCAATCCTTCTTGGATTAGAAGAAATCTACTTTTTTCTTTCATAATAAATAAATCAGGTAAAACAGTAGAGGATGAAATTGCCAGTGACAGTTGAAAGGGGAAATCCAACACCCTCCCATCCATCCCACCACCACCCCTTGCACCAGCTCCCTGTGCTCTTAAGATTTTGTGCTGAGACACAACCCAAGGGAAAAAAACAAACAGTTTTCTACAGGCATCAGCCAGAGCAAGGAACAGAAGTGAGACAAGCCTTGGCAAGAAGTGCAGCCACAAGTCTTGAGCACAGCTCTTCAGTAACACACAATTTCTATGCTTTGTCTAAAAGGATAGAAGCATCATGGAATCACAGAATGGTTTGGGCTGGAACAGACCTTAAACATCATCAAGCTCTAACAACCCCTGCCATGGGAAGGGACACTAGACCAGGTTCCTCCAAGCCCCATCCAACCTGCCATTGAACACTTCCAGGGATGGGGCAGCCACAACTTCAGCAGCATTAGCCAGTGTCTCACTACCCTCAAAGGGAAGAATTTCTTCCTAATATCTAATCCAAACCTACCGTCCCTTCATCTTAAAGCCGTTCCCCCTTGTCCTGTCACTACATGCCATGAGCAAACTCATCCATCTCCTAATCTAATTTAAAAATTGTTTTTTCCCATGTAGAAGTATTTCTATGCATCTGTCTGAGCTTGCATGTATATGCACACAAGCCCAGTGGAACCAGAAATGCATCAGCTGGCTCTGCCAAACTCTGGAAATAAGTACCAGGATGACTTTTAAGGATGATCACCCATGCTTTAGCACCTGGTGCTAACCCGTGAGAGCGTGGCTGGAAACTGCAATATTTATGTCTCCCTTTTAGACAAGATAATGTGATGCTTTCTAAAATGGAAGGACTTTGAAGGTGGCTTTGTCTTATACATCAATTTTGTAAGGACAGGAAACAAGCAACCTCAAGTTTCTTAGTTCTGTACTGTTATCAAAAAAACCCTCAAGCTGCAGACCAGACCTAATGACCAGTGTCTGCAGAGCAACCCATTCTCAGAAACTCATCCTAAGCAGATGGACTACAGAGCAAAGTAGCAAATTCATGATTCCTACTGTAAAAATGCAGAGAATGCTTTCCCTGAATACTGATTTATAAGAGCAATCAAATAGCCTAAGGTACAATGGAAACATTAATCAATACATTCTCTCTAAGGAATGACAACCATACAGGAGAAGGTGTGGGTGTAATTCCTGTACATCCTAAGTCATTCCATGAACCGAGCTCTGTTTATATCCCAGAGACTGGAACTGTGATCCTAAACTGCTTTCTTAATATTATGCATTTCATAATATCCTACCCAAAAGTACAAATAATCAACTGAGTGGTATTAGGGCACATAAAGGAAGAGCATACAGCTTTCTCCTAAAAATCCCATTCCTAACTGATTTTATTAAAAAATCATTTATATGCTCATTCACATATTATAACTTCTTAGGGAGTCACACATTTGAATATAATTAGCCATTTGTTTTGTTGCATTCAGTGCTAATGACCTTTCTTTGAAGAAAGATCCATTTTTGATTTTTCTATTGTTCAAACTTAAGCCTCTTCTGGTTGAAAACACAGGAATCCTCTGAACTGACTTTAAACACCTAAGCAATCAATTGCCTTTCCAATTAATTTTCACTGTGTTTGTTTGGGACAGCTTTGTTGTAACAGCATGAAGGCTTTAAATCTTGGTGATTAAAGCCAGCTTCTAGGTACATACTTGATGTCCCAAACAATAATGCTAAGCAAATACAGCTCCTGCTGACATCCAGGGCAGGTCTACACAGCATGGATCAAAACCAAGCTTAAGTATGCTAAACCCAACTCCTTGCCACACTGGAGCCTGGGTTTGAGGAGACCACGCTGTACTTCTCTCTCTACTTTGTAAGTGTCATTTGCTTATGATTTCTATAGCAAACAAAGTTAAAAGAAAAATCTCTGTGTAGGAAATAATTACATTCATTTTTCAAGTGTTACATTCTTAATGTAGGAAATTACATCTAAAATTACAGCAATAATAATGCCTTTAGGAGGGATATGCATTTGAGAATTCTTCCCCCCCTCTTGCAATTACTTAAACTTCCTTCATTTCTATCTACATGTTTAGCACTACTTAGGTTTAGTCTAAGTAGCCTAGTACTTAGCTGGTTTTATTGTCCAAAATGATTCAATTATTTTAGTACAAAGAGGGGGAAAACATCTTCATCTAAAGGAATAGTTTGCAACTTTAAACTCATGATTTCCCATTTCATGTCTAACCATAAACAACCAGTTCTGCAAAGCCTTAGGAAAAAAGCAACTTTCTTTACAACTCTAATTACTTTACAACTGCTGAGGGGAAAAAAATTTACTACATTTATATGTATGTTTCAAGTTTTTTTCTAAATAAAAGGAAAAGCATTACATTTATTGAATACATTGAAAAGAAACTGTGCATTAGGAGCCTGGATTTCTTTTGTTAAAGAGAGTCTTTCCAGAGCAGACTGGAGTTCTTGCCCTTCCAAATTCCTAATTAACCAGGTTAAATTGCATCTCATTCATGAAACAGGTTATGTCCGGCTTATGAAGAGACATCACTCTTCAGCCTTTCACCTTTGCTAAAATACTCAGTACTTGCCTGTTATGCTCCTTCATTCCTTATTGCAAACCTTCATAATCTCAGCACCCAAGAAGGAATCACACTGGCTCAGAGTCCAGATATGGTCCCACACACCCAGAATCCAACCTCCTAAATTATCCCACGTAACATTTTTACATCAAACATGGTCATAAACCATGTGGGAGAAAATTCTGCTCTAAGCAGCTCACACAAGAGCAAACCCAAAATTTTCACGAAAGGCTCTACTTTAAAGGCATGGTTAAAGAAAGAAATTCTCTATCTCACCACTCCTCCCGTGAAATTACACTTGAGTAAGTATGGCAATGGCAGAACTGAAACTTACTTTCCAGGCGTGTTTTGAGCAGTGTATAACAGCACCATCTGGTGATTGAAGCTGTACAGGATTTTGAACAGATCCCCTAAGTTAAGGCATAGTCATCAGCATAGAAGAACAGTCTGGTTGTGTATAATCTGTTTAAGTCTGGTGGTGTATAATCTGTCATTTGTTTCCATTTAAAATACACGCAATTTTAACCAGAAAATGGTAACATTTTGTGATTCTGTTAAAAAATTAATCAAACTCCTCAGGCCTAGCGTCAGATGACTTCTAATGTTAAGTAAGGAAAACTCTTTACATAGGAACACTCAGTTTCGTAAAATACAGTAATTGGTTCAAATGTTTTAACATACTAGGTTAACGAAATGATTGTCTAAAGGTTTGCTTTGTGGTTCAGAGAAATGGAAAAGCCACCTCAGAACCAGAAACAGTCACGCCTGGGTTACTAAAATACTTGAAAAATATCAAACTGGATGTCATGTATGCTGTATTTTCTGAACTGATTAATATATATAAACAGAATTAGCATTTTGGTCCTAAAATGCATCACAAATTTTAGTGCTGCTCCATCGAAGCATTGCAGAATATCTAATACACATTGCTGGAAAAAATCCTTAGGGATCCTGAAATGAAAATGTACTCCCCAAAGATGTCACGAGCGACAAGAATTCTATTAGAGCTGAGCATTTCTTCTTCATCACTCCTTTTAAAGTTGTGACTAAATTAGCACAGCCTGCACACTCCAGGGTGTGTGCTGGGAGGAGGGAGGGGGAGAAAACGGAAGATATCAAGGCCTGAGGCACTTCAAGCGGAGAGCATCCATCTGCTAGCAGCAGTCAATGAACAGAACATTTCTAAAATCTTCCCACTCATATTAAGTCAAGCCAAAAGAACAGAAAACACCTTTTTTCACTCTGACTGTGCAGGACTGAACGTAACAGGACAGTGGGTTATAAATAAATGTTTTTAGAAAACCTAAGAGAAAAAAGCAAAAGAGAGAGAAGCTCACTACGCAGCTCTGCGTTCAGCCTCTCCTGCTGCAGAACTGGTTTAAGAGGCTCCTGCTCATCTCTACGTCACCCATTCCCTCCTCCAATGTATGGTGGCATGTGGAGGAGTGAAATGATAAAAAGAAAACAGGAAAAGAAAAAAAGGGCTGGTTCTTTTTATTTTTCTATTTTGCTTGTGAAACCCAGATCTTTTCACTGTCCCAGTACAGAGATGCATTGCCCAAGCTAAGGCCCAGCACATTTGGGTGAAGGGAGTGGAAAGGGGCAGTTGAGGGATGGGAAAGGCTGGGATCGAACTGGCTTTGCTGTTACAAGGTGCCTATCCATGGAACTGGACTCCAGAGCTGCAGCAGTCTGATGGCAATGGTTGAGGAGCTCCCAACCCTTTAAACAACAGCTCCTTCCCACCCACACACCACACCAAATCAGCCCTCTGGGCTGACACCACAACCTACAGGGAGGGCAGCAAATCCCAGGACTGCAATCATCCAGGTCAAAGATAACCTGCTTGCATGCACAGAGTAGTTGTTCAGGCTGGGACCAGAGCTTGGTTTTGAGGTTTTTGGTGGTTTCTTCTTTTGAGCAGGGGGCTGACACAGGTCAGTCTGCTAATAAATTTGCTGGTGTGGCTGTACTGGATACAGGAAGCTCACACTGACACATATTTCATATCTGATACAGAACCCTGTAGTTTCTGAATTTCTTCTGTTATTTGTTATTTCTGCAGAGGTCCAGAAGTTTAATGCTGTGGCCATTATTTCAGCAAAACAGTCTTCCAAGAAAAATGCAATAGCTCTAAAAGCAAATCACACTGGCAGACCCTCGGGCTTAGGGAACGCTTTCCTGTACTGTCACATCACCAGAACTCCAATTTATTCCACAGAGCAAAACTAACAGGCACTTTCAACACATGAAAAGAACTCAGTACTATCAGAGAACACAGCATTTAAAAGCAACAACAACCTTCCCCCTCTCAAGTTTTGAGCCATAGTGCCTATAAAATGACACGGACACTTCAAAACTCACGTTTTAATGTTTAAGACAGTCCTATGCCACAAAACTGACAAATATATTCTTTCATTATCAAAAAGGAGAGCAGCAGTTACATAGAACTTAAACCAAAGCTACATTACCTGGAGTCTATTTTAAGCTTGTCTAACAACATTCCAAAGCAAAAAAGGCTTAATTCAGATGCTTGTTAGAAGAGGCAGATTACTAGCACAGAAATTTATAGATATTACTAGAGGGGGAGGAAAGAGAGAGGCAGTCCCCTATTTTCTGCCACACTGTACAAGAAGGAAGATAAACCTATTAATATCCAAGTTCATTTCCTTGTGAATAGTACTATAAAAAGCAAATGTTTTAAAAAACATTAGCCCTTTAGGTAAACCATCTTTAAGTAAAGGATTGCTCTCAAGAGAAATGACAGGTTTCAATTACCTACACAAGGCTGCAGGGAGATAAATCTCCATCAGTGAATTCCACAAATGTGATCAGTATCATGCTACTCTGTGTCACACAGAAATTGCCAAATTTAACAGGGAGAATTTTGGAGATACAAAAGGCCGTAACTTTGATATCCAACCAAAAAATTTCACAAGCACACAGAAATTTAGAGGGCATTTCTTCTCTTGTTTGATAAAATGAAGCAGAGATATGTGTTTCCCTGCCACAAGTGTTCTCTTGCCCACAGCCAGCTAATAAACCAAGAGACAGAGCAGAGACAGGAGAGGAGACAGAGCAAAGGATTCATGAAAGATGCTTTTAACTCCAGAGTCAGAAACAGGCCAGTTCAAAGGAGCTGAACATGCAAATATTTCTAGTTATTAGTTAAGACAACAGAAGTCATGTTAACTCATTTGATTTAGGCTGCAATTTTTTTTTTTTTCCAACTTCAAAGACAACCTTCAAAATTAAAAGAAAAAGTAGCAACAGAGACTGTCCTCAGCCACAGGACAATCTCTCTGTTTACTCAGTCACATACAGACTGAACCAACACCTCCGACAAATTTTAAAAATGCCTTTTCTAATTTTTCCCTTTTCTGGCTAAGCAAACACAGGAACAGAGTAAGGAAGACCAGCAAAGCTTCATTCATTTATTTCAACCCAGTGGAATGCTGTGCTCAAAGTTTTAAGTTGTCAATCAGTCTCTGGGCAAAATCCAACCACATTATCTCCAGCATATCCTCTTCTCTTTACTTAAAAGATCCCAGATCTTCTTCTTTAGAAATGTAACAGATCTCATTAAAAGACACATGGACTCTTCCCCATTATATTGTCCCTATAGGGATAAGCAGCACGTCAAAACCATCCCCAAGACAGGTACTTTATTCATCATTCCCCAGCAAAACACAAAAATGGCCAAAACTTAAGACAATAAAAATTTTCAAATTTCAACTCAAGTAGAAACTAATCAATGAATAACCAAAAGGTTGTCCCAGATCAGCTGATGAACTTGACAGGTCTTTTAAAGGTAGCTGGAGATGATGAAGTACAGGGTATCATTAGCCAAATGAGAATGAAGAGATTCTCCATGTGCTTAAGGAGAAGCTGGAGTACGGGAAGGAACCCAGCTTCCTCAGAGGCCTCTGAATCAAACTCTAAAGTAACAGGGCAACAGGCAGGGAAATACAGTCTTCTGCTTTTACCCAAATTCTGGGAGTAACTCATGCTAGCTAAAGAGTAGGTTTTCAGCCCCTGAAGTTTTTTGTTTGTTTTCCTTAAATAAATGTTTTTCCATCTCTTCAAGTCTTTGCCGATTAGTGCAGTTGCCTGCAAACTCTGGAAGATGAAGCTCTGAGAAAAGTGTGCGAGATACTGAGATACCCTGAAGGCTCGGCCACCAGGGAGTACAGCATCATGCTGTGGCTAGCGCTGCTGGAATTTACCAGAGGACCAGGAAAGCCCACACTTACTGACATCCAAGCAAGCCTCAGAAGCACAGAGGTCCAGCAAGCAGTAACAAGCAAGTCCAACAGCCTAGTAAAACCAGGAAAGTTCCCTATTGAACTGTTACGTGATCAGTAACAGCAATCACAAATGTGAAAGGCCAAACAAGATGGGAAAACAACATTCCTTTAAAACTCTTTGATGAAGAAGCTAAGGACCAAAGATTCAGCATTCCAGGTCACAACTTTTCTACATTCCTGGCTCTGGAGCATATTCTGGTGAGAGAGGAAGAGTAACGAAAGTCAAGAGACACTTATTCAAGAAACAAATATGTGAGTGTTATGGCTAGGACACATCCATGGTTTAGCAGATGCTGGAGAGAGTGGATCTACAAGACAGAAGGAAAGAAAGCTGTGAGTGGCCTCGGTGGGAAGAAGTTTGAACTTGTTAACGTGCAAAAGGGCAGAACAGTTGGATGCAATTTGTAATTCAGTTTTGGCCATGTTAACTCTGTGTCAACAAGGAGATTCACAAATACAGACAGATTCAGCAGACACGAAAGCCTACGATTCATCACCCTTATCTTCAGAGATGAGTGACTGGGCTTAGTCAATATAGACTTCCTTTCAGTGAGTGAAGAGAAACAGACGCTTCAGAGAATGAGTCATTGACTTCCTTTCGAATTAAATTAATCACACCCTAAATCTGTCTGCCTCTATGCAGAGCCTCTGAAAGGAGATGAGAAACAGGAGCTCACACACACATCTAAATTTTGCCACCCATGTCCAGCCATGACATAGGACTAGATGGAAGAGGTATGTTGAGGTTGAAGAAGGTTACCAAGGGAAAAGGCTGTACTTGAAACATCAACTACCAAACAAAACAAACAACAAAAAATCCACCACCCAACAAAACACACCCACACACGAAAAACATGTAATATCATCCCAAATGAAAAGGAGAAGATGCCCCATTATCATCCTTCAAAGAGAGACGGGGGAAGTTAACACATGAAATGTGAAGATGAAGGAAATGGATGAGAGAGAAATTGCTAATGGTAACAGAGGACTCGTAAGGGACAAGGCAGTAGACAGATCAAAGGGTAAAACTGAAGCGATGGTCTGACTAGAAGAGGAAGTCTTTCAAAGCCTTAGTGAGTAAAGAAATTTACGAAGATATGAGGCAAAACCAGAAAAGGAGAACTTTAAGCAATGATTAGTTTAAAAGACAACAAGAGGAAACTCGATGTGATGCTAATAAACACAGAGATGAGAGGATTAGGATTAGCCTCTATCACAACACAAATGAAGGCAAGAAAGACAAGATAATGGCAGAGAGACTAGACTAGAAGTTTCATCATCGATATCAAAGCCGGGGACAGGAATTGATACAGGAGGAAGAGTCAAAGAAAAGATTGCATCTAACGAAGGAAACAGTCTGGAAGACTTCAAAGCCTATGCACAGCTGCAAAACTACAAATTCACTGGGGAGCAACAGACACACTGTGGAACAGCTCACATGACTGGAGTAATGAGATGGATGGTTACAGGCTCCACAAGAAGGACAGACAGGGAAGGTGACAGGGATTCATTCTATACAAAGAAACAGCCTGAAAGTGTGAAGCTCTGCTGAAAAATGATTGACAGGCCAACAAAGAGCAAATGGGTTTGGATGAGAGGCAAGGCCAAACGAAACAGTCATGAGCACCTGCCACAGACCATTTGATCCTGAAGATGAAGCCTTCTTTAGAAAGCAGGAAGACACCCAGGTTCTCATGGTGAATTGCATCCACCCCAGCAGCTGCTGTACAGGACCCATAGTGGGTCACAGGCAACCAGTGGAATTCTAAAGCACATCAGGAACAGGTCAAGCAGAAGCACACCTACCACTCTTTAGACAGAAAGAAGTGGTGGAGGATGTAAAGTCCGATGGCAGGCTTGGTTACAGCAACCCGAGATAAACAAGATCTTGAGGGGTGTGAGGAAGATGGGTAGCATAATTACAACCCTGTATTTCAGAGGGTTTCAGCTGGTTCAGAGAAGAGGTTAAGCAACTATCCATGGTAAAGAAAGACTGAGCAAGGGCTCATTTAAACAAAATCTACACACACAAGTTAATTGGACTTGATAAGATACATCTGAGGATGCAAAAGAAGATGGTAAAAAGAGTGATCTCTATCTTTAAAAAGCTGTAGGAATTTGAAGAGGTTCTCTCTGACTAGAAGGCAGCAAGCATCAGGCTTTTCTTCCAGAGGGAGAAATAGGACTCCAAAGGTGAGTCAGGGGCTCCCCTCAGCCTCTTGGAAGGCTACAAATCTACCTGGAAACCATTTCCAGACACACAAAACCCAAGAAGGTTACCAGGAATTGCCAGCACAGACTCCACGAGGGTAGATCATGCCCAACTGCAACTGCCAGAATGCAGTCAAGATAAATTGTAACTACAGTCTTCCCTTATCCCCTTTCATCGTTCTCCCTGGCAGCCAAATTGCAGAGATCTGGACTAGGCCAGTGAACAGCAACTTGGGTGAAAGGCTGGCCCGGTTCAAAAAGTAGTGCTCAGCACTTTCACCATCAGGCTTACAACTGGGACTGATAGTGGGGTCAATACACTTCGACACCTTCATTAACAACATGAACAATAGGCCAGGAGGTTTCCTTTGCCAGCCTGCAGAAGACATCCCATTGGAACAATGGACAATATGCTGATGGGCAGAGCCACTATTCAGAGGAATCTTAAGATGCTGCAGAAATGAGCTGGCAGAAGTCTCTTGAGCCAAATGCAATTTTTCTGCACCTGGGACCAAAGAACTGCAGGGCAAAAACATAGGCTGGGGACTGTTTGGCTTTTTTGCAGAAAAGGATCTACGTTCCTCATGGACAAAAAGCTGAACATGGCCCAGCAGCACCCAATCACAGTGGTGAAGGTTAATTTCATCCTGGAGCTGTGTTATTAAGACTGCAGACAGCAGGTCAAGAGAAGTGATTATCATCCCCTGTTGAGCACTTGTGAGATTCTATTTAGAGTACTTTGTCCAGTTCAGGACTCCTCTGCAGAAGAGGCATTGACATATTGGAGCAAGTCCAGCAGAGAGTCCCTATGATGATTTGGAGACTGCAGTACATGGATTAGGCTGACAGATTAATTTGCTGAGTCTCAAGACAAGAAAGCTGAGGTTCTTGAGAAGTCTCTTTGGTGCCTTAAGCTCTGCAGTGGGAGCTTATAAAGATGGAGCCAGAGCTCCATCACCAGAGATGCACAGCAAAAAGACAAAAGGCAAGAGTCACATTTCATCAAAGTAAGTTCTGACTCGACGCAAGGAAAAATTCTTCAATGAAGGTAGCCAATCATTAGAGAACAGGTTGTCCAGGGAAACTCTGTCATATCCTTCCTTGGTAATAACTGGAGCTCAGCTGCCCTAGGCCCTCAGCAGCTCAATGCAACTTCAAAGTCACCATTTTGTGAGCCTCCAGAAGTCTCTTCCAATCTCAGTTATTATTCTAGGATTCCACTATTCTCTCTTCCCTTGCTGTTTTAGTTTTGTTAAATAGTGTTCTCTGTTCCTACCCTTTGGATACTTCTGTTCTTCACGTGCATAATATATTGTCCTGGTCTAACTCACAATGTATAGTTCTGGGGGGAAGCAGAGCTCTCCATAACCACTTGTAATAAACCAGCTATGAGATGAGTGATGACAACAAACGTTAAAGAATTAAGCAAATACATTAAATGTAAACAGTAAAAAATGCATTACAGAACATCTTCAGAAACGTTTTCCCATTTAGCATTAAAATACTGTTAGCTATGTTTTGGTATTTAAGAGGACTGAGGGAAAACACACATTCATTTAAAGAAATAATTAAAAACACAGCACAACAGTTCAGAAATTGGATTAAGCTAGATGCAGCTGCAATCTTCAAACTTAGTTTAAACCAAATTTGAATATTTGCAACTGAAGCTTTCAAGTTATAATCATGCCATTGACCCTCCTTCCCCTCTCCCTTTTCTTTCTGGTCTATTGAAAGTATCAGAGCTCCAAGTCAAGAACAACTCCCTTGTAACAACAACTCTGACACGGATATAGTGAGAGCAGATTGCCTGCAAGGAAACAAGAATAAACTGGCTATTTAGAGAGATTATGTAATGCAGCACGGAACTGTAAAATGGGATTTAAAGAGACATCACTCTGTGTTTCAGCCCTGTAAGTAACTGCAAGAGTTGACCAATACTGTAGAAATTTGAAGAGGCTCAGACACAGAGGAAGATGTCTTGTCAGAGTCCCCCCCTGAGCCAGTATTTTATTCGTAACTCTTCTTTTTCACAAAATCAGCAGTGTTTAGCTGTTTTGCTATATCCCTTAAAACAAAGTTGAAACACCACATCATGTCACAGGTGTGCAGATTTTTACTACAAAAATGAGGTCTGTATGCACAGATACAAAGCATTTTGTGGGCCTCAGCTTGTTGAACATGTGGAGTTTCATACACTCAATCAGCACAGTACTGAACTCTGAAAATCAAAGTGATTATGAACAAATACAACAGTATTAAGTCTTCCCTGCATAAATATTTTAGCAAGTGTAAACAAGACTCCAGTTTCTGTAAGCAGACAGTTCCCAAACGAACACACACAAACATCAGCTGGTTCAGCAAAGAAAGGGAGAAACTGAACAGTCATGCCCTGCTGCACTATAAATAGTGAGGAAAGGTAGAGCAAAGGCACATGTGGTAAGGGAGACTAGTTCTGTGTAATGGACATTCTTACACAAACCTGAAAACTACAAAATGCTCAGGGTTTGCCCATGGCTTTGTTTAGAGCACATATATACATTTTTATAAAAACACCAGTGCATACAATGATTTTATAGAAGAGTCCAGAATTGATGAGCAGTTGCTGGGAGATTTTACTTTTGCATTTCTTCACTTTAGAATGGATGAAAAAAAACGTTATTACCTTAAGCATTCTAATGCAAAACTGTTCTTCATCCAATTCTAAACATCCTTTCATTAAAAGCCTCGAGAATCAGCAGCATCATACACTCAGCCAAGCCCAGCTGCTTTGCTGGTAATTAAGTAAGACAGTGAGTCCAGATCACCTCCCTTCCACCTCCCCCGAAAAGACAGACTTTACTTTTATCCAAGGAAGAATTTGGCCCAAACTACATGGGGAAGGAGAGGAGCAATGGAGGGATAGCAGGGGGAGGTGGTTGTTTTTTAAAACCCAGCAAGTCCCTGCTCCATGGCTGGACTTTTCCCCGCACCATGTCAGGCGCGCAGGTTGCTGGCAAGCAGAGCAGGCGCAGAGCAAGACCTGCCAGCACTGTCGGACCACACACAGGCTCTCAGCTGCTCTCCAGTTACACTGGGGACTTCCATCCACACATCCCTGCTTCCCACAGCCTGGCTCTTCACTTCAGCAAGAGCCTGCATGGAGCACCGATGGTACAGGAGAGAATCGTGCGCTCACAGTACTGAGGGCAGGAGCAGCCTTGACAGAAGAGCCACCAGTGGCAGGACCAGGCCTCTCAGAGCTGCTCACAGGCTGTGCTGGGCCAGCATCCCCACAGGAGCAAATTTCAGCATTTCATTTGCAGCACAGTTAATTTTGGAAATGCCAACATAGTGGCACCAGCAAATAAATAAATAAATAAATAGCTCAGCATGTTTTATAACTGCTCATTTTTAATTCAGCCAACTACCAGTGCACTTCAGTTTCACTCAAGGAACAACTCCATACCTCTTGTTTAAAATACATACAGTAAGTTCATTTACCTTGCTACACTTTTAAGTCTAACCATGATGGATATTGACATAATTTCACCCCCCAAAAAAAAGCCATGATCATGGGCCCACAGTGACAGGGTGAGATTTTGTAAGCTCATTGCCATAGCTCAATTTGCAATTAAAAACTATGTAAAGCCAGAAGTGTGATTAAAAGCAGCAGACAACCGGCTCATTATACAGCAGCAGAAAAGAAAAGCCTTTCAAACACCAATTGCTCTACCTGAAATATCAGCTGCTGTTGTCATGCCTGGGACTGAGCAAGAACATCACTTAGCTCACTGAAAAGAACTTTCCCAGAGACAGATTGGCAGCATGACAAATGTAGGTTGGCTACAGAAATCAAAGACCAAATACTTGCTCCTTATAGAAAGGATAGGCACAAGGAAAAAAAATAGAAGAAAACCTGCAAAGAGCTTCAGAGAGGTGTAAGTAAAAGGAAAAATTATCTTCCTGTTTCAAGACTGTTCAGGAGATAAGCTCATTTAAAGCAACTAAAATTTCTTGTATACGATGCAGATATACTTTAGCCAAGTCACAATCATTGTTTTTGATCAGGGAGGCCCCACACACAAAAGCTGTGGGGAAGGAAGATACTCAGACATATTCCCCAACAAACACTCATCCAAGAAAAAAGCTGTGTTTAGATTCTAGAAAAACGCCTACACTGTCTTTACTTGTGATTACCTTTTGGCGTAACCAAAAGGGCTTTTGAAGGATTCAAACACTCCACGAAGCAACAAGACAGATTTCCTTCCATCAGCATTTTACTTTTCTACAATTAGAGACAACTGTGAAGTTCTTACACACAAAAAGCCAATTTATTTTTAAAATGCCTGTTCAAGATTACAGTTTTGATTAAAGTGCCTTAATCCAAAACCAGACTTCACTAAGTTTAGTGGCTTTGTCCCACTGCTTATATAGGTTACATTTTAGACAGCAAATTTAAAACTCCTAAGATAGTAACTTCAGACCTGACACTGACACTAGCTCACCTAAAGTGAAAGCTTTACTTTGCCAAACAAAAAAGGGTTCAATACTCTGAAGTACAAACAGCTGAATAAAACATTCTGTATATAAAACAATCTGTATAGACATCAGTTGAATAATGCTGAGTAAAGTAATCTGATTATACTTCAATGACAGATCAATCTTAACCTGTCTATACCTATGAAGATACAACATCAGATCAATCTTACTCTTCATGTACCTATGGGGGCATAATATAGGCAAGATTTTTCTGTGTTGAGTTGCAAACGTAGGATTAATTTAGGAAAATACCTTTCTCTAAAATGCCCCCCCCCCC
>NW_008238988.1:768773-783632 GCF_000691975.1 Corvus brachyrhynchos
ACCTTTTCCTAAAATCCCCCCCCCCCCCCCCAAATGAGCACCTTATCAGTAAAACCCATTTACATCCCTGGTTAATTACATGTCAGCTTCTGAGACTTTGCTATGACAGCCCATCAGCTGTCATCTCTAAGAGTCATGAGACAGGAGTATTAATTAGCCGAAAAATGACAACTCCTGTCCCTTGATACAAGTAACAGCAAACTGGAAGACCATTCTGCTCCTGGAATAAAAGCTGGTTTTATTCACTCTCTTTAAAGAGAGTAGAATATGGAGATCTCAATTAAAATGTAAAGCATGTAATGAGAATATTTATTTTAATGTCATCTGTGTGCTAAAACCTTTTTTCCATTTTTCCTCTCTCTATTCACTGATCACATATTAAGCACACGATTACTTATATGCATTATCTCACACTTGTATTGCTTAAGACCAAAAATATTTGAATAATTATACTTAAAAATAAACATGAATATAGCATTTCAAGAACCCTGAAAACTGACTTAAATAAAAAGCCACAATAGGTTTAACAGATAATAAAAAGCTGCAATTGGCATGTCAACCTTGAAAAAGCCCTTTTAAACCACAGTAGTATTGTCAGGTGCCATCACCCTTTGTCAGTCAGCTACATGAACTCACAAATCAGGTGTAGCACCCAAATGAGAGCACAATGAAAAATCAGCACTAGGCAGACTTGTCCACTGAATAATAAGGGGCCTGCCAAGGTTTTGAGGTCACATTCAAAACTAAAAATTAACTGTAATGATACAATATATTGTATGTATACTAATAAAAAAAATTTGCTAGTACCATTCTGCAGAGTCTGTGCTCGTGACTCCTTTCCCAGATTGGCGTGGAATCCTCCTCCTAAAGTCGGTGTTTTCCCTGCACCTGTCAGGGGAAAAAAAACAAACATGAGATATGTCAAAGGGAATAACTTAATTAAAATATTAAAATAAAACTTATTGTGCCAATATATTCAGTATCTGTATAATCTACAACATGCCAAATTACATTAAGAAGGTCTTAAAGTACTTAAAACATCAAGTACCAATACTGTGCAAATTATTTCTTGCTTGGGATACCATAAGAATTACATGGCTCCATAAGCCCTCCCAATCTCAGGTCCAAAGAAAGTACAAAAATCTCTCAATGCGTATTTTAAACAGAACATGAAAATCAATACTGTAAAATATTTCTCAAAATAAATGACAAAACAATCGCTTAGTTAGTATTTTTTGTCTGAAGAATATTCAAAAAAGAATTTGCAGAATTTTAATACATAATTGCTGGCATTACAGAACATAAAACATGTTTAGCATTCAATAATGAATGTGTTGGCTACTACAGACATAGCACTTATTTTAAAGCAACTTCAGTTTGTCATTAGGTAAACACAGCAACACTTAGGCTACAAAAACTGCAAGTCTGGAACTGCTGCTTTTACACCCTGAAAGGCTGGAGACTAAAAGAAGTCTGAGTTGTAAATCAGAATAAACTGGAGGCTGGTTTGGGCATCCATGCCAATGCTGAGCAGCATGAATGCAGAGATTGCTGGGAGTCAGTGGAACTACTCATGCAAACCAATCTTGCAGAACAGGGAATTAAACTACCAAGGACAAAAATAGTCTCCCACTAAAGCAGGAAGGTTTTTTTAAAAAACAATCAGGGTACCTCAAGCAGGATATCTGAATCTATCAGGTTAACAGCAAGTGAGATCCAAAAGCTAAATTGCACAGGATTGAAAACAAGCAATTTGTTAGTAATTGGACTTCTACTTAATTCAAGTAGTCTGGTCTTCAGGATAGAGGAAAAAAGCCATCTTGTTGTCTAAGATGCCTACAGCTTTTCCTCAAGTTCATGTGACTGTTTTCTCCTCTTACACTAGCTCGTCAGAACAAACTAGAAAGGCTTTGGGATAGACACAGAGAAGAAAATGAAGTGGCTCTTTAAAGCAGTTCAGGGCATTTCTTCTACACACCTGAATAAGATACTACCATGGCAGGTACAACTGACCAGAAACTGTGACCTGAACTGTTCACTCTTACCAGATTTTTTTAGCTCTAATCTCCTCTCAGTTGCACTTAATGTACATCTATACCAAGAAAACAACCAAAACCAACTAAAACCAAAACCCAGAAAAGCTAATAAGCTAATATTCCTGCAGAATTATTATCAGCCTTCAAAGCTTGTTTTTCCATATAACCTTTAAATTAGGTTTCCAGTGCTATCCACAACAGAAACCAACTTCACTTCATTAACAGATCCTTTCAACAAACAGCAATAAGCTCTCACATAAATGCCCCACAGATTAAGTACTTCATCCTAATAAGAAGTGAAAAATATTCTCAGTGATCTCCTCACTGGGTACAGAGGTAACTCTCCCAACTCTGCATTTGACTATTAGAGACAGCACCATCTCCTTGCCATTCTTACAGATACAGCCTTGTATTTCCGCAAACACTTGAAAAGAAACCAATGCAGCAAACCAGAGAGAGGTTACCAGGCTACCACAGCAGGCATAACATTTTTGGTGTACGTTCAGTAAGAACGGTTTACCTGGCAAAAAAAGTATCAACAATGGCAATAGTTTGAGGTTCCTTTTCTTCAGCAGCAAATCTAAACAGAAATTCTGCCTCCCATTGTCCTTTTTTTGTTGTTGTTTTAAGGTTTGCTTTACTACAGGCTTCCTCACTAGTCTGACTTGCAGCAGGAGAGTACACACTCGAGCATCAGTACATGGGAGGAGGATGCCAACCACAAGGCAGGAGCAGGAGCAAACAACAGGGCAAGCTGGAGACAGGAGGCTCACCCAGAACTTGTGTCAAAGGCACCACTGCCCCTCCTGTAGGCAGACTCCACTTCCCAGTCCCCTCTATCCTCAAATATACCAAAATACTGAACTGCCTTGGACTATCATTGGCAAAACAGCTCTTTTAAATGTTTCCCTGCTACTACTAAGCTTGCACAAAACAATCCTACCATGGTGATAAACAATACTAATAACTAAATAATTTAACTTACTCAGGAGTTAAAATCCAGAATAATATAAACAAAATTAAACTAAGTTGGTATTTCAGTGATTTTGTGCTGTAGGACTCTTTTTCATTAGACATTAAGCTATAACATCATACATAAAAGTAATTTCCTTCCAAGCTATAGAGACTGCAGCAGATACCAGCAGAGCTATCTGAAATACAGATTCTGCTATCAGAATTGATGTACCCATTTTTCAGCAAGTTAACTGGAAGGACTGAACGTCTCTACTTAGCATTTGGCTTTGAAAACTGACAGAAAACTAGTCTGTTGTGCACTTACACTCTCGGAACTACAAACTAATGTTGCCATTGACTGTGTAGTCTCACCATCAGCTTTAATCTTACAAGCAAAATGCAAACCAAACTCATTAACATAACTGTTCAGCTGGGTAATAAAAAGATAAACCCTTAAAAAAAGAAAACTGAAATCATCAAATTCATTTGAAGACAAAAATCTCTACAAAGCTAGTAATTTAAAAAGTACAAAGGAAAGGAACAGCAATTGCTAGGCACAACCAAATTAACACCCCAGCTTAACTGCAATTTTTACATTTCTTGACCTTTTCCATTCTTCCCTCACAACTTCAAAAGTGAATTAAGCAGGCTTTTGGTTTTTCACATTCAGCTTTCAAGATATACAAAAATACATCCGAGAAGTATTTGGTGTCTTCAAGTATTGCCTGCCAAATCTTTAACATTAGCACTACCATTTCCCTAAGGCAAATCAAATGCACTCCTTCATGAGGTGGTGCCTCCAAAGGTACATTGCTAACTCTACTCATATCTACTCATCTCATCTCCTGAGGAGGGCCAGCCATGTCCTGACGGGGCATCAGGCACAGCACTGCCAGCCGGGTGAGGGAGGGGATTGTCCCACTCTGCTCTGCACTGGGGTGGCCTCACCTCCAGTCCTGGGGGCACCAATTTTGGGCATCATAACATCAAAAAGATATAAAGCTGGTAGAGTGTCCAAAGGAGGGCCATGAAGACAGTGAAGGGTCCAGAGGTGAGGCCGTATGAGCAGCAGCTGAGGTCACTTGGTCTGTTCAGCCTGGAGGAGACTGAGGGGACACCTCATTGAGGTGACAACATCCTCAAGAGGGGAAGAGGAGGGACAGACATCAAGCTCTTCTCCCTGGCGACCCATGACAGGACCTGAGGGAACAGCATGAAGGTGTGTCAGAAGAGGTTTAGGTTGGCTTCTAGGAAAAAGTTGTTCACCCAGAGGATGGTTGGGAACTTGAACAGGCTCCCTAGGGAAGTGGTCACAGCACCAAGACTGACAGAATTCAAGAGACATTTGGACAATGCTTTCAGACGTTTGCTGTGATTCTTAGGGGGTTCTGTGCAGGGCCAGGAGTGGGACTTTCATGATCTTTGTGGGTCCCCTCCAACACAGGATATTCTATGACTCCATGATTACTTTTAGAAACTCACTCAGATTTGCAGCTTTGCATAACTGAAGGTTCCTTTTCTCTTCAAGTTTGCTTTGGACATTAATATGAAATTTTGGACAACAGAAGGTGTGGAGAGATGTGTTAGGCAGCTCAGAAATACAGCTCCTCCAATTTTTTGTTGTCGTCTCAGTGGGCTAAAATGCCTCAACACAACAGAACTGAAGATGCAGGAGATCATGCCTGGAAACTTGATGATACTTGGTCAAAGGTCACACAGGTCCAGACCCAGACCATAACCTCAAGTGATGAGCTACTTGTCAGAGCTGGATTAACAGCTGGATTTGATAATCTTAAAGGCCTTGGGTATTTTCCAACTAAACAATTATATGTCTACAGTGACTATCCCTCCATCAGCCAAAAGCAGCCACCCCCATTCTGCTTCTCACAGCACAAGCACCTCAGCAGTTTCTGTTTTGCTCCACCAACTCCCTAACAAAGGAAGTCACATCACTCTGCTTCTCTATAAAAATGCTCTCCAAGCTGTAAAAGGTGCAAGCAAAGCTTGAAGTGTGTGGCAACCTTGAACAGCAACAAAAAACAACAGGTAACAGGAACAGCACTTATCAAATCACTCCATGCAGTAGAGGCAAAGAGCAGCCACTTGGGTATCTGCAGCTTAAAGGGCACTTTTCTGTCAGGTAGTGACATGATGAGTTTCAGATTCAATACCTGAAGAAGAAACAGATGGAATCCCAGCATTAAAGATTTTGCTTCCTCTACATAAATGAGCAAGTGAAGACAGGGAATGAAGCTGCTTGTAACCTGAACTGAAGTGTACCTGCTATCTGATAGGACCAATCCTACCAAAACCCTTCCCTGTAAAATTAAACCCAAAAGCCACCAGTCCTTTCTTCAGGACAAGGTAGGGGAAAACCTTCTATTTCAAATACATGTATTTACAGACCCAGCACAAAATCTGGGTCTGGTAAAGAACGCAGACTGCATCACACCAATGGCTTCATAATCAGGGAAGGCAAGATAATCTAATATAAAAAAACTAATGAGCTTCCTACTGAAGTCAGACCATAAAAGTAAAAAAGAGGGTAAGTAAACCTCCCACTACAATTCATACCTACAAAAGCAAAATTATATGAATCAAGTTCTTTAGTTTGTAACTGAAACAATTCTTTTCTCACTCATTTTTATAGGGAAATTAACAAGTCTGCAGAGGCACCAGAGCCTGCTGAAAGAGTACTGCCACATAAACTTACATGGACAAGCTTTAAATCTATTCCATCATAGCTTATTTTCAAGGGCTTATTTTCATAACTACCAACTGTAGAGATAAATATACTGTTGCATCCACCACAACCCAGCTTAAGACTTCCCAAATCTATGAAACCAGTCTGCATCCAAGTTATGTACACTATTCTGCACTGCCACAGCTGACTGCAGCACCCTCTGTTGTCGCCATCCCAAGGTCAGTATGGAAAAGACTCAATGCCAGAAAAAACTTGCTATTAACTCTGGTGCACGATTGCCACCTGGAGGATTTGGGGAGAGAAGAAAAATTGATTTGCTTCATCTCACTAAAACACAGAGCAGATAATTATTTTAGATGGAAGTTCCCCCTCTTACTTCCGAACACAACACGATCATGAATTAATTTTGTAATGAGAAAATGTGGCACAGAGTAAAACAGGTAAATACTCTTCATGATTTCCATCAAAAGGTCTGCAAATCCAGCATACTTCTTTTCTCTGTATTGCAAATGACATCATGACCACTCTGCATAACTTAACATTAACCATGAATTAGTGTCATCTCTAAAAAGCAGGGCCACAAATATGAGGAAATGTGTTAGTATTAATATTATTTTAACTTTTCAGTACCCAGTGTTTTCATTTCAAGCTTAGCATGTTTATTACTGGCAGAGCGCACTTCAGGACTGTTTGAGGCTGCACTGTAAGAAACATTTAATGTCAATACTTGGTCTATCAATTTCTTACATGGAAACCAATTAACAAATACCAATTAAAAACAAAACCCTTACTCCTTCCACTTTTTAATATTAAAAAATACACAAGAATGGTTTATTGTACATAGGAACCAAGTGGACAAAAGCACAGAATCCGATACAGAGTTCATCCCCTCTCCCAACAGCCTCACTAGCACTCACTGTGACAGGAGTTGTCCATCTTAAAAAGCTCTAGAGGGCAAAAAGGTACAGACAATGAATGACTAGTAAGCTTAGCTTAAATTCCATGGAAGATTTTTCCTCCAGGTATTCAGTCCCCCTCTCTTCTTTCCAGTTTGCTGACCATAACTTTCCATTTCCACAATCCCCAAAAGACAAATATTTAGATCAAGGCAAACTCTTGTCAAGTTCTGCATGTGAGGTCAATGTAGTTCACATACGTCGATGCAAAAACATAGAGATTTTAAGGATAAAATAGTATAGAAAATATTTCAGTAAGCTTCCACAGGTATACCTGAAACACTGAGCATACCACAGCTTTACTAAAGAGAGATACATTAAATCTGTCACGGGACACTGCAGAGCGAGAGTACACATTCAGCATTTGTGGCAGTGCTAATGGGTCTCTGTAGTAAGTTCATTACAATTTACTTGCAAAAAAACCCTGTAATAGTAGAAATAAACTCTGCCTTGATGTTCTAAAATTCGAAGCAGGCTACTTAAAAATGTTGTGGAACCTCCTACACCAAAAATTTTAACAAACACTTGTTGGTGTGTTAAGGACTACTAGTTCACAACTTTCTCCTTATGAGCAAAACCAAGAAGATAACCTCCCACCAGCTTCAAATTAGTGCACTGCAAACTCATGTACATTTGGAGATGCAGAGTCTTAATGCATGTTTGCTGTACCAGAGCCAGGAGCTCTGCGTGATCCTGGCTCAGTGCTGAACTTGAACTGATGCTGTCAGTGCCCACTGCAGAATCCTGTTTCTGTGACTGTGTCTGTGTATTTGTCACTGCCCTAAAACCTCCAGGCTTAAGTAAAAGTAAGTTAAAAGATTTACTAATAATTCTCATTTAAAGTTTTACTAGAGATGTGACTCTGAACTCTGTAGCAAGGCAGGGACAGGCAGAGCTGAGGGCACCGAGCACCTCCATGGGTCTAGGAATGGGCTGAGGCCAGGCAGGATGTCAGACTGCACATGGGGGTCAGGGTCAGGCCCAGCATGAGGAACAAGGTCAGACAGCCCCAGAATGTCCAAACAGGGCCACAGGGATGGGTTCAGGCCAGACAGGACATGAGCCTGGATCTACAGGACCTACAGGTGAGCAGGGCAAGGCTGTGGGGAGCTGGAGACCGGCCCTGCTGTGCAATCCCTGGGGCAGGAGCTAACATCCTTGAGGTCTGGGATGGAGTCCTGCGCCATGGGCAGCCTTGGGGGAACCCCAGAGAGAAGCTGGTCAGGGACAGCAAGAACCAGCAGTACCTGGTTTGTGACCAAGAAGCTTATCAGATCTGTTTTTCTCAGCTTAGTACCAAGCATTTAAAGGGAATTTCTGGAATAAAAGAAGCTGAGCTTCCCCAGACAGCATGCTTGAGGATCACAAGCTCAGTACACCCTGCAGCATTGTTTCTTTGTGCTGTATTTCTGTTACATCTTCCAGCTTGCTGCTGTGCTGCCTGCACATCAACCTTCTCAGGTGGGACTGTTTTCTTCTCCTTCGACTAGTGTCAGAAGTCCCAGATTTCACCTTTCTCAGCTTCTTTCAACAAAAGCCTGAAGAGAGATCTGGACTGCCAGGTTTGCTCCATCTCAGCTTTCTCACTCTCTTCAGCTTCAGTTTTTCTCCTGTCAGCTTCAAAGAAAATACTCATGAAAATGGTTCCTCCCAACAACTACCACAAGACAGGGGACTCCCACCCAGACACAGTGAAAGAGCAGAGAACTCCACACCTTCAGACATGGCACACAACTCTTAACTTGCCTTTCTGCAAAAGCAGCAGCCATCAAACCAGTGCAAACTGGCAAAGGGCTCAGTGTAAGTCCATCTTCCAGGATGCAATTATAGCATAATGGAGAGGGAGAAATGTAGCTCACTCTTAGACCCTGTATTGCTGTACCTCCTGCTGGGATGTGTTCAAATGTAGCGACTGATAGGCATCTGTTAAGAACTTGGGTATGATGAAAAATAAAAAGCAAGGCACATTCATTCCAATTAGCAGAATTCAAAAGCTCTCCAAATTTGTTAAAAAGTCACAGAGAACAATCTCTTGGGCTAGTCTGAGAAGGCCTGAACTGGCTACCAATTATAAAGTGAATAGTTATTGTTCAAAACTAGACTCAGCTAGAAAAAGTACGTGCCTCAAACACTTTCTGTGCAATTAACAGAGTTCCTTGGAGCTCAAATAGGCATGACAACCCTTCTCCACTAACACCTGACTTATCCAGGGTCAAATCAGTCAGGTTCAGAAACCCAATTTCAAGGCAGGGCCTTCACAAGCTTCAAGATAGTAACACAGCTAGGGTGAAGGGCTGAGGCTGGATTCTTTCCTGATTGTGACCACTCACAACAGAATTAAGAATTACAACTAAGTAGACCAGTATGGGGCCTATCAAAGGTTTCAGAGGACTTTCCTCTCAAAAGATGAACAAAACAATACACAGCAGCCCCTTCTAGAGCCTGAAGGGGTTATTTCCTTGCTAGTGAAAGAACTTACCAGCTCACGACCCAGGAAGTGACAGGTAGCTTGCAAGAAGACCTGACTTGCTACTCCTTCAGACAGACAGCATTGAAAAGAATGGTGGGATTAGCTCTGTAAAGCTCAAAAAACACGATCTTCCTGTGAAGACTCGAAAGAACAGCTGTGCCAAATCGGACTGAAAGACTGTCTAGTCCAGTGTCCTACCTCTGAATGAGAAAGTTCATTAATATACATTACCCTACAAGGGTAACACAAAACACAGGAGGAAAGCTTGTTGTGATAGGTCTCTCACATGATCTCCCAGTGTCTAGAGATCTGTGACTCAAGGATTTCCTGAACCAGAAACAATGTATTTTTTTAATAGCCACAACATATTTTTACTGTCTGCCCAATCATTTAAAACTCATGTAAACTTTTAACATCCACAACTTCAGATTCACATGGGGTTTTTTTCTGTAAAAACCAAAACCAACCAAACAAAGCCTCCTAATGCTTCTGAACCTTCTATCCACTACCTTTGCAATCAGCTAGCTGCTAGATTTCTTAGTACTCCCTAGATTTTGCATTATGTGACCCTGAGCAGCCACTCATCCTTGCTGTGTTATTCTACTGCATTTACAGATCTCTACTATGGCCCCATTCAATCATCTCTTTTCCAGTCTGAAGAGGCTGAGTCTATTCAGCCATTCTAACTGAGAAGCTCTTCAGGAAGCTCTCCTCTTAATCACTCTATCATCCTCTCTGTATCTTTTCTAGTTCTATTAGAGGCTTTCCTGAGGAGGGGGAAGAAAAGAGAAACCCACCAGAACTGCACACAGCACTTCAGTTGGAGGTAACACTGTGGATACACTACAGTGTACAGACATGCTGTACATGCTCTTTTAACTGCTAACATTCCCCTCCCCGCTCAGGTTTTTTTGTACCATGAATGAACACTGAGATAATTGTTTTTATAGAGCTATCCATTAAGACCTAGGGATCTCTTTCCAACGTTATGCTAGCCAGTTTGGATGTAGAAGAAGAAGCCACATGTGGAAGAAAGGAACAATACTAACTCTCACAGCAACTCTGGATCCCAACTGCTATCCTACTACCCATCCACTAAAAGCAACAGGTCCTTCTACAGCCTTTACTACCCCAAATAATTTAGTATTGTCCACAAACCTCATTAACTCACCAGTCACTTGTTTTCCAGATTATCAGTCCAGATTCTATGGAATTTCACTGGCGTCTCCTTGACATTATTTCTCTCTAGACTATGTTCCATATCATTTCAAGAGCTACTCTGCTCTGTAAAGACTTTTCCTTATCAATGACAGCTCAGACTGTATAAAAGCATCTGGTGAAGGATCTTGCTGACCTTCCTTTGAAAATCCAACTTTCTGCTTTGTCCACTTACCAAAAAGGCTTCTGGAGAAAGATCTTACTGACTTTTCTTTGCAAATACAACCATCTGCTTTGTCCACTTACCAACTTCCTTAGAAAGCTCCAAAGGATCTGCAAGGCAAGCCACTTTGCCAAAAACCGTTGTTACCCTATATTTACCTGTAAAAAACACCTATTTTATCCTTCACTACTTCTACCTTCTTGGCTCATCCTGTGCACGTAGATATGGCACTCAGGAACATGGTTCAGTGATGGACTTGGCAGTTCTGGGTTAACAGTTGAACTCAATGATCTCAAAGCTCTCTTCCAACTTAAATGATTCTATGATTCTACCCTTTTGTCCCACAGCATTAACTAGCCTGCAATTTCCCAAGACTTCATGCAGAGCAAAGCAAAACCCCTCACTCACAGCCAAGCACAAGCCCACACTTTCACAGCACACCTAAAGCTCAGTTGCTAAAACATCAAAACAATGGAAAGGAACAGACTCACTGCACTCCACCTGCACTGGAAAACACTGGCTACACCAAACTTCTCTGTGAAAGGCATCAGAGTTGAGGCTTCCTACACCAGGCACATAATTAGCTCAATGTAAATACTGCCAGAGAAAACTTAACTGTGATCTCACACCTTCCTCCAGCCCCGAGAGAATAAAAGAAGGAATTTCCCATGTCTTACAGGGATTCTACATGACTTATTAGCAAGGACTTGGCCACTTTGTGTTAATACAGAGAAGTGCAGGATTCACTCCTTCAGTTAACAGATGCAGGATTCTGAAATCTTAACAGATAGCTTGGCAAAATAAAAGGTTTTGCTATACTTAAAAAAGAGAAATCGGCGTCTCAGTGCTTTCCACTCCCTTTTGCTTTTTTATGATGAAGGTGAAAATAAATTATTAATAAATGCATCTGTAACTATTCAACATGTATTAGCACACAAATAGAAGCTGTTGTGGATCTTGAAAGGATTTGAGGAATATTGTTGCACAACCAGCAGCTCTGAACTCCACAAACACCAAACACCCCGTTCAATTCTCAGCCCTGCAATAAAGAACCTGACATCTCTCATCCTTTGCAAACCCTAGACAATGTTCTCCATGACACCCAGCCCTACTAACCATGAGCCAGGGACTCAAAAACAGCACTCCAGGCACCTCTGACACTGCAAACACTCCACACAGTTAGGCTGAGATCACCAGACCACAGTCCAAGCAGCCTCAGACCAAGGCATTTCATACACAGGGGATCCCCCAGGGCCAGACCTAAAGAGCTGACCAAGATGACAGGAAAAGGTGTTAAAAACTTTTAATTTTGGTGGAAATTTGCTAATATAATCAGAAGTCACTGAAAGATGTAGCTTACCAGAAAATGTTCCTTTCAGCAAGTACATTGTTTCTGACTTAAAAGAAATATACGTTCCTTCGGAAATTCCCCAACCTTTGTAGAGATTAAATCCTTCTTACACAGTACCTGACTTTTCTCCCCATTCCAGAGGACTATAATCATTCATACACACATTAATAAACAAGCATACATGATGAAGACACTGTTCTTGAAGCACAAATACATCTTTTCAGATTAGCTTGCATCACTCAGTTTATGTCAAGGAAAAAAAGTTATTCACAACAAAAGCACCTGTTTTGGAACACAGAGAATTGTATCAGCATAAGCCACCCATATTCCAATTTCCTTAAAATATTTCTTGTGTGGAACAGGGCCTGCACTCACAGAATCACAGAATGATTTGGATTGGAAGGGACCTTAAAGATCATCTAGTTCCAAACCCCTGCCATGGTCAGGGACACCTTCCACCAGACCAGGTTGCTCCAAGCCCCAACCAACCTGGCCTTGAACACCTCCAGGGATGGGGCATCCACAGCTTCTCTGGGCAACCTGTGCCAGGGCTGCACCCTCACTCACCTTTGCAGTAACTTAACAAATCTACAAACAGCATTGTTTTGGAAGTCCTGTTCAGTCACTTCCTCAAGCAACACTTCCCCCAAGCACACACACCAGTGCATGTGGAGACTTCCTAGAAGATCACAGTATGAACACACACTGAGCCCCTGCAACCACAACTTGTGCTAGCCAGATAAAGCCACCATGAGCATGCTAGAATGTGCTGCAATCACATTTTCATTTTTACACACCCACCACCTTTAGGGTGTCTATCTGTCTTCATGGGCAATAGACTCCGTTCTTTCAGGGTAACATGTAAGAGGTAACTAACTAGCTATGCAAGATCAAAGAATTAATGGACTACCCAGGAAAAAAAGATTAGCCAACAGCAGCATCTCAGGACTTAGACAAAAAAGAAAGGCTATTCCTAAAAGAAATTTTGTAAAGTACTGTGCAATTCATCCAGAAGAGGAAAAAAGCCTCAGTGTGGTGCATTTCTCTCTTTTCCTTTAGATTTTTTTTAAGGATAAAGGCATCCCAAAATGAGCTCTAGCTTGCATGCCATCTGTCCTGCATAATTTTGGGTGGGAGGGAAAAAGCAGAACAAGCCCTAAAAAATGTAGTCTCCACATCACAACAGGAAAAAGTGAAGGATACAAGAGCTGCTTATAAGCTATAAAAAAAGTAATGTCAGCACCCTGAGTTGGAAGATAGGAATGGCATCAGACAAATCCTAGCCTACAGCAAACTCCCAAACTCCAATTTGCAGTGCTGCATTCTCCACCACAATTCCTCTTTCTTCCCCACAGCTATATAATCCATCAGAGCCACTTGTTTCACTGCTAAGCTCTTTCCCATGTTTTGCTTATGTTTCTTTCTCCTTATACACATTCCCCATACAGGTTTTCCATCTCTCCCCTTTCAAACACTACATCGTCCCCACGCCCATTTTCCTTCTCTCCCCTTCCAAACACTGCATCTTCTTGTCATGGCCTTTTTCCATGTTCTATCCTCCAGAGCATTCACACAAAAACCCCAGCCCATCTACTGACAGGATACTCTTGACCCTTCACTTACAGCCTGTTTCTCCTCCATCACTGACTCAGTGCCTCCCCATATTCCCCCTACCCGTTAAACACCCAACCCAACCTTTCCTATCCTCTACCCCAAATAATTTCATCTACCTCCCCATTCCCTGTGCACCCAGCCCTTCCACAGAGCCCCAAACCTTCTCACACACCTGCCCCAGTCCCTCACACATTCACTCCATCACACTCAGAGCCTCTCTCATCCTGCACAGCTCTATTCTCCTATTCATCCCAGCCTCCCCCACTCCATTTCTGCCTCACCCTGCACAGCACGCTCTCCTCCCCATGCATTGCCTCTCCCATTTCCACTCTCTGCAGCACTAGCTCCCACATGCCCCGTCCATATCCCTTCTTTGCACAACACGGTTTTCCAGTCTGTCCCTCACACCCCTTTGCACAGCACTCTTTTCCCTATACATTGTCCTTATCTCCCAGCACAGACTCCTTATCTCCCCTATACATTGTCCTCACTCCCCCATGCAGCATCCCCATAACCCCACCCTCTGGCACAGCATCTCCCTGTCCCTTTCCCCACACTGGCCACAGTTCCCTCACCCCCACGCCCTGTCTCTGAACTCACAGAATCACACAATCAATTAGGCTGGAAAAGACTTCTAAGATCACTGAGTCCAACTTATGACTGAACACCACCTTGTCCACCAGACCATGGCACTGAGCGCCATGTCCAGCCTTTCCTTAAACACCTCCAGGGATGGTGACTCCACCACTGCCCTGGGCAGTCCATTCCAATGTCTAATAAACCCTTCTGTGAGGAAATTCTTCCTAATGTCCAACTAAACCTCCCCCGGGGCAGGCGAAGACTATGTCCCCTCGTCCTGTCACTCGGTCCCTGGGAGCAGAGCCCGACCCCCACGTGGCTCCACCCTCCTGTCAAGGAGCTGTAGAGTGGTAAGGTCTCCCCTGAGCCTCCTCTTCTCCAGGCTAAACAACCCCAGACTTGTGCTCCAGACCCTTCCCCAGCTCCGCTGCCCTTCTCTGGATGTGGTCCAGCCTCTGGATGTCCTTCCTGAATTGAGGGGCCCAGAAATGGACACAGCATCGAGGTGTGGCCTCACCCATGCCCAGTACAGGGAAACGACCACTTCCCTGGTCCTGCTAGCCACACTATTCCTGACAGAGGCCAGGAAGCCACTGGTCTTCTTGCCCACCTGGGCACACCTAGGGCTCATGTTCCGCCGCTGCCGACCAGCACCCCCAGGTCCTTTTGCACTGGGTCGCTCATCCCTGTCCCTGACCCCACACCTCTCACATCCCCTTCATCCTGTCCCTGTCCACGCCTCTTCCAGCACCCTTTCCCTTCTGCCATGTCCCCCATCCCCGCAACACCCTCTCTTCACACACCGCCCGCTATT
>NW_008238988.1:784037-786530 GCF_000691975.1 Corvus brachyrhynchos
TGGTTCCAGCCCACTGCCATATGGGCAGGGACGCCTTCCACCAGGCCAGGTTGCTCAAAGCCCCGTCCAGCCTGGCCCTGAACATTCCCAGGGGTGCGGCATCCGCACGTTCTCTGGGCAACCTGTGCCAGGACCTCAGGACCCTCTGGGCATGAATTGAATTCATCAATCAAATTCATCGATCAAATCTATTCAATCGTTCTGTAATGCTGAGATAAAAGTTTTTGAAGCCTAATGAATTTATTTCATTAAAGCGCTTTGAGCCCTGCCTGACAAAGGCAGCATAACGTTGAAGTCCGGTGCTTTGGAACTCGTTTATTATTGTAGAATCACAGAATGGTTTGGGTTGGAAGGGACCTTAGAGATCATCTAGTTCCAATCCCCTTGTCTTAGACAAGGACACTTTCCATTATCCCAGGCTGCTCAAAGCCCCATCCAGCCTGGCCTTGAACACTCCCAGGGATGGGGCAGCCACAGCTGCTCTGGGCTATCTGTGCCAGGGCCTCAGCATGGCCACAGTAAAGAACTTTTTGCTAGCATTTAATCTAAACTACTCTCCCTCACTTTGAATCCATTCCCCCTTGTCCTCTCACTACATCCCCTTCTAAATAGTCTCTCTCCATCTTTCTTGTAGGCTCCCTTCAGGTACTTGAAGGCTGCAATTAGGTCACCCCAAAGCCTTCTCTTTTCCAGGCTGAACAATCCCCATTCTCCCAGCCTTTCCGCGTAGGAGAGGAGCTCCATCCCTCTAATCATTTGGTGGCCTCCCCTGGACTCACTCCATGTCCTCAGTGATTCATAGAATCACTGAATCAAAGAACTCCATTTTCATCCAAGTTATTGCTCACTTTAGCACTCAACCCACATGTAGCAAATCAGCACCATAACACAGATGGGAAGGAAGCTGAGCAGAATAGCTGCTGTAGCTGGATGTTTGTATAGACTTCCATCTGTCAGCTTTTGAAATGCAGAATTAATGCAGAAGCAGAAATTTTCACCTTGTAAAGCTCAATACTGACAGTATCTGTCTTCCACCAAATGACTCAGATGTAGCCCGGTATCAGGTACAGACCTCCATGAACTGACCGGGTACATGGTACAAAATGACTTGCACATTTAGAGGGACACTGGGGCACACACTAAAGCAATGTCATTCCACACAGAAAGCTGAGCATCTGACAGGCCTGAAATTATGTCATTTGCCTAAAAATTTTAAGGTTCTGTGCTTTTGAAAAGAAAAATAGCAATATCATAATGGAGATTGTACTACTATATACACAGTCGGTCTTTTTTTTTTTTTTTTTTATTCTATTCACAGAGGTGTATGCGTTAAAATAAGAAAGTTGGGTCTCTCCAGATTTCTTCTGCTTCTGGAGGTTATTTCCTTCCTGAAGTTCCTCCTGCTGATAATGAGGTAATGAGTGCCGCAGTAGCCAAGCATGAGCTCACAAAATTATACATGGTGTAGATAATATCAGAGGAAATTTTTATTCCTGATAAACAATCCCTGATGGGCTCTGACAAAGGCCAACACGAACACAAGAAATCCTGCAGTGAGCAGTTTTGAAATACCTTTCCACTAAAAAGCTTCTTCTTATCTCACTTAGGTAGAGACTAATGTAGTCCTGTCCCATGAGGACTTAGGTTTTACATCCCTTTGAAAATTGCTGGTGCTTCAATTAAGTGTTGCAAGACTTTTCTGTGAGTCCCGAACAAGTTTTGAGTGTTTCACTTTGAATGTGAGCAGCAGAGGGCCCTTGTGAGAGCACAAGGTACAGCCGCTGTCCAAAGAAAGAATCTCATTTAATGTCATACTGAAGAAGGATGTATGTTTTAACTTTTATCTTCTTATAAGGTTAGTGATGATGAAATAAAATGGGTTCCCAGTCCAGAAGACTTCAGTCTTTGCCTCCCACTCATGAAAGCTTTCATATATGATACCCCTTAAATATTTCAAACATTTCCATAGGACTGTTTTCTACCAGCCAAAATGTAATTTTTCACCTCTGTAAGTTCTTTGCCCTTTCTGCTTGCTAGAGGATTAACTAAACTTCTTTTGACATATAGCATTGAGCCTGCTGGATGAATAACCCATAGGCTGATTTATTTAGGCTAAAAAAATAATCTTTTAGTAAATTGTTCTAAGCCTGAGAGTTAAGAGCTGGTCATTTAAAAATTCGTATTGACAAAGATCTTTCCCTGCATTATTTTGCCCTTTTAGTTAAGAGGAGGAAAGGACCTGTTTTCCATTTCACCTATTCATATTTAACACCTCTTACTTTCACTCCTAAGTGTGCCAAAAAGTGGTGATCAGGATGTCTGTTAGCCCAAGCCGACCAATTTCCTTCCTGCTGTGCCTCCAAAACATCAAATACAATCCACCTGTGGGTGTATGGTTTTGACATTCAGTTGTTGAGGTTTCAAAGAGAGGAACCGTTCTCATTTGCTTGAAAATTATATTTTTATTTTTTCTACTGCTCTTACAACATCAGC
>NW_008238988.1:786548-796645 GCF_000691975.1 Corvus brachyrhynchos
GGAATGCAAATGGGCTGTATAAATCCAGACTGGAGTGTGAGGGAATCCTATTCTGCTCCTGCAAATGCTGTGCAGCACAACAGGGAATATGCCAGGGCAAGCCGATGACACGTTAGTGTACTTCCACGAGAGATGGATCCTCCTCTCTGAACATAAAGATTGGAAGAAGATACTTCAGTGTCATATGACAGAAAATCCAGAGCCTTTCTGGCTTTTTGGTTGTAACTCAACTTTCTGGGAACTGAGTTTCCCAACACACCAGCCTGCATGGGAAATTTTTACATGTGGGGTGAACAAAGCTTAATCCCTTAACTTGATCAGCTTCTGTGAGCATCCTCAGCTCTCTGGCATTTCAGCTGGAATTGTTCCTCTTAAAATCATGCCTAAGAGCATTGATGAAGTCACTCAAGAAGCTTGAAAATGCACAAAACTTGAGGCAAAAGACAAGCAGAGAAGGCCTTTTTTGGTTTTGGACAGACCAAGATAAGGCACAAACTATGCACTCAACCTGAAAATTTACACTTTGGAGATGAAGTCATAGGGTTACTAGATACAGGGGTGGGAAAATGGATTTCTAAATGAATTAACCTAATAAGGTGATAGCAAGTTGATACTTCTTTTTTTTGCCTGTATCAGTCCGAACTGTAGCATTCGGCTACACTAGTGATGGACACGAGGGGGCACCCAAGGAAATGAAATCGCCGAGGAGCTGCAATGCTCCCAAAGTTCAGCCTGATTTTCCATCTGTTTTCCTTCTTTTTTTCTTTTTTTCTTTTTTCTTTTTTTTTTTTTTTTTTGTCTGCGTCTTTTGTAATTATTTCGTCCCATTGTTTTCATGACGCTCATCAATGACTAGGAATTGAAAAAGCTTTGGGGGGAACATTCTGAGAAGAAAAGATTTTGGCATCTACTAAACCACATCACTGCTGTTCAGAGATAGCACTTGATAGCTGAGCTTGATTCCTGAGTATGTGGCAGAGACCCCGTGGCTTTCCCAGTTACTTTGCCAGGATCTGTGCCAGGTACAATTCTTAGTACATGAGGACGGCAGAAAGCACAAATTCTGTCGCTTAGAGTATCTGCTGAGAAATTGGCAGAGGAAAAGTCCAAAGATACTGAGCAGAAAGATCCAGAAGCTACCACCACTTGAGGAAGTTTCTCATCAGCTGGAAGCTGTGAGCAGCTATTTTGCTCTGAACATCTGCCCCTGCCAACACACCACTTGAAAATGCATGACTGATCAGTGGGTGCTTTTAAGAAGGATGTAAGCAAGGTAAAAATAGATGTGCCCTCCTAGTTTCTAGCAATCTGCAACTTAAGGATTCACCAGCTGAAGGCTCATATCCACTAGCAGATTTTTTACCTCTGTAATCAATTTTTTATCTGTTATGCTTTCAAGAACTACAGCATTTGGTGCTTTGAGGTGTATCACAATATAGTTGGGTAGCAAGTGAAAAAGTTTAAAAATGGTCCAACCATTTCACTTTGCAATCCTGAGTTCTTGTGCTATTGTCAGTGGTGAAGAGTTGCTCCCATCACACCTCTTTCATGTCAGTTGGGATATTTTACTCCTGTTTTATAACTTACCTCAATCATGATCACTTCACAAGAGCAACTCTTTCTCCAGATAAATAGTGTGATAGTAATCAGGCAGCCCTAACACAAAATAATCTGTTCAGGGAGTCATTTAGGAAGAAATCCTTTTTAGTGAAACATTGGTTATGTTCTGCACTGAATAACTGCAGGCCTCTGTCTCTTGGGGATATAAGCACAGGCAAATATTCCTGTAAAAATACAACTCTGCTTGTCTGCAGCTCTCATGTTCTGAAATTTATTTATTAAAACATTAGAGGATTCATCACTCACCATCAGAGAACCATTCCAGTCAGCCAACTGCCTGTTTAAGAAACTGTCTGCCTAAGGAAATTGAACTGAACTGAGGAAATGCCTGGTAACAGGTGCCATTTTTGTGTGCACACTTGATACTTTGATGCAGATACATCTTCTACAGAGGCTAAAAGTGAGGCGTTCACTAAATACTGATACTCATATGCAAGGGAAGAAAAACAGGGACTTGACACTGAATGGTTCTGCATACTCAAACACAGAAGCAAACCACAGATCTTACAGAGAGTTCCTATTGTTTTCCCAAATTTGGAACAGAAAGCCAGAAATTCAGAGTAAATTAGTTGGAAGCATATAAAAAAGTAAATATGAGCCTCCTTTAGTTCTGAAGAATAAGTTGGAAAAAGTAAGTTCATTACCTGCTTTAGCATCAAGGTAAATGCAATGTAGTAAATTCAATGTAGTAAATTCAGTTCAGTTAGAAAGTATATATACTATCAACTATGTAAAGTACCTAAGACTGTGCTGACCATTTATGAATTATGCCTGGCAAGTTACAAATAGGATTAGGAGAAAAGACAGCCACTTAAACAGGAGTTCACTAGCATTGGATCAGGACATTAAAATCCCTGCTGTCACCAGGCAGTATTAATAAATAAACTTTCTTTATTGGCATTTCTTAGGCAGAAGTCTGCCTTAATCAGAATGAGTGTGCTGGCATCGAAGAAGAGTATGCCAGTCAAGTGTTATTTAAGACCATGAAATGTCTGTGTGTCAACATAGACCCAAAATTGTGTATTTTTTAATGTCATGAATCATCAGGGACTCCCTTCAGACTGAAACCTGCTGAGATAAGAGAGAGCATTGCTGTAGCCACACTCAAGCCTCTGCTTTGGCCAGCATGGAAGAAAAGCTGGAAGCAGGGTAAGGAACACAGTGTCCTCCTTCACTCAGCCCGTTAATACCAGGGAAAGTTATGATGGAGCAAGCAGCTTGGCTAAGTACAGGCTGGCCTGTGGGTGAGGCCAGTTCTCTCCTATTTGGGTCATAGAGGACATCAAAGACTTGTCCTTTGAATGAGCCATGTGTCATTGCCTGCTTTTCTGACAGGAGAGTCCCAGTGCCTCAAATATGCCAAAGTTATCCCAGTGCCAAAGAAACCATCAGTCAAAAATACAAGTTGCTGTCTACTGTCTAAAGCTGTGAGCAGGCTAAATAAAAACAACATTAGACTTAGAGAAGTCACAGTATAATAATTTCCTGTCACTGGAGAATTTTCAAGAATTTGGCAGATTTCCTAGTTTGAATTAGTTGGATAAATTAGACAAGTAACATTTTTCAGAGGGCAGACATAAAAATGTCTTGAGTAAATCAAGCTGTTTCATACCAATAATTTGAGTCAGCCTAAATTAGAAAAAAAAATCACTTATATTTTCTTTAAATGTGGAGTTATCAAAGGGTAAAATCTGCCACAATTTTCAAAATGAAACATTTATCATCAGTAGTGAAACATTTATCATCAGTTTAGGTATCAATGAGTGCATTTTTTTTTTTAATTCTAGAATAGTTTAAGAGAAAAATTTTAATGCTGTGCAAGCACATCTTTCCTTCCCCACTCTTACCCCAGGGTAGAAGATTTCTTAAACAGGACCCATCCCCAAAGAGGCAATCTTGCCATTTCTTCAGAAAGAAGGCCACATGAGTAGCACAAAGGGGGAATGCTGTCACTACAGCCGTGCCAGTCTCTGCTTTACTCAGAAAGAGCTGCAATCATCTCTCTCCTCTGTATTTTACAGTTCACCTTACTTAGCTGGGAATTGGGAGCCACAGAACTGATGGTGTGAGTGAGGGACAGGTCTGGAAATTAACACTTCCCTGGGAGGATCGCTTGGTTCACATCTCTTGGCTCTCTGTTTCCAAGTGCTGCAGATTCAGACTACCACCTGTCCTCATTAAAATCACAGTTTTGAGTTGTTCTCCTTCCCCATCTCATGAGTTAAACACGGGGTTTTTTCAGTAAATTAAAAGTGGGAATCTGATATAACAATATGCCAGTAAGATCTGGAGCCTTTGGCTTGCCCTTCCATTGTCTGTGCTTCAATCAGTCAGCTCACACCAAGATTATAAAAAACCTGACCCAGGAGTTTACAGTCTGAAGCCCAAATTGAACAGAGCAGTCAGCAGATTATGTATTCGACCAAACAATGAGGTCTTCAGTCCCTTTTTGAACCAGTTTTCATTACAGGGGTTATGTTTGTGTCATATTGCTGAGAATTACACAAAACCATTATTTTTGAAATGAGTACAATAGACAACAATGTTGTCAATAATGCAAGTTGTTAGTAAAGTGTGTATATTTATAGCAGCATGAGAAGTATTTCAGAGAGCTCTAAGCATGTTCAATTCCACACACACACATGCATGCAGCATTCCAGAAAATGTAAGGCTTAACTACTAGATGTTTTCCTTTGGAAGGGAAACCTAGAAGAGGATCTTCCCATGCATTTTTTACCTATGATATTTTACAGATATAAAGCCTGTACTGAAAGGGCCTTCCTATATGACATCAGTAGAAAGGATGTCCAAAAAAAGAACAAAATTATAGTGTTGGCATTTCTAACAAATAAACTATCTTCCCTTCCTAGTTTATCCCATTCTAAACAGTAACTGTGGAACTTTCTTCCTAATAAAGCTTTAGAGCTGCTGCCACGACTTCTCACCCATGCTACAGAAATACTGTCCAGATGACCAAAGATTTTGTAATGCAGCAAGCTGCAAGAAATATCCAGCTGAAACAGCAATTTAGTGGACTCAGAGCAAAACCAAACTATTTTTATGGCATATAAAATTATGAGGAGCCTTTCCCAATATATACTGTGACTAATGATCATCAGCCTTTACAACAATGACACTTTAGCCACTCCCTCTGTGGTCACCTTTCATTTGCAACCATCAAGTCTGCTGAAAACAAGAGGAGAAATTGCAGTTTAAAAGTGAGATTTTATCAGCTTTCCCAGACAGAACCAGGTTGAGAAAGAAGAGGAAAAGAAAACTTCCTCTCATAGTTGAAGGAGTAAATGAGCAACTAATAAACATTCTAATTTAATAAGTGCATATATCCTGCTAACAAATTTTCCTTTGAATAACAGAACTGAAAGGTTGATGTGGTATTTTGGTTTTGGTTTGGTTTGATTTTTTTCCAAAGAGTAAAAGTAAGTCCCACAATTAAATTATAGCAATAATGAAAAAAAAAAAATTGAACAACATCCACATAAAGTTTAAGCTGGGAAATCACAAGGCAAATATTCATTTTCCAGTTCAGAAATGAAACCCTAACCTGCTGATTTATGTTCCTTCCACACCATTTTTCACTCAGTGAAAACAGCACTGGCCTGCATTGACAATTCTCTTGAAAAGCCCATGAATCTTGAACAGCATTGCTGAAATCCTGCATTTCTGCCATAACAAGCCTGGCAGCCTGGACAGAGCTGATGTAACTGGCTCCAGACACGTATTCTCCACGTCACCAGAACTTTGCTTTCCTATAGTGTGACATGGGGGGACACTGACATGAAGGCACAGCTTACCCTGGGTCCCCCACATGTCTTCATCAGCACAATCCAATCCAGCAAGTTCTGTGATTGAAGGTGAGGCTTTTTTCAGCCAAACTCCTCTGCAGGCATGCTCATAGCACACATTCTGTGGTACCAGGCCATGGCCTCTTTCCTTCTGCACTGCTGCCCTCCTGCACCACGATCCATGGACAGCTACCTCTGCACTACGGGGTCTTGGAGGGAAAGCCAGGCTAGGGGGTGTCATCTAGCTCCATGCAATTCCACTGGGTAGCTCATGCATTGTTTTCAACCTGTTATTTGCCACAGGATTACGACCCATCAGAGTTTTCCACCATCCACAACACTGCTAGTTTGGCCTGTCACTGTCACATAATCCTACCTAGGTGGCATTTCCTCCTGGGTGTAAGAGGCTTTGCACTAGAAAAGGTCCTGAGAGACCAAAATGACAAAAACTAGCCAGCCCTGAGGAGGTCTGGGAGAGCAGCACAGTGCTGATCAGGACACTCACAGATATAACACCCTCCAGCTGCCAAGTCTTCTGGGAAAACTTCATCAGAATGGGAATCTTAATGTAAACAAATGCCTAGTTCTGGATTCTTCCAGCCCAGCAGGCCAGAACAGGTAAATATCTATTATCTCAGCATTTCAGCAACTATTAGGAATACACTGATAGGTTTCAATCACGCTAAATAATTAACAGTAAGGAAGGGAGTTTCAGGTATTGTGTTACAACAGGTGCTAAAGGAATATGAGCTCCTTTGGAGGCAAAGTTTGGCATGACAGTCAACTTTTTCCATGACACATACTAGAAAGCACAGAAACACAATCAGCAAGGCTGTTTTCTTGCTTCAAGACTCAATATTTGAACAAATGAATCACTGATACATGCTTCAGATATTCCTACGCTAAAACTAGATTATAAGTCATATGTATGAAATCCACTCCTGCCCTATAAGCTGCCTCTGACAGCTTTTTCCAAATATTGACCTAGAGAATGTCTGGTATGTTCAGACTGATCTAAGAAGTCTGGATTTTATATGCATGATCCCAATTTATAAGCACATGTCACACAAATGGACTGGTCTCAGCGCCAATTTCAAGAACTAAGGAAAATGCAGCAACAGAAAAAGCTTTGCTGGTTCATTAGGTGAAGAAGCCAGATTTCATCAGATGTATATGCTTCCATTGCTTTAGTAAAGAGAAAACACAGATTTTTCTGGTGGCATCTGAGTACAAAATAAAGAGTTAATGACTGAACCGTTAAATATGTGCTATTCATTAGTACGTGCAAGGGGAAGTGTAGAAAAGAGCTGTTATAGGTGCTCTAATGACTAAGATAAGGGTCTAAGATTCAGAAAAGCCAGATATAATTGCAAGCTCTGACACAGACTTTCTTTATGACCTTGGACTACTCACCAGATACTGTCAAGCCCAAGTTATCCAGCTATACAATGAAGATATGTTTAATTAAAGCCCCTTAATCTATTTCGGTTGGCTCTCCTATATTGTTACACAGAGACATGGACCAAGAGGGAGATTTCTTTGACCATGAAGGAAGGGAGGGATGAGGTGTAAGAATCCTTTCAAAGATGAATGTGATTTGATCTAAGGAACAAGCAAAGCACACCTCTGGCAAGCCTGGGGGCTGAAGGAGAGGCTTCATCCCTGCAGGTGGCATGGAGTGGAGCTGGGGGACAGGGATTGCTGTTGGGAGCATTAGCACTGTAAGGACAACAGACCCACCTAGGAGGAGGTTGTAGGTTTTACTATCAAAGCCAAATGCATCTCCTTTGGCTTAAATCAGAGCTACAATGATTTGCACAAGAAAACAGCTGGTTCTGAAACCAAAATAGCTCCTTAGTCAAGGGCATATTCCAGGGCTTGAATCATCTTTAGCAAAAGAGAGGGACTCTGTCAGAGAGTTTGACAGGGAACATGGGAAAAGCTAACTGACCTTTATGGAGAATGTCAGCACAGGGGACCAAGGCTTAATCCTCAAAAAGCCCTGAGGTATCACTCTCGTTGGTGCCAGGAAATTTATGCCCCTCTGAACAGGCAGGCACACTTACCAACAGAGCATGCAGGTCCAGATGCTGTGTGTGCCTTGATTATTGCATAATATTACCAAATAGGATTTTTTTTTAAACGTTTAAAATTTCAAACAAATCCAGCTTCATTTTTGAGAGGTCAGTAAAAGGACCAGCTCATTTCTTTGATGTAAATATTAACTGAGTATGTTGAATCTGCTCTCTCACAGAATCACTTCTTTCCTGAAGAGAGTGAAAGGATATGTTGTTGAAGAATTTCCCTTCTGCCAAACTGGAGTACCATCACTAGAGCATTGAGTGAATTGATCTGGGATACCTCAGGAAGTACCTTTAAAAAGTGCAGTATCAACAGCTTTGCCTTGTAAGGGTGAGAAGCCCTTGACATACACAGATCTCCAAATTTCTTATAAACCTACTTGATTCCTTGTAAAACACTTTAATTCTCTTGGCAAAACCACTAAGCCTTTATGGGGATGCCTTTGTGACTTGCCTTTTTGAGCTCCATCTCGCTCCTTCTGCTTCTTTTCCAGGTAAGAGCAAGCCAAGAATTAGAGTTCTCTGGTTTGCTGCTGTTGTCACTGGACACTCTGCCACTGACAGGGACCAGCTCCTGCATTTTGCTCACCACTACAAGTGCCATTGCATTGAGAATTATTGACATTGTCACCGAGGGGGCTATAGTTGTGTGAGTATAAATAAGCACAGTGCTGGGAAAAGACACCCGAGGATAAATAGCAAAGGTAGTGCATTGTGTGAGACCAAAATAACTCCATACTGTTCACTGAGAGTACCTTCTGCTGGCTGTGGCGTACTGGCTATTTCCAGCCAGGGTCCTTGCCTGAGAGGCAAAAAGCATGTGTGGCTTCAGAAGCCATGGGGCTCCTCTCTGTCCCTCCAAGATGGTGACACTGAGAAGCTGGGACCCACTTATAAGTACACTGAGTAGCAATGCTCGATATCCAACATCTGCCAACCTTCTCAGAGCTGTGAAGATCCCAGGTGAAATTACCAGCACCTGTATGGACTCTTCTCTCTCCCTCCCTTGCATTCACAGGGTCTCTTCAGCAGCTCCCTCTGCCAGGGCCCAGTTTGGGGGTTTCACCCATGCTCTGCTCCTCCAGAGGAGGCTTATGGATGGCACAAGGGAACTAAAACATACAAATGATCTCACTGAGAGGCAGAAGCATGACAGAAAAATTTGGGCTAAGTCAATTGGTGTATGTCGCCTGAATGTACCTCACCAATTTGTGTGAGAAAGTGTGTGGGTGCTTGGGACTGTGAGGGGAGAGAAAGATGCACCAGGTCCATAATGTCCATGTTTTGGCACAGTGAGGGGCTTGAGTGAGAGCCAGGGGTTCGTTCTGCAAACTGGACCAATTAAATACCAATTTGATCCTAGACTAATGGGTATTGAAAGAGCCACACTCCTGGCATGTGACTCCATTGATATTAATTCATCAAGGACAAGGTTGGCTTGGATGATACCTCAGATGAGAACCATAGAGAAGTATTTTGTCAAAATACAGTACACGGACAAGTTCCTGATCTTCAATGCAACTAACAAAGATTCACATTTAGAACTCATTTGAAAGCTAAAACAATGGTTTGGCATTTATAATGGTGTTTGTAAATGTCCTCTTAGCACTTGAATTATGTTACTTTACTCTACAAAGTTACTATTCCACTGATTCTTTTTTTCATTGTTTGTTCTGTTTTAAAGTAGAACATTATGGAGAAATCCAGAACTCAAAGCCAATTCATGTGTTTGGAATCCCTGGTACAGCAACGTTTATTTTTAAAGGAATCTTTTAATTATCTTCTCCAATTACAAAATAACAAAAGAAAGACAATTCTTACCCTGCATTAGTTACCATATTACATGTAAGCCCTTTTAAGCAGCAAATTACTCATGATATTAAAGATAGGTTCCTGGATTTTTACCCGACTTCTCTGCTTTGCTACTGGCCTTCTGCTCAGTGTAGTACATGAGGTTTCTCTTTGAAGAGAAAGTCCCCTCTTGAGTGCTATTCTAGTCACAACATTCAGGTGTTTCAGACTGTGAAGGGAAGATCAAAAACTAAAAAAGAATATAGTTCTACTCATGCCAAGGGGTGGTAACACAGCGATCAAGCCCTGTTTGGAAGTGAACTTAGAATAGCATAGAAAGCAATTATTTTAATGCTGATATGCTCTCAGCTAGGTTTCTCACCTTTCTGTAGTTACACAATTTCTGCTGAAAGATTATACCTGGGACTGACATTTGGACTGTCATCAGCCAATAGGTCAGACTCAACATCAATAAGAAGGACTACTCTTCAAAGAGATAATCTAAATTGTCTATTTTGTTTCTAACAGGCACATGCAATTTTGTCCTGTTTAAAGTTACATCCTCACTACAAAGTTAAACTCAGTTCTTATTGGGTTTTGCTCCACAAGATTTCATTATCCACAGAGACAGTTCAGAAATATTGTGAGTTTTGCTCCAAGACATTCATGGCTCCATGTACTCAGTCAGCAGGGGATGCAGCGTCTCACTTGTCCAGATACACATCTGCTGCTTCAGGCCTGGAAAATCTGTTCAGAAGTCTCCAGAGGATTAAGTAGCCTCCAGCAAAACTCTTCTGAAAGA
>NW_008238988.1:796729-801882 GCF_000691975.1 Corvus brachyrhynchos
CCTCCTGTGTGTATGACCCTGCTGACCCAGCAACTGTGCAACATCTGAAGCAGCAGCTGTTCAGGGACAAAGTAAAAGCATTACAAGAAATCCAGGGTCTGCTTGGGGTATGCTCCAGAGAGCTTGTCTGCTGCTAACTCCTAAGTGACAAGTCCTTCACTGCACTCTGCTGCCATTGTGACCTCCGCCAGCTCAGTGAGACAAGAACAGATCCACTATCAAGCCACAGTTGATCACATTGATGTAAATTCAGTTTCAGAGAGGTCTCTGCCCACCCAGAACTCTTGTTAGATCTGTTAGGGACTCATGAAGTCCTTCACCAACACTTTGAGTGAGCACTAGGAGGTTCAGGACAGGAAGTCCTGCAGTACCTACAGAACACCTGAAGAGTGGCAGATTAGAGTGGAGCAGCAGAGAGTGCTGCTTAAACCCTGTAATCCTCACAACCACCGGTTAGAGACCTTCCTCGAAGCTCTGGTTCCTGGACCACTACTACTAGCACCACCCTCTTATTTAGATTCCGGTGTCACATGGGTGACTGGGGGGCTCTGTGGCATTTAGGACATGCTACATTCAGTGTTGCACAATTTAAGGCGCATTTCCAGGGAATTCAGCAGTGGAATTTTCTTGGTCTTTCTTTCACTACTAATGTACCTGTAGAAGCCCTTCCTGTTGCTCTTCCCATCATCACCAGCTATCAGCTCACACCCAGGTTTGGCTTTCTTAATCCCATCTTATGTAGTTCTGGACTGCTCCTTGATTGCCTGTCCCCGCTTCCCCCTATTAGGTGTTTTCTTTTTATGTGTGAGTTAGTCAGTAGTTCTCTGTACACCCTGGCCTCATGCACTGCCTGCTTAACCTCCTGCATGACAGTAGGGATCATGCCTGGGCTTTGAGGAGATGGCCCTTGAAGATCATCCACCCTAAACATCCCTTTATTCTTCACAGCAATATCCCATGACAAGCTGCTTGCTAGTTTCCTGAACAAGCCAGTTTGGTGTTCTGAGCCCAGGGTCATTGTTCTGCTAGTCACCTTTCTCTGCTTTCTCTTGATCTTAAATTCTACCACTTCTTAGTCTCTAAGGCTGCTATTGACCATCACAACCCCAACCATTTCTTCCTTGTTTGTGAGTAGCAAATCAATCAGAGCATCCTCCTACTCAGCATGGCCAGCACCTGTGTCAAGAAATCATCCCTGACCCACTCCAGAAATCTGGATTTCTTGCCCTACTGTGTTTCCTGCTCAGCAGATTTTAGATCAGGCAGTAAATCTTACAAAAGCCAGAGATTGAAACAGTGACACTTCTTCCACTAGTGAGAGAAGGCTTCATCTATTTTGTCTTCTTGGCCAGGTGATCTGTAGCAAATGCTTACCACGATGTTATCTGTGTTGGCCTTCCCTCTGCTCCTGGCCATCACACAGTCCATAGCAGAATTCCATCCATCTGAGCTGCTCCTCTCTGTGCATGGCATAGCTGTCATTCACATCTCATCCTACTACTTCTAAAATGCACATATCCACCCATCACAGCACTTCAGCTGTTAGAGCTCTTACAGCTTCTAAGTACAAAGGAGCAATGGATGGGTCAGTCCCCTGTCTATCCAGGTCTGCAGTACTGTGAATATGGTGTCTCCCAATCCAATCAATGCAGAGATCTGGGCACTGTCTCGAGGTGACTTGCTGGAACACCTAAATTAGATGGTGCACCTTCATGTCTTGGTTATTACTCAGAAAAATGATAATAATAGCCTTGGGGCAAGGCTTTAATCCACAGTCCCCACACATCCCATTATACTCACAAACACATCATGCGTACTATGTCAGGTGCAGTAGAAACAATAACTATTCTTTTCCAATGTAGTAGACAGATGAACAATGGAAACCCTCTCTCAAAGATCTGGTGTCCATTTCCTTCACAAAGTCAAGGACTTCCCTGCTTGCCCAGTGGTTGATGTGCTTCTGTTGGCTTCAGACAGGAGAGAGAAAAGGAAGGAGCCACACAGAGGGGAACCCACCTGAGGTCAGACCCTGTCAGGACTGTGGATTTGTGTCCAGCAATGACTTGTTTGTGTTTGTTTCAGCTGTATTCAAGGAAAGGGAAAATGACTGTTTATCTTTCCATAAATAAACAAGATCACAGGGAGAAATGCACTTCATTTATATGAGCAGTGTCTCTTCCAAATAGAAAGGCTGTGACAGGTGACAGCATACTTACAGCCTGTTCATTGAGCCTTAGTATGATCTCTTTCACACAGAAGAAGAATTGGGGTAAGAACATACTGAAATTCTTCAAATTGCACTTTGGTTTCTTTCCTTCAAGTTGTAAAAATCTCACTGCAGATATTTACAGTTCAATTTGAGCCACAGGAGCTATAACTGGTTTGTCGTGCTTCCAGTGCAGTTTCTTTACAAGATGAAGCTCTTAGTCCCAGCCAGCGCAGGAGCACATATCACCAAGACTTGGAAGCAGGAAAATCCAGAAAGGAAATCCAGATTTTAAGGAAATCCAGACTGACAGCCTCTCTTCCCGCAGCAAATCACTGCCTGATCCAGTTTCCGGTTTGACTGCTGCTCTTTCCTGCAGTACACCTGCAGGTAAAAGGGCAATAAAAGCAACACACCCATTCCCAGGTGAGGAGCAAGTGAGGTGATGGTGCAGCTGTGTCTGTACAAAGGAGCTCCTACTGGTTCTCCTTGAGTGGAGGATGGTTGGTTGGTGGGTGGGTGTAGCTTTGGCTTTGAGAGGGTAAGGGAGACAAACCACAGAATAAACAGGAGCAATAAGAAGCATCTTTAGATCTCTGTCAAAGGGTGCTTTGTTTCTCTGATAAGGGAACTAAATGGATGAGCTAAAAAATACTTTCCCCCCCAGGCAGAGAGGAAACACTGGTGGGATCAGGAAACACAATGGCATTTTTCACTGCTGCAGCACCCAGTGACAAACAGCCCTGTTTGTAGTGACAAACAGCCACATTCCTTAACACATATGGAAGTGTTAGTTCGCTGGTCTCACTAGAGCTTAGCACTGCTGAAATGTCTGTATGATTCCAAGCAAAAAAGGACAAATCCTGTTATTTCGTTGATGAAATTCTGGATTTGGCCTGCGCAGAAAAATGTGCTGTTCAGACTGCCTTGGTATTCCATGTATATCAGGCACTGGCCCCTAACAGGACAAGAAGAACAGTCTGAACCAGAGAGACTAGAGACAGGGAACCTGTAGGATCTCCAGGTCCTGCCATGCTGGCTCACAGAGAACCTGCTGAGCCCAGGGGGTGCTGCCTTCATAGGTTGCTACTTCAAACTCATCTGCAATACAAGTAAAATGGACTTGAGCTCACCTTACTTCTTTCCATACCTCAAGACACCCAACTACACATCATGGTCATCCCCAAATTCAGCTGGTTCCCCTTGATACACTGCCACCTTTCTTACAGCTGCAAAGTCTGAAACTCCCAAGGACAGAGTTTCCTTAATTAATCATCAGGCAGACTTTTTTTTTCTTTTCTCTGTCTCTTTTTCCACTTCTGAGTTGTGACGTTTCTTGCCAACATTCTGCTTGGAATGAATTTCTACAACAGAGCCATACAACTTCTGAAAATAGATACTTACACTGGAAAGCCTGACACACCCTATATGGGGCATGTGAGTGGCAGAACCATAATCAAAAGAGAGTCAAGACACTAGGCCGTGCTAGCAGCATTCAATTAGGCTCTGAGCAATGCAGCCCTAAGAGAAGAAAGTAAATGGAACTCTGTAAACGCCCCCAGGCTCTTTTCATCACTCAGAGGCAGTTCAGTTTGTTCTCTTTAGGGTAACCCTAGCTCAGGCTTGTTATTCCAATATAGCTGGTATGTTCAGAACCCCTTGAAAAATAAAAATTCGTGGAAATGGCCAACTGTTGGGATTTCCTGATATGAAACTGCGTGCAAAACCTGTGGGAAAAAAAGCCAGTAGACATATGATATGTCTGAGCTCTGCCTATCATTAGCAAGGGTGGGTTTTTCAGGATAAAATTCTCCTGGGCCAAATAACAGGAGAGTGATAAATAAAGCTTGTCAACTGCCCTTTCTGACTCACTCTCTCCTGCTCAAGGGTGACTCACTGTCATGTGTGAAAGGCTGCCAGGTCTTGCTTACATGCTGAAACAAGCATGGGTTCTCTGTGTTGGACACACATAACCTCAGAAAAAGCAGACACTTGCTGCTGAGAAGGCAGCCCTGGAAAGGACTCTGCTGACTAAAGGACCTGAACTTCAAGGTATTTCTCAACCCTTTCTGAAAAGTTCAAGGTTGTTGTTAGATTACCACAGAAAACTTAGATGCAAAGCCATGGCTGAGGACTTGGCTGGTGAGTGCAGTGTTTTAAACCATTAGGACCATGAGGTTTTGCCCAGGTAACTCCTATGGAGTGAGCCAAACAGCACATTCTAGGTGCAGACAGAAGTAACTGAGACCATGCCTGGGCCAGAGCTGCCTTTTGTCCAAGGAAAATGGCGTGAAAAAAGCAGTCCCTTGTTTCTTACTATTTCATGGGGCTGCTCTCTCAAGGAGCCTGTGAGGAACCTGCCTTGAATCTGTAGGGGGGCAAACAAAGCACATTGAACATCATCTCTGAGTGTGAGTAGCTCATTGTTCCTAAGCAGCACTAGCACCTGCTCAGTGCTCCCTCCTCTCTGCAGTGACAAGGACCTTGCAGGTAAGTGGCCATGCACAAAAAGCTTGTTTGCACCCAGGAGCTTTGCTGCCTACGTGAGTGTGTGCTCCACCCTTTGGTCTTCTCCTGTCATCCCGGGCCCACCACCAGCCAAGTGCGCAACTCTGTGAAATCTCTGCCCCAGGTACTAATAACAAATCCCAGTTATTAGCACATACCACAGTCTGCATTGCCCTGCAGACAGGTGGCAAAGGACACCTTGCCCTTGCACTCTTTCGAAGGCTCCTTGCACTGTCGCCGTGCCGTGACAAAGCAGGGTGCTTTTGCAAGGACAAGCGTGCTGGGATGTCAATCCACAGATCCCAGAGGGCCCTGTGATGCAGCTAGAGGGACACAGCTGCACCTGTCCTTTAGCACACATGCAGGAACTGACAGGTTTCTCCTAAGAGGGGAAGATGTGCCGTAGCCTCCCTCAGCTCCAGGCATTGGTCAACATCTT
>NW_008238988.1:802010-812801 GCF_000691975.1 Corvus brachyrhynchos
TCACCTCCAGGCATTGGCCAACATCTGGCTGCATCATGTAGGGAACCCATGCTGCCACAGGGCAGTGATACCACAGCTGCCTCCTGCGTGTTCCACCAGGCGTGCACCATCCAGGAGCCACCCATGCAGCTGGGAAAGACACTGGCACATGCTTTGACCCAGCAAGGGTCTCAGAAAAACTGCAGCTAAAGCCCTACCTAAGGTCTCATCACCATTTTTCAGATCATATGATCACTAACCTGTCTGTCTGAAATGAAGGTATAACCTAGAAATGTTAATTTTGAATAGAATCACAGAATGGTTTGGGTTGGAAGGGACCTTAAATAGTTCCAACTCCCCTGCCAAGGGCAAGGACATCTTGCACTAGACCAGGTTGCTCACAGATAAAGAGTGTACCATCACTTATATGCGGAAGATACAGAAGCCACACACAGTTCTAAATATATCTTTTATATTTATTCTTCTCTGGAAGAAGGTTTCCATCCCCTGAAATTTCTAAGAGGTTATATTTAAATGTTTTTGCTGCGTACCAGAACGGATGTCTAATGAAAAGCTTAAAGAGAAGCTGCAGGCCACAACAGCCTCATCCAATGGTAAAAGGACTCACCTGACACATGGAAAACAAACCTAGGCCACAATGCTACTTAGGCATTAATATCACATGTGCCAGTCTAAGTGAGGAGACTGAGTATTAGCTGTGAACCTGCACTGCAAGTGTCTGTCTCAATAAGGCAGTGCATGGCCATCCCACAGAACTGATCTAGTCCCTGGTCTATTGGTTACTCCAGAAGAGGTAAATTTCTCATCATAATTGTGCTGCAAATTTTCATCCTTTTAAAAACAGAACCATATATTGCAGTGGTAAAAAAATTGTATCATTCTTATCCAGCATTGATATGTTTTCATGAAAAACTTCCAAATTGGCCCTAATATGTCAAATTTCTCCTCTTAGCAATGATGAAATATTACACCTCTGCTTTTCTTCCACTGTTTAATCATCCATTATTTTTCCATCGATTCTTAGCAGCTATGACCAAGTCAGGATTTCATCCTAAATTTTCCTTGCTAAAATTTCCATGCTAACATTTTAATAGTTGGCAGGTACAGATAGTTTTATAGGTAAAACAGTCATTAATTGAGGTTAATTCTATCCAAGGAAATAAGTCAAAGATAGGAAAGGAAATTTTAAAAAAAGAAGTGAACATAATATATTGGAAATTCTGGAGTAGCTTCCTTCAGAAGCAAAATTTCACCAATTTTTTGGCTGTACTAAGTCATGTCTCCTGGTTGTTTTGCTAACTCTTTAGAAAAACAGGGTTGACATTGAAATCAATAATCATATTCATCTGCAGGTGCCAAAGCACTTCTCAAAATCAGCCAGGAAAATAGTCTTCTCAGAAATGACCCAACGAAGGCATTGAGATGAAGGACCAGGAATTACAGCCCAGATCTCCAGTCACCCAGCCCAGTCCCTTGTGTGTCAAACTCCCCCAGCTCTGACAAATGAGTTGGGCATCTTAAGCTGCAATTTCAAAGTGATTTACTGAGCAAAGTGAAACCACGCTGTCACACAGACACCACTGCTGCGAGCTGCTCTGATTGCAGTCACCTTCTGCCACTGCTCTTCAGAGCACAGTGCTCCCACTGCTCAGCCTTCCTCTGGGGGCTTCTCAGGGTGGCAAACTGAGGTCATTTGTCAGGATAGAGGAACCACTCGTCCTTGTTCTTGTTCTTCCTCTTCCTCTTCTCCTCCACTGTGAGTTAAAATCCTGGAGGATTTTAACTTACTACAATGATCTCCAGTGATGCCCGCCCTGTTAGAAAACATCATGTTAATCTGCTTGACACAATGAAGAAAAGAAAAACAGGAGAGAGGGGTACAGGTTTGCAATGTTTCTTAGGTAAATCAGCAAAGAACCTTGCCTCCCTTAGCAGAGGATGTCTGCTCTGCCCCAGGGGAAAACAAATAACCATGCTTGTACCCTCAGCACATTGAAAACCCGTGGTGTTCCTGTCTGGAGTGAGCATGCACACAGCATGGATTGCAGACATCCCAGTGAAGCTCCCTGACAGTTTGGTTCCTTTGCATACCAATTACATGACTCTCTGTACATAATGTATAAAGCCAAGATGCTCGGGATGCACCCAATGATCCCAGAGCATGCACAAAACAATTACAGGAGCATTTGCAGCAAATTTCACGCTCTCAAGAAATACCAGACTCACTGGTCATGTGCTGTAGGCATGTCTAAAGATTTTGCATGTGCAGTGCTCTAGCATTCATGAAGGCAATTCTTAACTTCTCATTTCCAGGCAAAAGAAGACTTAAGTCTTAAAGGGAGCTTTCCATACACTTCAACAGAGCAAAACTGATTTACTGATAACTCAGTAGTCCTGAGTTACTGCATTTAAAAGTACTGCAGTGATATTGCTGTTAACCACAGCTGGATGGGAAATGGAATTCCTCTCCTATGGCATACCCAGGCTTGAAAGATTTTGTGTTTAGCATGAATCAGGAAAAAAGGTCCTATTTCTATTACCATCAAAATTGCATATTTGAAGTGCAATGTAGTAACAAAATGACTTTTTTGGAATAAAGTATATCACTAATGTCTGATCAGAACATTATTAAAAACTAAAAGTCAAGAAGACTGAAGAAGTCAGAATGAATCATGAGTAAGGAAATAAATTTGTTTTGATTTTCAGAAGTTTTGATTAATTTCTGCTCAAGCTTATGTTAATACATATTTCCTTTCCACAGAAAACTTATGATTTTTAACAAAGCACTACAACTGGTGGTAGGTGCTTTGCCATCAAATAACCAAGGGAACTATCTCTGCAAGCTTCAGGCTCTCTCAGCCCTCTCAGAACCCACACTCCTGTTCCTCCTGTGAAGACCAAATCCTCAGTCCAGTGGCCTCTCTCCTAGTGAGAAAAATTTAGGTTTTATCCTTCCTCACAGCACTACCAAATCCATGCACAGACCAGGGAAGATTTGAAAGCACTGTTTTTTTAAAGGTATGCAGACAGATGAGGCTAGAAACAGGGTGAGCTCAGATGGATTTTGTCTTGCTCAACTCTGACCAGTTTGGCTTAGTCTTGGCCAGTCTAACCTGAGATCACCACCCAGTTTCCCTCAATAATCAATGGAAAGAGACTGATGGGATGAGTCACTCTGTGGGGATTCCTATCACACACATCTGTCTCAAGAGGCAGCAATTCACCCTCTGGCTGAGCTTCTTTATTCCACAGTGGCTGTTGAGGCAGCCAAAGGCAAGGTCTGACTGGACAGTGTTTGGGCAGCTGCAGATAGACAAGATGATCCCCACCCTGAATGACAGCATTATTATCATGGAAAATATCACTACCAAGTACCAACTCATGGCATCTCACCTCCACATGTCTGCTTGCTGCTTAAAAAAACAAAATCTGGCTTTTCACTCCTGTGTAACATTTGTCATCCCTGGCACAAGCTGAATCAACTCCCAATAAATCTGATCTCTACCAAGCCTGTTCTTGAAAAGATGCCCTCACTGGGGCTGCTGGGTATCCTTGGAACTGAATCCACACTTCCCCTCTTTCAAGGGAAAATTTCCCAGTTTATGAAGTACAAAGTATAATTTGGGCCCCGATGTGCTGTATTGATCTGCTGAAGCCCTGCTGCATGGCAAGTCTCACAGCTGATGGAGCTGTATGTGGCAGGTCAGAGGAGCTTATTGGCATCTAGAAATGTCTCCAAGGGCAATGGAAATGAAAGACTGTGAAATTTCTAACCTACAGAGATGAAACTATGAGGCTGATGATGAGAAGAAATCTATAGAGCAGACTTCCCAGAGGGACCTCAGGCTGTGGTGGGAACTGTCTGGAGTCCAAGAGCCACCAAGGGACTGGAACTCTTCAGCTTAGAGCTCCAAGGGGAAAAGGTGTGGGCTGAAGGGCAAAGAAATGGTATTTTACAGGGACACCTAGGCCCTGGAGGTAAAATTTTATTCTATGCACTCTGCCCTACAAATACACTACTGGGGGAACCAAAAAAGGAAAGGAGCATTTGGGTGTATGTGCAAGGGAGGGACACGCTCTGGGCTGACACTCAGTCACACTCTCCATTTATCTTTGTGACTTTCATACCTCAAAGAAGCTCCGATCTTTGTGCAATGATGTTTTTCTCCTAAGGCAGTGAACAAGAGCACAAAATTAATAGCAGCAGTCGTCCTTTCAGTTCTCTGAACAGAGCATTGAATATGACTCATGGGGCTATGCCAAGCTGGCATGCCACCAGGGCAATAAAGTTGTTGCTGGTAGATCCTCATTAACAGCATGCGGAGACCCACCGTCCGAGAGAAAGACGGGACTTCTGTGTTGCCTCAGAAGAAGAAAATGCAAAATATTGTACGGCTGAGTTAATTAAATCTGACAGAGAACAAAGCTGGTTGTGGTGAGCAGGCGAGGCTCCCCTGCTATGCTATCTAGACTGAGCTCTCTGCATGGGGCTCTCAAAAGTGGTCAGCGCTGATCTAACCCAGTTCCCACTGAAGGCAATAAAAAAACCCTTCCGGACATCACTGGAAGAGCAACAAGCAGTTACTGGGGGCACAAAGCCAGGACAACGCTGAGACAATGCAGTTGAAAACCAGGAAGGGGTGCCTGATGTATCTCCAAGAAGAAATATAAAACATGCCCAAGAACAACAAAGGGCCTTTGTTAAAGAAGCAGCAATTTTCCCAGTGGAAGCCTGAGAGATGCTCTCGTCACCCACTTGAGCCCAAGATGGTCACACAAAGCCAAATGACCATCCATCATGGAAGTGGCCATTAAGCAGAGGGTGACACACACATCCCAGCAGCCACTCAGTTCTCCTGGAGATGGCACAGCTCACCCTCATGGAAACGCAAGCACATTTTCCCTGCTAACCTACAGATCCCCACAGGTCTGGCTTGGTCCTGCCAGATGCACAGGAAAGCTGTTCTCCGCATCAGCTCAACAACTCCTGCTGTGTCCCTCACCTTCCTGATAACATCAAGTGGTCCACACCTTGAGGGCATCCCCAGCTGCCATCACCCCAGAAATATCAATGCAGAGCAGTCCATGAGAGCAACACCTCTCAGCCCTTTAGCTCTATTTACCATCCCTGGACTTCTATGATTTTTTGATCAAGAAAACCATGTAGCTCCATACCTGGCACCCATCAACAATCCTGCTGATACTTCACACATATACAGGGGAAAAGAGGCCTGACTCTGCATGCACAGCATGGCCCTTTGCCAAAGAAAACTCCCAAAACAACTCCAGTGATTTTGGTTCCTTATGGATTCTGGTAGAGCACAGCATTCTGTCTTCAGAGTACCAGAGAAGAGAAACCTAAAGTGACCCCAGGTTCTTAAACCTGAATATGAAACCCAGATTCACCTTTTAACATTATACAGCTCATGTGGTATCTGAGAGCTAAGGTCCTAGTTTAGCAGAGAAACCTATGTAGAAGCCAGGAACAGAAAAGAGCCCTAATAATTAGAAAACAACGATGGCCAGGGGTTTTCATCCTTCTTTCTCCCAGTGCTTTCTTCCCTGAGGTGAGGTACTAAGCCAAAAGACCTGAGTGAAGTAAAGTTTCCTAAAATAAGTATTGAACTAGGAGGCACCTCCAATGTCTAGGGCGCAGTTGCTAATTAGGAAAATACAGAAAAGGGTCAGGAAAACATCCTGGAGCAACAAGCTTCAGGATAGGACTTGTAAGAAATTTGAAAGAGTGAGCAAAAAGCATCATGGCTTCTAGTACCACAGCAATATTTATGATAGAATTGACATAGCAATATTGATTTCTCAGAGCTGTGAAGGGGACGGGGTGAGTTCATGCATAAAAGAAAGAGGAGGCCAGCACAGCCCTGTTTGCCCCATCGATGCAGCTTTGGGAACACTGTATTTTTCCCATCGTGACAAATGCCCATAAGGAAACTGGCACTACAGAAAGGTTGCACAATCCTCATAACTTAAAAGGAGAAAGCCAGACACACCTATTCCTTCCTTAGCATTGGAGGCACAAAAGGACTAATGCTAACATATACAAATAACAGGTCTGGAGGAACTCTCAAATTCCAGTCTGGAACAGTGTCAAGATAGGATTTTAATGCTGCATTTTACAAATCATGTAAGTGTTTAAGCTGATCTCCAACTAAGCATCCCTTTTTAAAATTTCAGGGAAAACACTTCCATGAAACATCAGTAGTTTCATATGAACACATAGACATTTGGCAGATCTGGCAGAGAAAGCACTTTAACAACATTGTATAAGATTGCATTAAAATGTTGCTACGGTGAATTGGAATGAAAAGCAACAGCTTCAACACCAACATGAACCCGTAGCTGGGTTATAAGGAAATACAGTAAAACTGGGGGTGATACACCATCAAGAGTGTCTCAGTTTTTTAATCTAAACATTTTTCATGTTAAAAAACAAACTCATCAAAAGTAACCTTCCCCACAGTTTCCACTTCATGCAAACCCAAGTGTGCTCAAAAAATTCCTAACCATCTTATAATTAAGAATGTTAACCAGTTCTGTCCTTTAGCTCTTGTACTTGGCTGTTCATATAATGGTCTGGGAGGATCCAGATAACATTTAAGACTGGAATGAGTCAGCCTGGAAAAGATTATGTTTATATAATTGCAGCATAGTATGGGAAGTGCCCTATATTATAACAGGCTCAGCATTAGCCTAACTCTGAAGGCAGCTGTAGTCAGCCACCCTGCTATGAGTAACTCAGTGAGCCCTCTCTTCATACAGCACCTGCCTTACATCATGAAGGCTTTAAAAACACAGCTCTTTTCCAGCCTTTGTGTTTCCACAGCCTGGACACCAACATCCTGACCCAATCCAGCCTCCAACCCCCACTGTGATGGAAATATTCAAGAACACAGTTTCACTCTCATGCTGGTGGTTTTTCACCACTAGATCTCTTGCTTGTCTCAGTCATTCCCATTCACCAGGCAATATGAGTGGCTGAGGAGGCAGCAGAACTAACTGGCTGCTCTATCCAGCTGCATCCAGCTCTTGAATCCAAGTTATTGCAATAAGTTCCTCCAACTGATTCTCCTAAACACAGACATTAGGGCCACCCAGTAAGTAAGGAAATGCTGTCATGACCCTCCCTGTCCAACAAGAGAGAAGGCTGACTCTGCTAATCAGGATTTGGGAGCAAGAATTTGGCAGAGAAGGCTGCTCACACAGTGGCTGGTGAAGAACTGATGTGTCAGGATGCTGCAGAAACACATTCTTAATTCTGTGTCCAGCACCCTGTGGTATGGGACACACTGAAATGGAAGCCCTGTTGGGACAGTGATTTCAGCTCCCCTTTGACTCCATCATTTCATGGGTTACCTTCTCCTCTGGATTACAAAGAAACCCAGGTTCCCCCACCCCAGCCAGGAGCAAGGCTGCCTGGAGCTGTGTCACAGGAGGGCAGGTGCACGTTTGTGACTCCTCTGGGGGACTGGCAGCAGTTTCACACCAACTGACTGCAAGTTTTCATGAAACTGCTCTGAGAGGATCCCAAGGGACTGGAGTGCTGTGGGGACTGCTCCTTTGTATTGCCAGGGAAAGGAAACACTGTGTGAGGATATGCATGGCTGAAGAAAGAGTCCCTAACACTAGGACAGTGCATGATCTCTCTGTCATTACATTTTCCTTCCATTAACCTTTTTTTTGTGGTGCTTAATTGCTGGCCAGGGTTAAACCACACTATCCTCATCACCTGTTAAAAATCCCCTTTTTCTTGCCCTCATCATTCCCTTAGTTTCTCTCCCTTTTCAAGCACCCTCTCATCATCTCCTGCCTTCTTCAGGTTCTTTTTAAATCTCACTACCAGTTTGTCTCCCATTTCAGCCCATGGCTGGGACCATTGCTGCTGAAGCCTGATTGGTCTCCACCACTCTGAAATAGCCATGCACCACCTTCCCCACTCAGAGGGGGGATCCTGCACTTCTAATGCCCAAACACAGCCTCTTCTTACCTCTACTCCCTGCGCTTGCTGCTGTTCAGGTACATGGTCTCCCTCCCTTGCTACACTTGTCTTTATACTATCTCAGGCTTGGCATAAGAGAAAATTTATGCAGGCATAAATGGCAACCGGCAGGCACCCAATGATTTGCTTTCAAGATTGAGTTAAGTGGAAGTGGCAGGGGTAAGATTCAGGGCTCCACTGATTTTTGCCCTGCTCACTTTCACGTTGAGCCCATTAAAGTTTTCCACTCCATGTATTCAGCAACACTTCTGCATACCAGGGCTAGAGCTTTCCAGTCTGGTATCCAGAGCTCTGTTGCAATTGACTGTGGCCAAATCAGTTGTCAGCAGCTCACCAGATACTCTTTTGGAATTGGTTATGAGATGAGCTAGAGCTGCAGGAAGATCAGGACACTTCTCTGTCTCATGGTCCCATAGGTCTTTGTGACTCCTTGGCTCACAGGACATTTATTGTCCTGGGCATTCACTTGTGTCAGAGACCTTGCAACAGAGACCTTGACCCTGGGCTACAGAGGCCCCTGACATAGCTAGAGTCCCCAGAAGGGATGGGCTTGCTTTGCACTGGGCGTGTGGTGCTGCTGTGCTGTGCCTTGTGCGAGGATGAGGATACACCTTGGCAACGTAGACCCTGGACACCCCTAACTTCACCAACACATCTTCTCTAAAATATCACAGTCATTTTTAAAACAAAAAGGCAATAGTGTTTTCAGGGAAGGGGCTCTGGACAGTAGGGATGCAGAAAGAGTGAATATTCCTGAGAACTAAGTGTGGATTTTAGGCACCTAAACCAACATGCTGCTGGCACCACCATGAAGGGATCCCTCTGGAGCTGGGTTCAGGTGCCTCTGGAGCAGCTGGGCAGTGCTGGTGGGGCCACAGGGGCTGGGGCTTGGGCCCAGACAGTCTTTCTTGCCCCACACAACGTATAAGCTGCATGCCCACAGCCCGTCATGCTGCTGTCTTTGATCCTGCATGGCTTATGAGCCCTTCCTGAAGCCAGCCTAGAAGCCCTGGGGGTAGGAATCCCCAGGGCTGGCTTTGTCACCAGCGGCCTGGAGCTGTGGGTCTGCCTCTCCCAGAGTCACCACTTACTGCTCTTCAAAAAGGCGCACGAAGCGCTTTTGGGACCGCCTCTAAACAGGATCGGCTGACACCTCAAGCCTGTATTTTAAACCAATTCAGATCAAACACTAAGGAAATTCCAAGCCAAAGAGCTTTCTATTTCCTCTGCTTCCCCTGTAATCCACCCGACTGTCTGCCGGTTCCTGGGAGTGCTGCTGGCCTAAAAGCTACCAGCCTCTTCTCACAGGCAGGAGAGTTGGTTTTATCTGCCCTTCCTTGATGGGCTCGAGCTCTAAAGCTTCCTACCCAACCCTTCCTTAATAAATTAGAACAATTACTCCAGGCTTCTCAAGGATAATTGCTAATAAAATTCTGCAGATTTCCCCCAAAAGACATGAAAGGGTTGGAAGAAGAACCAGAAACTAAAGGAGAAAGAAAATGCAGGACAGAAATAATAGCCCTTGTTCCATTCATGTCTCATCCACCGCTGGTGAGTTTTTGTTCTTAGAGTCACATATTTCAGAGATGAATCTTCCCAAGCTGTCTCCAGTGGGGAAATGCCTCATGCTCACTGCTTTGGAAAACTAGTTGGTTGTTTTTGAAGTTAGTTTACAAGATCTTCCTGAATCTAGAAGAAAATCGTGAAAGCCTCAGGCTTGGATTTACAAAGAATCAGCAGGGCATCAACAAAAGACAAAGTCACAAGAAGTGAAAGATGTCCAGATACATCCTGACGCTCTTTAACAGGAACCTCTTCCAATACTTTATTTTCCAAAGACAGTTTGATGCACAGAAGCAATGAATTCTGAAGCCTAGATGGTCTTAGGTCTTCCCTTGAGGACTGTGGACACTGATACTTCTACAAGTATCAGTGGTTTAGGTTCAGGACAGCTGAGGAGCTATTCAGACCATCAGGTCTGGCTCATTATGGACAAAATTAGACCCAAAAGATGAGTTAATCCTCTCAAATAGGCAGCCCACGTGGCAGGAACCCCCAAACACACTGACGAGGAGCACGAATAACCAGCTTTGTTTTCTGTGTTGTTAGGCTATCACACTGGGCCTGCAAGAAGAGCTGCTGGAGGACTGCACAGCATTGGATGTGCCTGTCATAGGGGAGCATGAGGCTGATAAAGGACTAGGCAGGTCACCAAGCCCTGTCTCCAAGTAATCTGTCTGTTGGTTTAACTGGGAGCAAATTACAGGCATCACTAACGAGAAACTTGAAATGGTACTGGCATGTCTTGCCTCCAGTCTGTCTCTCCTTGTGGCACATTGCCAGCACTACACAGGGAAGCAAAAGAGCCTCTGAAATTAAATTATATCTTGGAGGAAGGAGGAGGAGTTTTCTTCCTGAGCAGGCCACTAGCAACAGCCGTGAGCATGGGATTTATGTAGGATAGATACAGGAAAACAAACAACTACACAATCTTCTTTCACATTTGCCCAAATACGTCAGCATATCACAAACCCAAGGATTCTTACCACAAGTGTAATTTTATGTCATTCTGATTCTATTCTGTAGTTACAAAATCCCTTTCACAGGCTCTCAGAACTCCACCTTCAGAAACACTGTCGTTTTCTTGCCTGGCCCCACTATTTCCTAGTGGAAGACCATTCCAGAATTTTACTCCACAGGAGGGGAAAGACAGTCCTTGATACATTTGATTTGAAATATAGCACATATAATTTTCTAATTAGACTGTGTAGGTAACA
>NW_008238988.1:812826-827125 GCF_000691975.1 Corvus brachyrhynchos
AAAGAAGATGTAATACCAGAAAGCTCTTCACAGCATGACTAACATCCCCCTGCTTCTCCAATTCAGCTAAGACACTTAAACACTTAAGGTTGAACTTCAACATTACATAGGACCTAAAATTGCCTTTTGTGATTTTATTTTCCTTACTTGTAGTTATACTTCAGTAGATCAATATCCTGAATTCCTGCTTCTGCATGGTAAGTGTCTGTTCTTTAATCTTCTCTTAACACTCCATTCAGATAATCCTGACTGAAAGCAAGCACTTCCCTTCAGGGATGGTAATGAATCTAAATAAAGCCCTATTGTAGAAAAGGACAGTCAGTATTTGTTTCCCACCAATAGGCAGGACTCACTTTGGGAGCACTGCATGGCACAAGGCAGTGAAAAGTCTCATCTGGCAGGGTTTGTCCAGTAGCTTATAGCTGATCCCAGAGGTCCCTTGATCCAGGAAACATAACCCTATATTGCAATAGGTCCAGGCTCCCCTTTGTTTCAGTCTGTTGCTGCATTTGCCACACCAGCCAATGATACAGTGAAGTGTCATGACCCATGGCGTGGCCTCCTTGTCCTGTACCAGCCAAGAGCGAGGGAATCATTTTGTGAACTGCAGCCCAGAGCACCTCGGCTGAGTCTATGACTTTTGTGTACTGAACTATGCTGATGGTTTTCATTACTTATAAATTGTTCTTTGAGCAATGAAAGAAACACCTGTAAATCTATGGATGCAGAACAAATCAATTCCTTAGAGACAACAATCCTCCAACACTATTCTTCCATCCAGATAAATTTGCCCATCTTTATACCAAGGCTTTATGAACTGTGAAGCAAGTAATCATTAGATGTTTTAAGAAAATGGGGAATCAATTCCAGAAACTATTACAGACTCCAGAAAATCACAGAAGTTTGTTACAATCAGGGCATGTAATTCTGCAGTGCTTTCTCCCAAGGCACATAACCCTCTAACACAGCAGCTCCTGATCTGTTCCCCTGCCATCCTCACTTCCACTCTGCAAGGCAGCAAATGTGGTCACACACCCTCACTTGGGAACTGCTTTCCTAGCACTTATTCCTCATGCTGTAACATGTTTCTAGCACCTAAGAGTCACCAGAACCTGCTTTGCAAAGTATTTAGAAATAAAGTCTTAAAGCAATGTCACCCACGGCACAAATTAACACCCAGCAGACTCGGTTGTAACTATTTGCTGCTCTGTTTTGCAGGCAGAAATGGCTGGATGTTAATGTTAGTCCTGGGAAAGGGCATTATGAGATGGTCATTTGGTCCAAGGGACTCACAGATATTTAACATCAGTGGTAGTAGAAATTATTTATCCAAACTGCAGTATAGTCTTGCAGACCCAAATTATTTGGTGGCCCCATTGCAGCAGGGACTCCCTTTCAAGATGATGGCACATGGACAACAGAACTCACCACACAGGGAAGGGCTGGGGCAAAGCAGGGTTCAAACCTCACCAGAAAATCTGCCTCTCCACAGCCAGAGGAGCCTATGTCCTGGAGGTCATGGAGGACAGGGAGATGGGGGACATAAATGGTGACACCAGGGGGTCTTCGTAGTATCCCATATATCCCAATATAGCAAGCAGCTCCTGCTCATAAGCAGAATCCCACTGATTCTGACCCAAAAGACTGATCTATGATTTCAAATTTGCCGAGGCAAGCTCTGTGTACTTACACCCCTAATGTACTCACAAAATCAAGGATCTGCATTCCTTTTCCAGGTAATTCCAGGGCAGGTAATTTCTCAGGTGAAAAGGTAGGTAGAAGAGCAGGGCCATAAGGAACTCATCTAGTTTCTCACTCCTAAGTAGAAGGTGGAATGGTCACTGTGAAGTTTCCAGATTTGCAGACAGAGACACCACCAGACCATTATGTGAAAGAACAAAGTCTCTGCTCAAGGGCTGCATTATACCAAATATTAGCAGAATGGCTGAGACCTATTTGTAGCAAGCACTCCACCCCACACTAAGACTTTGAAGGTTTTTAGAGAATTATTGACAGTCCAATAAAAATGCTGAAGAGTGGATTGAACTGGGTATTACCAGGCCTATTTCCAAGAAACATATTTTCTGCACTTCACCTTCCTTTAGGTAACAGAATAGAAAGCTTTCAAGCAGGTGATAGAATTATTTCTTTGCATGTGTTCAGGACAACATGAATTCAGTGTTGTTTCCCACTGAACTGCACAGCTGAGAGATTTTAAACCTCTAATATTTCCTATTCTGCTTCTCAATCAGAAGAGAGGTCCCTCCACATCCAGCTACACACACACAATTCTCAAAACGAACTCTACATGACATACCTCCTACCAGCTACAGAAGGTAATGTGATGTGAGTCATTCGCTTCTTTCAAAAGCAGAGCAGCATCTGAAAGCATACAGAGGAGAAAAACAGTATTTCCTCAAAAAATTGCTAGTGTCAGCAGAAACAGTTTCTAACTTGTAGAGGCAATGCCTTGCTGATGTGAAATACCAGCAATTACTCACATTTTACATCATCCAACGTCACGTATTCGCATTGTACCCACTTGGACAGCCTATGCAATTTTCTTCCTTTGTCAGCCAGCCTTCTCTCAGGGAGCCTGGCACTGCAATCCTCTTGGAAGATGCTGGTGGTTGGCCAATATATAACATTCAAGGGCACAGTGCTAATTCCAGTCTGAGAATATTGTCTGCCTGGTACATGCTCTCTTCATTGCATACAGTTTCAAAGGGACAGGCAGTGAAATGTGTTTGGCAGGTATCCTGAACTAACTTTCAACTGTTAGAACTACAAACCAGGCTGGGGATGTTGAGAGAAACAGGATATTTCACCTCTAAGGTTGTGTCTGAAGTTGCTCTTTTAGTTGCTAATATAATAAATTGCGACTGTATTATTTAGATCAAAGAGGTTTTAAGTAATGGATGAAAGTCAGCTATACCATGTTGTGAATTTATAAAATTAATAATAATAATAATAATAATAAATCTTTGAAGTGCCTTACACAGATGAATTAATTACTTCACAATACTCTTTGGAGTAGATGAGAATTATTACCTCGTTGTGAGCGATCTGGAAACAGCAACAAAGATGCTGAATGACTTTACGAAAGTCAGACCAAGTTAGTGCCTGAGCTAGCATTCAACACCAGGCATGTCTGGCTCTGTTTTTGTGTTCAGACCACTCATCCACCCTGTTGAAATGACAGCTGGCTTCCTGCTTCATGTGCTTTGTTCAGACATGATCCGCACACAATGGGTGAAAATATTCCCACCCAAATGATCTTGTTTCTTTTTGAGCTAGGCTAGTCGAATTGAAATACCTCTTTAATGTCTTAACACGCATGTCCTGAAAAAGAGCATTTTTTCCTTCCTTGAGGTTTTCATCAGCTGCTGGATTGGAGCTGAAATACAGGGTATGAGCATGCAGCAGTATAATTTTAAATTACTAGCAGCAGTACAAAGAGGTCAACATCCCAGAACATGAAGATATATCTATTTTGGCCTCTAGCTGACACTAAGAAAGTATTTGGGTTGTGGTGAGGCCAAGGTGAGATGTTGCTTTCAAGAATACAGAAGCAAAGAACAAAGGGGCTTGTGGGGGTCCTCTTGCTCTGCTTCCTGCCCCATACGCCCTGTGACACATAAACCCTTCCAGCAGTGTCTCAAGTGGCTTTAGGAAGATTTCAGATGCAAACTGCTCCGTTCCAGAGCTCTTCTTTGGGATCACTGAGGGAAGATCAGGCAGAGGTCACCACAGAGCTCGCACGTCTCCCTGGAGAGTGGCCAGGCAGAGTCAGCAGCATTCCCAAGCCCAGTGGAGCAGCTGAAGCTGCTGAGACACAGACCATGAAAGGTGTCTGCTGTAGCTGTGTGACCAGGAGAGAGGTGAGCAGCCTGGCTCCAGCCGGACAAAAGCTTGGAAAATGCCCAGCAGGGCAGGAGGCAGCAGCGGGCAGGGTGTGAGAGACCCACTGCTGCCACGCTCCACCTGCACCCTGCCCCTGACAAAAGAGCAGGGGGGGATAGTTTGGGTGTTTTTTGGTTTTGCAGGGGTTTTTCCCCTGATGGTTTAAAAGGCCTGATAATGCCCTAATCCACACCTGCCACAGACATTCAAAGCAGAGTTAGGTGCACTTTGTCCTCTGCAGAGTTGTGGTTTCCCTAAAGGTCTGCAGTCCTCCAGTGCCCAGCACTGCAGAGTCATACACAACACCAGGGAACATCACTCTGTGGCCCTCCACCTGTGGACACCTGGGGTGGCACTTGGCCCTCGCATCCAGCAATCCAGCACTGCTGCCCCAGGGTGGGGGGCACATTTTTGACACACAACACACAATTTTAGCTGTCCCTCTGTAGTTCAGCTTGAGATCAGTAAGGGGTAAATGTGTATTTCTCCTTTATTCTATTAGCATGATGTAAGAATTTGTCCTGCAGTTGATGCTTGGGAAAAAAAAAAAAATACTGGACTGATTTTACTTGGAACTGCTGCATTTATCAAGGCCTAAAGCTGCATAATTTGAAACCAAACAGCATTATTTTACCTTGCAGATTCAAGGGTGTTAGTATCAGCTTTCCAGTACCACACACCTCAAGTCGGTTTTATCATCTGCAAGAAAACAGTGTATAGAATGCATGTCATAAATCTATGCTCAATTTCTCAGCCCAACAAAGTATTTATAATGCAAATTCTGTGCATATTGGGCACTTTCCATCATTCTTCAGCCTGCTTTTCCCCCAGATGTTGTTTGTGTGTGCGTTATTTCAACAGAAGTTCTCAAAGGTTGCCAGTGTAAGAAAGAAAAATGTGTATTTGTCATTTTTTGCCTTTCAGGGAAGTTCGCTAAAGAACATCAGTTCTTTGATTGCCAGTGAATCAGTAAAGGCTGAGAAATCAAATGGAAGTGGGCATGAAACAACACATTGCTTTTGAGTTTTTAATAATATTTATGTAATTGTAGAATCTAAGTATCAGGAGAAAGGAAACCTTTGCTTAAAGATGGAATATATTATGCATGTTCCTGATATGCTAAGAACTTTAAATAAACACCAGATAGGCCGTTCAGGGAACACTGGACAAAACTACTAGTAACAGCATTTTACAGCATCTATACATTTTTTAAAATTCCAAACAAAAATATCCCCCGGAAATAAATGAGGTCTGTTATTCCCTTCTTAATTAACAAGAGACTTGCAAACCCTTAACTATTATTTGCAGGTCACCTTTAAAACAAAATGACTCTTATTGCTGAAATCCCTTTGCCTACAAATTTAAACCGAGTGAAACTTTAAGCTTTCCTGTGACTTTTTGCCAGGTACTATTCAGCCAGGCAGCCACAAGGCTCTCACAAATTCTTACGCAATCTAATTTGGTAGTAGAGGCTGGATATGGGACAACAGAATAATTTCAAGTCAGCAGCCCACAGCCCATGCCGTGGTTAGACCACAGAGATGAATATGAGGAAATCATGGCTCTAATCCTTTGACAAAATGTGGTTATTTCAGCTTGCCTGTTCTAGTCTTCAGTTCCAGCTTTCTCATGGTGTTTTACCACTCTTGGATGAAAAGGCCCACACAAATGCTGTACCTTTATGTTATGCACAAGGGATTATGAGCCATGAAAGAAAAATAGGAAAGGTGGTAATCCAGCTTAGCAAGACCTACCAGCGCACCACAGGAAGGAGAAAATTCCACCCCTGTGTCTTCAAAATACATCTCAGCTGTTTCTCACTAATGCAAATGGCTGAATGACTGTCCCCAACCACTGTGCTGGGGCAGCAGGACAGGTCCCTGCCCACCCATGGGGCCTCCTGTGGCCCCTGGGATCTGCTACAGAGGCAAACATCAACAGCAGCAACAGGATGGAGCTGGGAAAGTTGAGGAGGCTCACAGAAAGGGAGTGAAGGGGATAAGGTGACACTGCTTATGGCTTAAAGTGACCATCTGCTGTCCCCTAGAACTGCAGATCCCAGCACGTACCCTCCACTGCAGCCTGCTCTGGGCCCTGGGACTCATGGCCAATGTGCTCTGCTCCTCCCCAGCTCTGCTAAGCATATTCCCTGGGTATCATTTTAGTCCAAACAAGGAAATAATTTTTTTCCATGCGACAACATCTCCACAGCCACTCATTTATGCTTATTGCGGCACTGACAGTCAGGAGCTGCAGAGATTTTCCTGGTTTTCCCAGGACTGGCAGCAGTGAGGGCAGCTGGTTCTGTTTCTTCTGTTATGGGCAGCGACAGCACTCTGAATGTTAAACACTCTTTAGCTTTGGGCTTTACAAGATTTCAAAGTATATCTACCAGGGCACAAGTACGTGGCATGACCTAGGTCCTTACACGAGCAGTCAGCTCAAGATTTGGAAGCTGCACCTGGAAATAACTCCCATATACTAAAGCAGGTCACTTTAGGGCATGAATTTGAGGTTTATAATCTTTGGGATATTATGAAGCATTTGGTTTTTCAAGCAGAGAATCTCTCACACATCATTCACAGCAGGGCAGTGTTGTGTATAGCTGGTATTGCTTGTATTGCACCCAAAATCGGTACAAGTCATGCTGACAAAAGCACTTTTTGCCAATAGAAGTCAAGTCTCCATCAAGGGTGAGTTTTCACATTACAGATAAGCCAGCCTAAGAGCCAGTTGTTAATGGAAGAAGCATTCTTGATCCCATCAAAATTTTCCCATCATTTACCTTTGTGTTGATTCTTTATCTTTGACCCCAGAGCAAGGCGGCTCCCTAAACTGTCAAAAGTAGTCATCCAGCAAAAATAAATGAGAAGCTTTCTGTTGGGTTAGCATTTTACATCAGTTCATGGTGGAGTCAGAGCCAGTGGAGATGTAGATAAATATAAGGGGACGAGGGAAGGACCACACCTTGCAACAGACTGGGTCAACTACAACGTAAGAAAATGTTGCTGCACTACTTTGTACTTTGAAAGGATGAAAATACCTGATCTAAGACTTTTAGACAGGTCAGGTCAGGTCAGTAAGACAGAAGGAACATTTCCTGTGCTCCCACCTCTTAAAAACTGCATCAGTAATTTTTGCAGTAGTTTCTGACTAGGGAAAATACTCCTGAAAGTAACACAGCTGTTCATGACCACGTGGAAGAACAAATGGACAACACAATGTGGGGAAAGAAAATTTCCATAAAGCAACCTGTCCCTAACTTCCCTTATTTCCAAAGCCTTCCAGACACTGCATCTTTTATCTTGTGAGTACTCTTTAGAGGTGTATCCATGCAAACACAATCAGTCCACGGAAGGTAAGCTAGGATTTCAAAACAGCCTGAAAATTCTGCTCTGGCTCTGCTCTCTCCAGCCATCTCTTTCCATTTTTTTATACAATTGCTGTGTGTATGTTGTGTTTCCAGTTGCTATTGCCGCCTGCCAAGTACATATCTATGACTTGGCAGCCAAGTTACATATTTAAGAGGATGAGAGAAGCAGGTTTGGGAACAACCTCAGATCTCATCCATGGCAGCCAGGCAGCACTGTAGAAATAGGCTCAGGGGAAAGGGGAATGTATGGAACCGATGGCTCAGTGGCTCATTTTTAGGGAGTAGGGCTGTCATCAGCCTCAGGAGACCACTGGCCCATCTTGACTCCAGTAAAAGTCATGCTAAAAGAATTGGAAAAAGCAAGGGATGTGTTGCAGATAGCCAGGGCTGCCTGTGTTAGTGTACACTACAGTGTGTAGTGCAGGAAGCAGGGGAGAAAAACCTTCCTCTGTAATGGAAATCTGCTTTAAACAGTCCAAGAAATGCGTAACACTAAGCTCTCTGAAAAAAAAAGCTCCTTGGCATTTCAGTGGAAGATGCCGTAATAGATACATGGCATTTGGCTTTTGCTAATTTATCACCTTCTTTCTGTGGGAATTATATACATCTGAGGGGTAAAAACTAAATAGATAATGTGAAGCACTCAAGATGTGATAGTAACAAGTTCCACAGGCAGCATCCTAAATAATAATTCTTCTTCAGAGCTGGGGCTGAACAGCACACAGTAAATAAGGTGTATGTTGAACCAGGAACTACAACCTTCTTAGAGCTTACACTGCCCATTTTGTGCACTGACTGAGGTAGGTGCCCTACAGAAGAAAAAAAAAAATAAAAAAACCTGTTAGTGCATAATTAAAAACTGGGTTATGAGGCATAAGCACAAAGAAAGCAAGAAACAGGCTTGCTCCAATTGTCATAGTTCTGAACAACTGACCTTGAACCCTTAATAGGCTTCTTTTAGTGTTGTTTCTTGTGGTTTTTGTGCGTCCATGGGCATCCCAGTAGCTGGGAACACTCAACAATATGTATATGTACCCATTCTTTAGGTATATCTAATGTTTAATTTGGATATCACACCCAGAAAATAAACAAATGCATAAACTCAACAAAAATATCACTGACTCACCATCCAGTCATCCACCTCTTCTCTGCCTCTTGTTTCTTCTTGCTGTGTCAAGCCTCTGCCTCCCATACCCACTGTATTAATTTCCTCTGCTTTTCCCAGGGGCAGTTAAATGTCAGCCTTGGTTTCTCTGGGAATATTAGACTCCGTGTGTGCACTGCTGTTTGTATTGGACACACAAGCACAGATTTCAATTTCACAGTAGCTAATACTGCCCATGACTACACCATTGACCTGCCAAGTGCTCTGCCTGCTCATTAAAAACAGGATCATGCTGTATGAATGGAATAAATACTGTCCTTGGGCGAAGTACTGTGAACATTGGTGCAGGTTTTCACTTCAGTTTTGTGCAACATGGAAGCTCCTAATTCCCTTTTTTCAGCAATTTGAACAGTGCATTCCTTGGATAATCCAAAGCAGAGGGCAGTTTGGTAGCTGCACTGTAACTTCTGGAGAGATACCGAGTCCACCTCATGTCTAGCCCCAGCCGTGTCCCAGAACCGGAGCCCTGTGGCCTCACGGCCACATCCACAGCTCCAAACTGGCTGAAGGTGTTCATAGGCAAAAGCAGAATCAGCTTCTGAGTCCACACCGAAGCTCTGAGGGAACTCAGGAGGCAGCGACTGCCTGGCACTGCTTACAGGCAGTCTGATTTTGGAAAGCCAGAAAAACCAGCTGCACGTTCTTTTACTGAACGCCTCGTGCCATTGCTCCCTCTGCATGGTTTTATCAGATGAGATTATTGAACATAAGCAGTTGTCAGCCCTTTTCACACAGCCTTGCACCCCCAACAATCAACCTTTTGTCATTAAAGTGCCTCTGACAGAAAGGAAGAAGTATTAAAATGTACCTCACAGTCAAAAAGTTTTTTCAAAATTTTGTTTTGATTCTGTATTCTGAGGTGCTCAGAAATCTAGGAACCTTACAAAAAAACTTCATAGCCCAGTTTCTAGTTCTTCTCAGGATATAATAACCATCTCCCTGCTATAGAAATAGGGGAAAAAAGATGAAAACTTAATATAGAAGTGCTATAGACAAGATCTTCTCTATTCAATTCTGTGAGCTTTGAAGGAAATTTGAAGGAAATTATGGCAGAGAACTTTTTAGTTTTTAGTGTATTACAGAGACTTTTTAGATTATCAGTATTTTTAAACTAGTTATTTCCCACCTGTAGTGCTGGGGGTAGGACTAAGGACTAGCTACCATCAAATTTCTTTAACCAGGCTGTGTAGGAACATTTGCAAACACAAATGCGAATGAATGAGGTCTTCAGCAGGGAAATAAGGAGTCTTCCAATTGAGAAATAAACGTGGTTTTGAAAGAAATATGTTTACACTTTTAGATACAGCCTGGCAAAAAGAAATGCTGCTTTTATCCATGACATGTGATTGCTAGACTGTCAGTGCAACTGTGCAGCAGCTCTTACAGGGATTGACAGAGAATATTTCATGATGCTTAGCAGTGAATATAGAAAGGCAACCAAGACCTCCTAAATCCAATGAGGTGTCTATAGAATCCTGCCTGAAGTACATAGCATTGCCACTTCTGGAACTGGTTTTGTCTCCTTAATCCTATTCAAAATAGATTTTTACCTGCTGACCTGCAAAAGATTTGGAGCAGTGACATTTTTAACTGCTCCAGCAGGTAAGGTACAGGTGCTGCCAACTGCTACCTAAGCATGGGCAAGAACAAACTCACACTGCTTGGGCCAGGATGCAACAGAAATCTGTCAACTTTTGCAGAGGCCAACATACAAAAAACAATTCCTGAATGGTGGGAGAGAATATCTTCAGCAATGGAAAAGGAGTGAAAATTTCCTGTACTCTTGATTTTCTTTAAGACTACAAAAAAAGTGTTGGCTCTTAGAGGGGAATTTCTCCCCTCTCTGAAATTCCAGGCTGGTGCTGTTATTGGGATGACAAGGGGAACCAGCTTGTCTCTGTCTCCACCCTCTTGATGCAGGAGAGAGTAAAGGCAAACGGGTCATGCAAGGGTGGATCAGGGGGTTTTAATACTGCTGTTTCATATGTGGAAGTGAAATATGTTGTTGCATCTGGAAATGCTGGCCTGCTCAACTCTATAATCATCACGCTGCTGCATGCAAAATCTGCTCTAGAGGCAGGTCTGTGCTATAGGCTTCTGCCTGCATAAATATGTGGAAGAGAGCAGTGCAGAGATGTGATACCTGACCCACATAGGTGTGCTAGAGAAGCTTTACTAGCATAACTTGTTTCGCTGTGGGGTAGGGAGGGGTGATAACTTTCCTGTGATGAACAACTACAGAACGTAATTCTGCTGCTGTAAGAGCATCCACATGCTTTGCTGGTTTAACATCCCAGGATTCCTGTGTGCCAAGGTGCAGAGTACCTGACGTAGCAGAGATTAGACCACTGTGTGCTTTCGAAAGGGACACAGTAAGGGAAACTCATGCCAGGCACAGGGCCAAGGAGGAGAAATGAGGAACACCTTTGAGAAAAGTCCAGTTTGAAATGCTATTACCTTGCACTGCACTGCCAAGACTGAAAAAAACGAGCTATAAGTATGCATGCTGGGTGTAAGCCATGTTTTTTAATGTGATACCTTGCATTTAATGTGAGTGCCAAGACTGGAAATGTGAATTCCCTGAACATTTTTTTCCCTTTCTTCCTGTTCCTCATATTTATCTGCAGGAGTGGCTCACAATGGGGAAAACAAACTTTATGGTGCAGTCCCGACACCCTTCATCTCCTACCTTGGCTGCACCCTACAGAGCCCCAAACCTCCAAGAACCTAAATGACAGGCAGCTCCCAAGAGAAATGCTACCCAGCCTGCAGGGCTCCACGCAGCGCCTCCCGAGAGATAAAAAGGCAGGCTGCTGGGATGTATTCATGCCTGCCTTTAAGATGGTATCACAAGGGATGAGCAGGGCTGCAGCCTGTCTGCAAGTCCTGTGCGCACAACTTCAAACAGACGCTCCGGAGGCGGCGGGGCCGGGCTGACTCACCCGGCCGGCTGGGTGGACGCAGCCTGTCCGAGCACGTCTCAGCTCCCCAGTGGGTTGCCCTCAGACAGCTCTCTTGTCCTCAGCTCCCTCCGAGGGCTCTCACACCGGCACTTTATTTTAGTGATGCTTTCGGCTTTGACTTTTTTTGTCTCTTCCCTCTCCCCTGCAAAGCGACGGTGGGGAATTGCAGGGCGACCTGCACCGCACGCAGGAGGCATGGCTTTGCTTTAGGGATTTAATCCGGGTGATTAAATTCTCCTGTATTAATGACACGGGTGTTCCTCTGTTTGAAATAATGCCATCCAAACTCAATCAGAAAACATATGGAGCTATCAAAAGTTAATACAGGAGTTGCACAGGGCTAGGAAGTTACAAGCACTTTATGCTCTCCCGTATGGGCTTTGTCTTTCTTGCACAGCCTTGTTGCAGCATGGCAAAGTTCAGACACTCAGGGCCAGGATTTTGACAGGAGCAGCTGGCTTTCCTGTGAGTCAGGACAGTGCACAGGATGAGAGACGCTGAGTGCAAAAGCAATGAAACTGCAGATTTTAGACAAGATTACTTTCCTGGCTTTGCCAAATTCATTTGAAATGTGCAACTGCTCCCCGGAACGATATGTACACACCAAATGCACCTATTTGCAAATGAGGAGCAGCATTTGGGAAATTGACTTTATTTCTTTAAGAAACTGGGGAGGGGAGGGGGGAGGATAGAGACCTACTGGAATCAGTGGGAAGTTTCCACTAACAGGATCAGAGTTCACTCTACAGTTAGCACAACATACTGAAAACCAACTTGAATTTATTCCTTGTTTTATAAACTAGACTGAATGAATGCAAGGAATCTAGCTCTGAGCTCTTCAAGTTTTCTGCCTCTTGCGTTCTGGGGGCTTGTTCACATATTTTAAAGGCTACTTTGTGCCTCGAGACTACAAATCTTTTCCCAAGCATGTAAGTCAGCACAAGTTTCCAATCCTTTACATACCCCACACACAACCTTAGGTGTGTCACACCTAAGAACATCTCTTTTGTAGGAAAAAAAGAATACAACTCTCCCAGTGTTAACCTGTTGTTGTCCTCAGCCACTTTCACCATCTGGATGGGGACTCCACAACTCTGGTCTCTTCTCCCTGCCTGCCTCACTGATGAAACAGGCACAGAGCAGCAGTGGCTGAGGTGAAGGAAAGGACAGACAACAGCACAGGCGTGTGACAAACTGTCTGCTGCGTGCATTTAGCTACATTAGCTCTGCAATACACTTAAATAACAAAAAATTGTGTTTAATAACTGGGAAGCGACGCTGAGGAATGCAAACCAAGGGCTGAAAAGTAAAGGAAACTATGTGGCAAGGGCAATTACCAGTTGGTTAATAGAAAAAATAGTTCAACCTGCATTTACAATGAAAATGGGTGCTACCTATGCCTTATTGTCATCCCATAGTAGTGGGATTTTGGTTTGAAAGAGTTTATCTGACAGTACTACCGTTTGCAGCAACAAGTTTTCACTTACAGATAATCTAGTGGCATTCATAAACATATTTACCTATTAGATTCTAGGGGAAAAATAAAGTTAAAAGTCACAGTATCTTCTCATTCCCACGAGTCCTCTATATGTTACAGCCTGGAAATCAAGAGGCTGTGTACCTTGACACAGCCAGGAAAATGCTATGTACCTGAACACCAAGAGCCTGATTGCAGTGTTTGGAGATCTCACTGAAGCCCTCAGCAGGTGCTGAAGTTGCTGCAATCGACTTCTCCAATCTCACTGCGATGGCACTGACATTTACCTGCCAATCACTCAATAGACCTAAAGTGGTTTTGAGTCATTTGCAACAACAGCTATCAAACAAGCTTTTTACACGCCTCACATTCCCCCCTGTGATGACTGTAACCCCTTTCTGTAGCCAGTGAAGAGAAATCCACAGTCAGTCAGTGCCCTGGAAAGCTATCTGAGAGAAATCCATGTAGTAAACCAGCGTTACATCCTTATTGTTGTCTTCCTTCTTGTCACAAAAAGCTTTTTATAGATTTTTTTTTTTTAAATATACAACACTTACAAGCTTAAGGAATCGAAGTCCTAAAAGTTGTTTGCAACGGGGAGAGCTGGCAGGGCAGCACCAACCACGGTTCCCAGGACACCAACACTCCCGACATCCAAACAAGCAACAAACCAAAACACGGCAGCCGATTCCCTTCAGCTGCCCACTGCTCTGCAGTTTTTTCCCTTAAAGGACAAGCCAATCCGAAATGTGCGTGCCATCAGGCTGCTGCAGGAGAGCTCATTAACTCGCAGCGCCTCGGACTCCCAACGCTGCCTGCTAGGATTTTTGCTTTCTTATACAAATGAAGAGCTCTGCAGACAGTTTGCAGCAAAGCCAGACAAGTTTAACTACTACAGATTTTGCCTATTTTATTAAGTTCAGCATAAAAGCTCCTCACTCAGTACTCCCAGCTCTGGGGGTGTCCTTGCCAACTCGACTTTTGATTAAGAGGAGAAAAACACACTCACTGTAAGTATTGAAAGCTCAGCGTGCACACAAGCAACCCAAGAATAACTCAGCACTTTGTACAGCTGTCCACAAACCGGTCTTTATTTTATCAAGCCCCACCACCTGCCAAGCAGGACTATTTCTGTTGTCCTCATTTCCCCGCTTTTCTCTCCCAGCCACACGCACACAAATGCATTCCCAAGCACGGAACTGCAGCCCCTGACACCAGCTGTGGGTAAGAGCAGGTCCTGCCCGAAAACACCAGCACGCAACTCCGGGGAAATTTTCCCTGCTGTCAAAATCCCGGGAGCCACACTCCCACTGCCCCTGCCACGGGGCTGGGGCACTGCAGCACCAGGACACCCCTCCCCAGTGCCCATGCCAAACTGGGCTCCCCTCAGGAAGCCCCCATGCTCTCTCCCACTGCCA
>NW_008238988.1:827235-829610 GCF_000691975.1 Corvus brachyrhynchos
TATTTGTTACCAAAATTTCCAGAAGCCAAATTTGGCAAATTTTTTTTTATCTTCTGTAAAGGTTTTCATGCATAACTTGGAACTTTTCAACTGCAACAGTCAAGTGGTTACTTTAGAAGAAACAGAGACAAACATCCAGAGTAAAAACAGCTGTATCTGAATTAACAAAATTTGTCTATTACTAACCTTATAAAGCAGGACGTGCCTTCCCTCTTATCAAAACCAAGCTGACAGATCTGCCTTTATACACACCCAACAGAATAAACTCTGTTATCGGCAAGGACGTTTTCTTTAAACGTTAGAAAAAAAAACAAAGCAAAGAATGGAGTGACTGTCCATAAACCAGTCTATACTTCAGTCCTCTTTAATCTACTTCTTCGATGGTGGGGCCGCCAGAGCCGCCTGCCCCAGCCCCTCCATCTCCCCGGTACAATTTTGTGACGATCGGGTTGCAGAGCTTCTCCAGCTCTTTCTGCTTGTGCTCGTACTCTTCCTTCTCAGCCATCTGGTTGCGATCGAGCCAAGAGACCACCTCCTTGCACTTGTCGAGCACTCTCTGCTTGTCCTGGTCACTGATCTTTCCCTTCAATTTATCATCCTCCACTGTCTGCTTCATGTTGTAAGTGTAGGACTCGAGGGAGTTCTTGGCTGCCACCCGATCCCGGTTAGCTTCATCCTCTGCTTTGTACTTCTCTGCTTCTTGCACCATACGGTCAATGTCATCCTTGCTGAGGCGACCTTTGTCATTGGTGATGGTGATCTTGTTCTCCTTACCCGTGCTCTTGTCCACAGCGCTGACGTTCAGGATACCGTTGGCATCGATGTCAAAAGTGACCTCGATCTGGGGGACTCCCCGGGGTGCTGGGGGGATACCTGTTAGGTCAAACTTGCCCAGTAAGTTGTTATCCCTTGTCATAGCCCTCTCACCCTCGTACACCTGGACCAGGACGCTGCTCTGGTTGTCTGAGTAGGTGGTGAAGGTCTGAGTTTGTTTGGTGGGGATGGTGGTGTTGCGTTTGATGAGAGCAGTCATCACTCCTCCAGCCGTCTCAATACCCAGGGACAGAGGGGTGACATCCAACAGCAGCAGATCCTGGACGTTTTCAGACTTGTCTCCCATGAGGATAGCTGCTTGTACGGCAGCGCCATAAGCCACAGCCTCATCGGGGTTGATGCTCTTGTTGAGCTCCTTGCCATTGAAGAAATCCTGTAGCAGCTTCTGGATCTTGGGGATCCGAGTAGAGCCACCCACCAGCACGATCTCCTGGATCTGGCCCTTGTCGAGCTTGGCATCACGCAGAGCCTTCTCCACTGGCTCCAGGGTGCCACGGAAAAGGTCAGCATTGAGCTCCTCAAAACGGGCACGAGTAATGGAAGTGTAGAAGTCAATGCCCTCAAAGAGAGAGTCAATCTCAATGCTGGCCTGCGTGGAGGAGCTAAGAGTGCGCTTTGCCCTCTCACAAGCCGTGCGCAGCCGCCTCACCGCTCGCTTGTTGCCAGCGATGTCACGCTTGTGCTTGCGCTTGAATTCTTCCACAAAGTGGTTCACCATGCGGTTGTCAAAGTCCTCCCCACCCAAATGGGTGTCCCCAGCTGTGGACTTTACCTCAAAGATCCCGTCCTCAATGGTAAGGATAGACACATCAAAAGTGCCCCCTCCCAAGTCAAAGATGAGCACGTTCTTCTCTCCAGCCCTGGTTCCTTTCTTGTCCAGGCCATAGGCAATAGCAGCTGCAGTGGGCTCGTTGATGATACGCATCACATTGAGGCCAGTGATGGTGCCAGCGTCCTTGGTGGCCTGGCGCTGGGAGTCATTGAAGTACGCCGGGACTGTGATGACAGCATTCTGCACCTTGCACCCCAGATAGGCCTCCGCAATCTCCTTCATCTTGGTGAGCACCATGGAGCTGATCTCCTCTGGGAAGAAGGTCTTCATCTCCCCCTTGTACTCCACCTGCACCTTGGGCTTGCCACCCTCATTCACCACACGGAAAGGCCAGTGCTTCATGTCCGACTGCACGGTGGGGTCGTCATACTTGCGGCCGATGAGGCGCTTGGCATCAAAGATGGTGTTGGTGGGGTTCATAGCGACCTGGTTCTTGGCAGCATCCCCAATGAGGCGCTCTGTATCGGTGAACGCCACATAGCTGGGTGTGGTGCGGTTACCCTGGTCATTGGCGATGATCTCCACTTTGCCATGCTGGAAGACACCGACGCAGGAGTATGTGGTGCCCAGGTCGATGCCGATCGCCGGCCCTTTGGCAGACATGGTGTCGGCTCTCTGTGCTGCTGCTCGCCCGTGTCCTCCCCGCCCGCTCCCGCTGCCGCCGCGGCGCGATATGCTCGGCTTTGGGCGCCGCCGCCCGCGTTATACT
>NW_008238988.1:830122-843686 GCF_000691975.1 Corvus brachyrhynchos
AGCTGTCATGGCGGATTGCCTCCCCTCACACACCTCCGAGCGGGAAAGTGCCTGAGGGAAAGTCCCGCCGAGCCCGTGTTTAGCCTTATTTCGCCCGAACTTGGCGAGCTGACAACACCCCCGCCCCGTGTGTGTCCCGGTACCAAAACCTCAGGGAGTGGCACCGTGTTCTCCCCTCCTGTCGCCACATCAGAAGTCAGGGAATGGCACTGGGCTGTCCCCTCCTGCCCCGGCACCAGAACTCAGGGAATGGCACCAGTGGGGCTTTGGGGGCCCTGTTGCTGCGTGTTCCTGCGTGGTGACCATTCTTGAACCGCCTCCAAATTCTTGTCTGTTGTGCTAATGTGAGATGGCGTCACGCCTACGTTTAGTAAAAGCTATGGAGCTATTAACTCGGAGCTAGGAAAAGTGCTTTGATGAAAATATATTAGACCTTGAAATCTGCTGTGGTTCCTCCAAATTATGCCTCCTTATTCTGAGACACCTCAAAATATTCCTGTTCTAGTAAAGAGGGCAAAATACCATCCTTATATTTTTTTTGTACAGGGTGGCTTAGTGAGTAGCTCCTTTTTAGCTCCTTTAAAAGGGTTGCTAAAAGTTTGCTATCCACAGACTTCAGGAGTCATGTGAGAGAAGAATTAAAGTCGCTATGTACTTAAATCATCTTTCATTAGTTTTGTCCCCAGCCTTCAGCAGTAGAAGCTGGCCTCATAGAAAATGTGTTACAGCTTTTCCCAGAGTGATTTGTATTCACACAATTATTACAGGCACTGTAACTCCTGTTCAAAAACATCCTTGTTTCCATTAGTGTATTTTTCAAAGCCTTTTTTACATGACATGAAGACTCCACCTCTTCTGTGCAGTATGTGTGTAGTTTTGTGATGGAAGAGCCTGAATTTCTGGCCATACATATTGTACGTGCTTAAATAACTATTATTCTTCCACAGATCCAGGTCTTTTTTTTCACACAGGTTCTGACCTTGGAGAAGTCCAAAAGAAGTCAATGGAAAATGCGAACCATCAGCTGTCCCTGCCTACAGGAGCTGCTCTGTGTATCCTGTGTGCATATTTGTTTGATGGGAAGGGTGTCGGTTTCTCTTGTAGTTAGACCAGTAACTGATTCATCACTGAACCATCTCTTCCTGTAATTCACTGCCACTTCATTCAGTTGATTGTATTATGTGGAACAGGGAGAAATGCCAGAGCAATACACAGGGAGGTGGATAATAAATTCTGTTTCAGCTGAAAAGTTGATGTTGTTTATTATTTGTATCCTTGTGAGGACTGTCCCTTAGGAACACTAATAATGCACAAGAACCCTGTTTGCAGGACAAACTCAGACCCTGTTATTCCAGAGTAAAAAGAAGACTCCTGCCTCAAAAACATATGTATAGACACAGTAAATGGAGAGAACAAATGGGGTAGGAAATAACACAATATTGATTGGCACAATAAACAGTCTTTTCAGCAAAATTAATCTGATGTCTCCTTTAACTATAGCTGTAATCTAACAAGGTTTATCCGATTTAGAAGTGACATTTCATTTATTTAGCCCAAAGCTTTTAACTGTATGTTTTATCAGCCCAGGCACAAAATATGTACAACAGCTCCAGACAAAACTTCTTTGGGGTTTCCTTGGCCCAATAACTAGTGTGGCCCTGATATGGCTGAGCTGATACACAGATGTGCTGATAACTTGCTAAAGAGGTGTTTGCATTGACTGGATTACTGCTCACCCTCAGAATACTCCTTCAGTCCTGTTTATTTCATGATTTGAATCATTTTGCTGTAGTAAATCTTGGGAAAAGCTCTTGGAGGAATGCTTGAGACACCATTTTAATGCTACTGGTGTAGAGACATCCTTAGGAAAAATCCAAAGGTCTGTGGACTGAGGCTACCAAATATTTCATTAAGGCTGTTGCAGAAGTATTTCTTTTCCAGCTGGGCACGCAGGTGCTGTTTTCTTCTGTACAATGATATGCCTAGGTCCCAGCTGCTTTTTAAGCTTTCATTCCTAATCAGTCAGAAGTTCATGTGATGCTCTTGCCATCACCTCTTACTGATGTCCTTAGAGAAAGTCCAGTCTAATGAGAGGGAGCAACCTCTAAAACCTCATTAGACTTATTCTCTCTTCTCAGCAGAGCTATTACCAGCCTGCTTTTTGTCAGCAGTTTGTGAACCAACTCATCCATGCAGTCATCCTCTCATATGGGAAGAGCCACATGATTCCCTTTTATGTTGCTTCATAAGCAGTCATGATGCAGGTGAGCCAAACCAACTGGTTCTGAAATTAAAGAGTGAGCTTTATGGGGAGGACTTCAGCACAAGTCGGATTTTCCCTTTAACAAAACATTCACTGTTATTCTCCCATCCTGAATCTGTAAGCCCTATTTTCACAGCAACTTCCAGAGCAGCAATTCAGCACCTCTGGAAGTGGCAGGCCTCTTTCTGATCCATTTATTTGTGTTCAGGATCGATTATGCACCCATGTCTCCTGTTTGGCAGCATTATGTAATACACTGTAGGCTATTCTCCATTACGCCACCCAGCCAGAAATTAAGATGGTATTTAGATTTCTTCAGTGAAGCAAGAGCTCAGTATCTGGAGCAGAACTGAGAACTCAACCCTTATCTTTATCTTGATAAAAGGAAGATTTTTTTCCCCATGTGTTTCATGAGGCAATGTAGTATAAAAATAGGACTGAACCCAAGTTACAGTTCGATCAGACATCAGCCGCTTGGATCATTAAGATAAAGCTGAAATGCAATGAATGATTTTTTCAGGTTTAGCAGTCAGACCTTAGACCTTAAATTCTGGTATCCATTTCTGCCGTATCCATTTCCCTAATACCCATTTCCCTTGTAAAACTATCCCAAAAATTGCATAGATCAGATTGTATCAGTGAGAATGGATTACTTTATAATACACCAATCACTTCAGAAAAGTATAAGCAACTGCTATTCTAAGATCAAGTAATACTTCGCCACAATACCTTTTCATCACTGAAATTCTTCATCTCGTTTACATTTGTGAACGTATGTCTGGTACTTGGAATTCAGACAAGAACTACCAGTGTATAAAATGACAAGATTCTTCTGACAAGGGGTTGCATTAGAAACCATAGTGTATGTGGGGGGAACTACATAACTTACTTTGTATTTATATACCGCCCGGTTTTGTGCACAGCTGCTGCTTGTTAATTTAAAGGGCAGCCACAAGACATCATCTTACTTAAATAAGTGCTCCTTTGTTTTGTGAGTAACAAATAAAGTTCTGCAAATCCTGTATAACATGTTTTTGGCAAATTACACAAATGCATGATCAGTACTATGGAAATATTCAGAACAGCAGAATATAGGGCACTGTAATTTCATACTGCCAAACCAGGAATTCAAAAATCATGAGTCAGATCTCCTAAAATTATAAACCTAGTTTAAAATTATGAGTTTAAAAAACATATGTGGCTTTATTCACCTTCTGGTTTTTTCATCTTTACCATATGTTCAGATTACACTTTTAGGATTTTCCATGTAATTTGCAGATCTAATTTTTTTTTAATAAATAAAATAGTTCATTACACCATCTCACAACTGAAACCAGGCTACCTCAGATTGATTAGACTCAATAAAATCATGGAAGCTGTCAACACTGATTAAACTAATGCTTGATGCTTCAAGGAACAATTATTTTATAATTAAGTGATTTTTAAGCACGTTTATTTACATAGACTACTGACAGTTTGCTGAGGCATGATTAAAAGCTGAAGTTAGTATCACTAGTGCTAACTAGATAAACTGGTGTGCTATGCATTTTAGGCAGTCAGTTCTCTATTCCTTTAACTGCAGCCTCCTTTTCTTGTTCTACTGACAGTCCTAAGCAAGTGACTTGAAGCAGAACATTTTCCAGTAATCACAGAATCAGATCAGAAAAGGATCTCAACAGATCATTTAGTCCCATTTTGTGTTTAACCAAGATCTCCTTTCTTGCAATTTAAGGCAATTATTTTTATTCATATTGACTGTGGATATGAGAAACAATTGTGCCATTTTTCTTTGCAACCAGATTTTATACATGAAAATCATTGTGTTTTCCCTCCACCATCTCTTCTGTAAAATAACTTAAAATCATGCAACCTGTGCTCGAGAGCAAAGTCTTCTCAGTTTCCAGACATTCACTGCTTTCTCCTGGATTCTCTGCATGCACCTTGTTTCTTAGTTTTCAAGTGCTATGCTGAGAACTGGAGATGTTACCAGCTCTTGCCTTAGTGGTCATGAAGGAACAATGATACTCTAGTTTCTACATTTCAGTTTTTACCTTTATTTGCAACATCATGATGTGGAGATTAATTTTCAGAATGTGATCCAAAGTAATGCATTCATTCTTTTCAATGGAAATTGACAGGGTAGATTTAATTTAGATATTAAGAATCTTTACTGTGAGGGTGCTGAGGCCCTGGCACAGGTTGCCCAGAGCAGCTGTGGCTGCCCCATCCCTGGGATTGTTCAAGGCCAGGTTGGATGGAGCTTTGAGCAGCCTGGTCTGGTGGAAGGTGTCCCTTCCCATGGCAGGGGGGCTGGAAGTAGATGATCTTTAAGGTCCCTTCCAACCCAAACCATTCTAGGATTCTATGAAATTAAGCAGCTGTTCCTTTACTTGCACAGATAATGGTTCCAGCTTGCACTTGTTCGTATTAAATAATATGTTTTCAGATTCCCTCTGCACCTTGCCAGGATTATGCTGCATTCTAATCTTATCTGTTAATGTACCTGAACTCTGCTTGGTCTTGTTTGAAGATATTAAATGGATACTCTGTATGGTCCAGGGTGTAAATAAATGAAAACAGAGAATTTTATCTAGAATTGTTGTGATGGAGTTAAACAAAATACTGTAATTATTGGCAATAACTGTAAAGCTGGAAAATTATGCTGAACTTAAACAAGATAAATGGTGTACTGTAAACTCAGGCAAAGACCAATACTTCATACTCAGAGATCAGTAAGTGATTAATCTCTCAGATCTACTGATATGCTTAGTGTGAACAATTTTTATAATAATTGAACTGCTGTAGCATGCTATGAATTTCTCTTGTTTTCTCATTTCTATGATTATTTGATATTTATTCATCTCTGTTTTCCCTCTTGTCATTAGCAGGTGAATGGGAAAAACACAGGAGCTTATGAAGCAGGTGGTAACTGGAACTTAACCCTGTTGCCAGGACTGTTATTAACTCAGGTATAAGATGGAATTAAATGAGAATAATAAGCAGATTTGTAAGAGTTTTTTATTAAAGATACTGTCGCAAAGCACAGAATAAGCTTTAAAGATGATGATAACTAACCTGGAATGTCTTTACTGATACTCTACATAGACTAGAAGTAATTGCTAAGTTACAGAACAGTCACAGCCTGTTCTAGATGTCCTACACTTTGTATACTGTTGAAGGCAATGCTATAAATGGATTCCCTTCTCTCCTCTTTGTGGTGGTCTACTTTGTGGTAGTCTACTCTGAAGGTCCTTCATGTTTTCTATAGAAAGGACATCCCATTTACTATTAGATATCCCAGCTATATTGTGCCTTCTCCCTGCAGAGTCCCCAGTGGTATCCAGCTTTGCCCAGATATTCACCATCCTCCCCTTTGCTCCTGGGACTGAAGTGTCAGCATTTCAGTGCTGCACTGAAGGCTTTTAAAATACCTACATTAATGTTTAAGGTGTTATGTGTTAATAGAGCTGATTCCTTCAACATCTATATGCTGAAACATTGGGGGCTATGTAATTAGATTAAGCAACCACATTCAAAAATATCTGAACATCTTTTCTTGCATTTGTATAGCAACTTTATAAACTCAAAAAGAGTAAAGCAAGCACAGACACATGCCCTATACAAGCTGCAATACAGACAATATTGTACACACTTTGTAACAACAGTAATGAAAATGATGCCAATTATAAATAAAATTATAGACAGACTCTTCTTGAGATAACAGTTATAGTGAACAATGAAACATCCTTTTATAATCATGAGTAGAATTAGTAAGATGCGTAACTACAGCAGAATATAATCAGCATGTTTAGTCTGCTTACATGTCTTAAATAGATCCACTGTTGTCTGAGGGAAGCAAAAGAAATTAATATTTCTATAATTCATGCTTGCCCTAATTTGGAACATTTACTGCCTTATTGGGTTTTTGGTTAGGGTTTTTTCCCTCCCATTAATTTAGCTGGAAACATTAGTATTCCTAAAATGTTCAAATCTGAACGTGAACGCCTGATTCTCTTCTTCAAGCTTTTGCAAGGCTTAGCTCCAGAAAAAGGTGCACCCTGTGCCCTGTGAAGATTATTTCACATTTACTCATCTCCTTGTTGGTAAAAAATTTTCATGACTCTTTTTATAAGACCAGAGCACCATTTCTTTACTCTCCACATGCAAGCACTGTGCTCCATGGAAGGTCCTCTTCAGCTTGCAAATGATGATCATGGCAGCAGGGGAAATCAAGTCAGCTGGATCTCTCTCACCATCCTGTCCTTCCTCAGGGACCCTCTGTCCTCAGTTTTTAAGTTTTTTTTTTTCACCCCTTTTTCTTTTTTTCTTTTTAAATACTTGATAGTTTAGCATTGTACATGAGTATACACTTGTAATGTTTGAACTAAAAAAATCTAAACAGTTTTTGACAGCAACTCTAAGAAGCCTTGTTTCAGAAAAGGAGCACTCCAGCGTGTGAATAGAAATTCTGTAAATTCATTTCAGTGCAGCCCTTAACACCTGGCATCTGCCTCTTTTGGCTGTCTGCTCCATGAAAGACTTCAAATTTGTTTTTTACAGGTGTAAGTAATAGTCACAAGGAAGTAAGATTTATAATACATAGAAGAGTCCAAAACAACTTTTACTGCATGTTCTAATTTGACTGCTTTGGTGCCTTTTGCGACTGCTGCAGTATGTCAAAAAAGCAAAGGTGGTGCCAAGTCAGATCTGGCACACGAGGTTCTGAGTTTTTATGAAATCTTTTGCCGACCAGTTCTTCCTCATGTCTTCTCCAAATCTGGTTCTCTCAGTTGTTCAGAAGCTTAGAAGTCCCTATTTCACTACTGCCATGCAGAAAAGAAATGCAAGAAAAATATTAAAAGTCAGAAGCCCGCACTGCAGTACTGTATTTGCTAGCATGATGTGGTCCCTCCCACCTCACCATGTGTGGTTTTGCTCTAAATACCCATCCTTCAGTTATATTCAGAGCACCCACCACAGTCAGGAACTCTTTTTAAAAGCCATACATTTCCTTCAACCCCTAGCCCACCAGAACACAACCTTAAACAAAGTTGTCATCTTGTTTCAGAAACTTTTGCTTCTTTTTCCTTTGCCTTCTGTTTTCAAAACAGCTACAGATTTTCTGAAGAAAAGACTTCACTTCCCAAACCTCCCAGAAGTTATTTTTCATACTGTATGTGTTACTTTCCAGCAGTGGCTTATGGCTTGGCTTAGTGGATGCTCAAAAAATTGCACGAGTATTATTTCCCCTCAGCCACTCATAGCTTGGAACACCTCCACTCTGGAATACTTCTTACTGCTTCATATTTGACTCTATTTTTGGTTGTGGGTTTTTTTATCTTGCCTAACTAAGAGGTAACTTACGTATTTACTTGACACACACACCCACACCCACACACACCCCACATTCTAATTTTAGGTTAAATGCAGATAAATTATATAAATATTTACAATTTCTGTAAGTCTCTTTCAACCACACTAATTCATGACAAATATGAGCAGCTTTGTGCCCAATACGAACAATCAAGAAATTGGAAATGCATGGATGTAACTTTTGAGGACAATATTCAGCGTTATTGGGGGTTTTTTTGTACACTTGACTTCTTTCTTTGAATGCGTAAATCACATTGTACAAAGTATATTTTTGCACCTTGGATTGTTGAGTTAACTAGTAACTCATATGATTGTGCCGCTTCTGGATAATTTACACTCGGTGTTTCTATGCGACTGTGGCAGCCCTGGCTGCCACAAGTGGTTGTGTCTACACTGCGGAAGCTGCACATGACACCAGGTTTAGCAGCTCTTTGCATTACTTACCTGCCAGAGCATCCTCAAGGCCAGCTCAGGGCTGAATTTCCTGGCACACCTCTGAGAGGAAAGCCTCAAGTAATGCTCCACACCTCGGTGTGCACCGGTGTGCACCAGGCCCTCACTCACTGCATGTGCCAGGCCCAGGCTTGTCCGGTATTTTACCTGCCCTCTGTGCCATGTCACATACTTATGGTGGGCAAAAAGGCTTTTGTTTTGTGCCATGAGGGCAATATGAACCGGGGAAGCAGGTCTTGGGCAAAGTGCTACCTTCAAAGTACTGCTGGTTCTGGCAGCAGGGCCATGTGTCTGCCTAACACATTCATAAAATCTTGGAGGACAATTCACTGGACTGGTGCTGTTATTGCACAGTAACTCTTACATGACTAGCTCAGAGGTCAGGAAGTACCTTTTTTTCTTTTTTTGGAAATTAACAAAGGAGAAAAAAAGCTGTTCTAACTACAGTAAGCCTGTGAGCACTGTTTTTCCCTAGGCAACATCAGTGTTTAACATTGCTGTTCATTACCATGCTGGCCTGCACTTTGCAGTCCAAGATCTCTGTCATTTGCAGACCATACACAACTCACACACTCGACTGAGCTCCATTCCACCACCACCCTCAAATACATCGGCTGTGCTGTGTGGGACCACCTCTGAGTGCGGGAAGGTGGGCTGCCTGTGAGTATTAAATCACATTTTTCCGATGAGACAGCAGAAACGCTGCTAATCAGTGCCAACTGTGGTGGGGTGGGGTGTAGCACACACAGAGCTCCTGGCATTGCCGAGAGCCTGTAGCCCACAGGAAGGGAGATTAGCGATAAAAAGTTGTGCCCTCCTCGCAGACCTTAAAATCGCCCAGCTTCCCGAAGCACAGGAGCTGTTTGGGGATGCACAGCTGCCGGGAGGATCTGCTTCACCCTCTTCCCGGCAAACTGAAGCATTCCAGCCCTTGGATGCCACGAGATGGCGCCGGAAGCCCCATCCCCGCATTCTGAGCGTCTGCAGAATTCCAGCCCTTCCCAGAGGTTACAGAGGATGCGGCTCCTTCCACTTCATCAAAGTCAGAGGAAGTCTGTGATTAGCTGGATGTTTACAAATAAAAGGAGGATCTGGAGACAGATCAAAGATAACTCTCCAGATTTGGCCCGATACCAGGTTCCTGTGCTAACAGCATCTGCATGGGTTCCACTCTTATGTTCAGTGGCTGAACTTGGTGTATCTCATCATGCATTAATAATGCTTGTATAAGGCCTAGTGCATTTATTAGAAGTCTGAAGATTCAGCCAGCTAAGGACCTGAAAAAACAAAACAACAAGACCCCTCAGACTGATCTTCCAGGCTCCATCTAAGAGAAGCACCCACTGGGTTCTTCCTCACCCTGCTTCCTGCAATGTAAAGGGAACCAAGAAGCAAAGATAAGCACTGTTCCAAAATCCAAAGGATACTTCAGACTTAGTAAACAGGAGCAGTAGCTCCTCTAATGTTCTCTAACAATTTAAGTAGCTTGGATGGTCCAATCACATCATATATGCTTTTCACTGAGGAGTCTGTAGTTCATCCAGGATCTCAGTGATTTTGTCACAGCCCAAAGGACCAGGGAGAGAAGCAGATGGGAGATAAAAGATGTGGTGTGTGAAATACATTGAGTTAATGTATATCTGTTCTAAGGCACATCTTTGTTTTGACTCTGTGTAACAAACCAACATAGCTTGTGAGGTCTGGAAGGCCACAGGCTATTCCTTCTCTCATAGTAGTGCTCTGTTTGAAGCTGGTATTGCTATTTGGGGTCTAAGCCACACTGAACTTGATCAAATAAACATTCTCCAAAGGAAACTGCCTTTGAACTATTTAACTCTTTGCACAGCAAACTAAAACTGAAAGAACTGTAACAATTACTGTAAAATCTCTTGTGTCTTGACTGAGTTATTTGCCAGTTTTTAAGTTACTCTGCATAAGGACCTCTGTCTTTTCTGGCAGAACTGACCGTGTCAGCAATGGCCAGTAAAATCTAAGTGAAACACAATCTGTCTGAAAGCAGACTAGGTGGGGCTAACCCTCAGACTTCCAGGCATGCAGACTATTAAGTGTCATATTTTACAGCATATGTAAGTGTACACAACTTCTACTAAATCCACCTGATAACAATGTAGTTCAGACATCTGAGCTCTCTCCTGAGCTGTAGGATAATTTCTTCATCAGTTTCACCAGATCCGACCCTGTATTTCCTCTTCCTACAATATTACTGTATCTATCCTTTTCCCAAAGGAGGGATACTTTAGATTTTATCTCTTAAAATGTTTCTGATTTGCGTAAGTAATTCAATAACCAATAGCTAGAAACCAGAACCTCAGTAGTTTGGAAGCTGGGACTCTGTACCAGTAGGTACCAGTAGGAAACCCACAGGCAGGGAAGAAACCAGGGCACCACCTTTAGCATCCTAAATAAAAGCCCTAACAACAACTTGTGTAAGAGGAGCGTAACTGATACCAGAAGTCTGGTGTATCTGCTGCCAAAACCAAAAGCAATTTATGGTATTCAGCAAACTCTATTTTTAGCCAGCTTATCTGCATTTCCACAAACTTTCATGCTCTTTGGGGCTTTTGCCATGGAAAGGACAGTATGTTATTTCTCCCATTCATTTTCTGGGGAGTCAGAAGCAGAAGTCCCTCTGGTGACCACCCGCAGTGGGATGGTTACCTAAAAAGGAGAGAACAGGTATTACTGAGGTGTGTAGTTCAACTGAACATGTGAGAACTATTAAAAAAGGCAACTTCTTAGCCCTAGTCATTGCTTTAAAACAGGAAGAAAGCAAATCTTCCCATTTCTAAAACAGAAGGCAAATAGAAGAGCCAAAAGGATGTGTTTTTAAAATAGTAACCTTGTCATCAGGGGAGATGGGGGAGAAGAGAGGGGGAAAGACTGATTTTTGTATCTTTTGTGTTGGCATCGCGGCTGCTGCAGAGACCTTGGCAATTGCTGACACTGGTGGCACTTTTCCTGACAGACAAGTTGAGAAACCAAGGATTTACAACAGTCCCGATTTCCAGTGGATTTCCTGTAATCTACAAAGCTTCCAGGATTTAGAGGCCTGTAAAGGATGCTCTCATTCCCTGTCAGGGATGTCTACAGAACTACAAGATATATTTATCTGAAATCACATCTTATTTGCAAACAAAAGAAAGTACACCCCAAAATCTCACTGATGCAAATCACACTTGAGTTTGAGTGAAAACAATAAATGCAGCAGGACTTTGTCAGAGAGGGAAGTTCTTGAACTATTTCTTTTTTTTTTCTCCCACCGGAAATTCTAGATGCAGCATTGTTTTTGTGGTTGTAGCTGCAGGAAGATTTACTCTGGTTTTTAGTATGCCAGAAGGCACAGGAAAGGATTAAACCTTTTCATTTTCTCGCAAGAGAATCAAAGATCCTGACCACGTCTGAACCTCGGGGTTGGTGGGGTGAGGTGTGCCATGCTGGCTACACAAAAGAAACAGTCAAAGCCTGGCCTTGGACTATCTGAGGATTTCTCATTTCACAATTCTGTTATATTCCTTTTAATACATTAATATGAAACTTTAAAAACACATTTCCAACCACTCTTACATGGGGAATCGGCGTGAATTACTGAAAGCAGTTTCTCTAAAAGCATGATGCACAACATGGTTTTCTTATGTCTTAAATTAATTTAAAAATCCCCACCCTGTAAGATATTTGAGGGCAAAAATAACCCAAATAAAGATCTGATAGCATTTCTCCTATGAAGTTGGCACTGGTCATTCAAGTACATGAAAAGGAACATGGGCTGTTTGTTTCAGGGCTGAATATTTATAGTCATGATGAAGTGATTCCTGAGTCATGAGCTCTGCTGCCCTGTTACAAATTAAGGTTTGTCTTTCTGCATTAAAAAAATCAAATCACAATTAATTCCAGAATTGTGGAAGTGGCTGTAAAAGTAGCAAAAGACACTTAATTTATAAAATGTGTCCTGATTTTTGGCATCTTTCCCCTACAAAATCTCAGCCTAGTCACACGTCTCAAGAATACACTGCACAGCAACATTTTAGGAGTTTTTTGGAAGCTGGAAGAAAATACAGAAAACTGGTTTATAGCTGAGAACTACAGAAATGTCAGCTTTTGAAAACATGTTCCTAATTTCTAGCCTTCAGCAGACTTTATGAAGTCAAATTAGTCATGCTTCATCTTGTAGGTCTTTAAGTCTGCAACAAGCATCAAACCAGCTGAGAATTAGGGAAGTCAGAAGATTTGATTTTTAACTCTCTGAGATTGAGAAGCACTTAAAAGTCAGAAGTACACAGGGATAGTAACAGATACTGCCAGCATCAGCTAAACTTACACACGGAATTACCCTGAGCTTTCAGCATTAGACCAAAAATGAGACGACTGTCTCCTCTTACTGTGAAAAGCAGTGAGGGGCACAGGGCAACAGAGGAGCTCCACAGCTGCATCTGGGCCCACAGCTGGAGGGCAGGAAGGCCAGAGGAAGGTGGGAGCCATTCCTTGGTGTTTGGCCAGACAAGGGGCCCAGCTCATTCCTGGCCTTGGGCCAGGCCAACCACACAAACCCAGTGGCACGGAGCACTACCCAGTCTGCTTCAAGAAACACTAAGAAAGCTCCAGAGCATATTTGTGGGATGAGCTGAACGCAGGAAGGTTTCCAGTTCTCAAAAAGAGGGCAGATAGCAGAGATGTGTCTCATTTGTAAGAGGCTGGGCTGCCTTTTTCCTTATCAGGAAATAGAAGATGAATGTAAAGAGTTCAGCTTCCCAGAGGATGCTTGGGGGAGACAGAGACGAGTTAAATTTGCGACATGCTCTGAGTACTGGTGCAGCTCGTTTAAGCGAACAAACCCCCTCCGAGCTACTCATTCCTCCCCTTGTGCCACCCCTTCTATAGTGCTTGCACAAGATCTGACACAGAGATGGAGAGGGAAGCACAGCGGGAAACTGATCCAGCCAAAAACCAGCCCCACAGGGAATAGAAAAAAGCCCGTTGCTTGATTCAGTTCATTGTGAAGCTACATAGATACGTGCTTTTTGACAATGGAAAGGGTGGCACACAGGGGAGAGGAGAGCTGAAACTAATGGGGAGAAGTAAAGGGCTGCCAGGGCTCAAGGTGGCATTGCCTCCAGGAGCAAATTCGTGTCCTCACCAATAGCTCCAAAACTCTTGATGGTTTAGCACTAGAATATTCAAATACAATCGTGTAGTCAAACTATTCACTTTTATAACAATGTGTTTTTAATATATTCGCCAGGGCAATATATTTTCTGTTTTCAGCTTTGAATAAAAAATATGCTAAATTATATGTTTTACATCAACTGAAAATATTAAATAGAGAAGTCCCCTAATTAAAGCATAAATTCTTAGAATTCCATGATAGTCTATTTATTGAAATCAAGATTTCTCCACAGACCTGTTGGCTACAAATAACATTATACACAAATGTAAATACTCTTTGAACTAACAAGTCAG
>NW_008238988.1:843934-858900 GCF_000691975.1 Corvus brachyrhynchos
GCATTTACAAGTATATATATACATTAACATTTTAAACATCTCCTCTGATACTGAAAAATAAGCTCAACAGCTTTTGTGATATTTTAAAGCTCATACCGGGTGTTTTCATGAATTCCCTCTTTTTAAAACTTCCAGTAAATCTTGAAAGCTAAGAGCTAGACTAGCCACTTAGAAATTCTTAGGATTGCGGCCCGTAGCACTGCCAAAATGAGAAAAACAACAGAACACAGAGAGGTCCTCCAAAAATAAGAATAGCAAATCACTTTAAAATATAACTTAGGGCATCCAGCAAATCTTTTCCTTTCTGGCTACGCCTTGTGCAATGCTTGCACCTCCAGTTTTAAAGATCCTTAAGTGCTTTTACACGCTAACATTCACTAAGGAGATTCAAAGGAACAATGTTATGGCAACAGGAAAGTATAAATTAGAGGAAAAGAACTCTTAAATAAAATATTTTTGCTTCCCGTTCACTATCTTTTAAGTAACAGCAAAACTTATAGGATAACTGATGTTGATTTTTTTTCATGTCTGCTTTTGTTCTGTCTCCACATTAAATCATTTTTGTCATGGTAGGACCACTGAAACACCATTATTTCACTCTCCTGCAGATGTTGTCCCATTCTGGGGAGAACATTCAGGAGCAGCCAGCCCCAGGCTGCCTCAGCACCCAGACCTTCTCCCCTTTCACAGCAGCCAAATTCCTCCTGTCACTCCAGGCCTTTTCCCTAACAGTCCCATGCTGTTCCCCTGCACACTTTTACATGTCACCTTAAATACTCATCTATGTAAATACCCATCTACTTGCAAGCCAGGCTGACTTGTTTATGTTCTCCTATACTCCCCTTGATCACTGCTCAGGCTACTTCAGTCATTCTGATTTTCTCTGCCTACATGTAAATAGATCCACTCTTAAGATTCCCTGCAGTGCAATTCAGGCTCTTTGTGAGCCTTAGCATGGACTTTAATACGTGTGAACTCCAAGGCACTGGGTTTTGTTCCACTAGAACAGGAAAAAACATCAATTCAAGTTCAGTTGGAAAGGTTTAACAAACTTTACTTTGAAAGGCTACTACAACACATAACTGAAAAACAGAGGTACTCAGGGTGTTTATAAACTTAGATAATACACGTAAATACCATCATTCCCATTTTCTCCATTTAACTTCTGTAGTTGGCAGGTCTACTTACACTAGAAAGTCAAATTTTTTAAGAAGCATGTTTAGGTCAAGTTCAGACCAATAGGCTGTAAACAAGGGCTCCTGATCCTGAGCAGGAGGCTCCATAAATCACCCCTAGCCCTTCACTGAATTCAGGACTGATCCCTTACATCGCAGAGGTCACCTCCTGCTTTTCAACAAGGTCTTTAATCTGGGCTGTGCTGTGCCCCTGCAGAGCTGCGGGCAGCGGGGCCGGCCGTGCTTGGTACGCAACCCGCGTTCGTGAGCTCATGGCTCAGGCCCACAGCTCCCCAGCCAAGCTGAGTCATCCTCACCCTGGTCTCACAGGCGGGACATTTTATCCACTCCTCCAGCCACCCGCTCCACGCCACCTTTGGGATTTGCTTCCCACTGCATTGCTCTAATCCTGCCTGCCTGCCTTTGCCACTCCCTCACACTCAGGATCTCTTCTCCCACTCAGTCTTCCCACTCCTCCAATGCCACAAGACTCTCCCGCCAACTGCCCCAGTGCTTTCCATTTCTCCTTCACTTCCCTTGACTGCTTTTCCCAATCCAGCTGATACTGTGAGAGATAACCTGCATGTCAGAGAGTCACTGTGTGCAGTGTATGAACCCCCCAGCTCTGGAGTGCTGGAGTGTATGCATGCCTGTGCACTTTTGGCCCCAGTGCTATTGAGGACTCGGTTGGCTTCAGCATCATACAGGAAAACAAAGGACTGAGCAGGTAAGCAAAACACTAAAAGCCCACTAAACTGCACCCAAAGCAGTTGGTGCCTTGGAGCAGCTGCTGGCTCAGGACCAAGGGCTGGTGGGGGAGCCTTCTCCATTACTGCAGAAATGCACATGTCTGCCAACCAAGAGAAATCCTAATGCACATTTAAAACTGAATAAATGCAAGGCAACTCACACTAATTTTAACAGTTAAAGTGGGGATTCTGAACTGTATTCACGTCTCTGAATAGTCTAAAATTAAAACTTGATACCTCTCATAATCCCCAAGAAACAAGGAATGAAACTCAACTCTGACAGAAACAAGCACGTGAAAGCCCTGGACTAGACCGTCAGCTCCTGGCTCATATTCTCAACCCCACCACTGGCACATGAGGTGATAGAATATTTCAGTTGGAAGGGACCTGCAATGATCATCTAATCCAACTGCCTTAATTGCTGATCTAAATTACTTTCCTCCCTCCATAGCTCAGTGGGAAATAGCATTTACCACCCTCTTTGATAAAGTGAGATCTGCTGGGAGAAAGTACAACTAGGTTTTATTTTTTAATTGTTTTTTCCACGATTACGTATTAGGATCCTTTCCTCCACCCCATCACAAATCACACACTTAACAAAGGTTTAGACAGCTGGTGCCTAAGAGTCAAAGCCAGTTGCTCTCTCAAAGGCCAAAGTGCCTCACTGAATTGGTGTCAGCTGGTACTTAGTAAGATTTTTAAATTCAATTAAGAGACAAGCTGCATAGATTAGGGCCCTGCTAGAATCAGAAAGGAATCTTAAAAGGCATAAAGTATCTTTACATTTATTAAGCAAACTCTGCAGTCTTTTCTTGTTATATTCTTGTTGAAAAACAGAACATTCATAAAGTGTCATGAAAACAAGAAACAAAAAAACCCTAAGGTCCCAAGCAATGGGACTATCTTCACACCCATCCTGCTTTTAACTTTCCAACACAAGCAGCAAGGCACAGTTCCCAGCTAGGCTGAAAATGCAGTCTTCAGTGCACATGGCCATGCTGCATTCCTAGCAACCCACCACAGCCACTCCTCCCTTGTATGTTAGGATAAGCAAGTTAAATATACCCACAGAGGTACAGACAGTGAAAGAAAGGCCAACATCAGTTGTACAGTTCTGCTAGGACTTCCCATCTGGAAAATGACCACTGTGCTGGAACCCCTCAGTTATCCCGACAGTCATTAAGTCCCTTCCCCCTTGTGCATACCAGCCCGAGCCTGTGAGGTTTAACTGAGCCTATGTGCTCACACCCCTGGGATGCACCTTCCAACAAAGCCAAGAAGCAGGGAACCAGGACAGCCAGCTCTGCCCCTGCAGCAGAGTCAGAGGACCAAAGGATTATTTCTTGGCATTGCTGGTTTGGGGTTTGTTTTTTTTCTTTTTTTTTTTTTTCATTTCAAAAATTAATTTGGGGATTATGAACAATTATGCTCTTGCACATTAATCGCTGGGATCTAAAATTTTCACATGAAGAAACAACACATGGAAATATTAAAGCACTCATCTTACGGACATGGATCCGAGAACTGTTTAATAGCAGTCAGTGAAGGGGTAACATTGTGCTTTTAATCTACAGTTTAAAAATAATGATTTGTATATCTACGTAGTAAAACAATAAAATTAAGAACAGAAACTGGTATTAGGAAACAGTGAAAATGTAATAATTAAACACATTATGCTTTTCAAAGCTTTATACTTAATGAGCCTAGATAGACACCTATGGTTAGGAGGGTCTTAAAAAAATAATAAAAAAGAGACTTATTTTCAAATTTTTTTTTTCCTTTTCAGATTTTTTACTATACTTATGCTTTGCTTTGGTGTTCTCTCTGCTGCCAACTTAATGCTTTAACAGTATGTTTATGCTTATGTTCTTTTCAAATGCTTGGCATTATAGTGAGATCTCATATCTTTCCTCAAATTAAATTTTGCTCCACATACTCCACATGTATACAGATGAACATCCCTGTGCTGCTCCAGTTGCTCATTATTTGGGAATATCTGAAAGCAGACCTGGCATATAGTCTCTCCAGCTGATAAGTGAGATATCATATGCCGTACATGGTCATGTTTTCGGAAGTTTCCTTGATCACAAATGGAACAGACATACCTGGCCATGCCTTTGTGCATATCATTGTGGAGCCGCAACTGGCGCTCTCTTAAGAACTGCTTCCCACATGTCTGACAAACAAACTGTTTTTCCTTGGTATGAACGGTATAGTGTTCCCGCAAGTGGCAACGCTGATAAAATCCTTTCCCGCAAAGGTTGCAGAAATGCTTACGTCTGTGATCCCTCTCATTCTCTTCCAACATGGAGTTCTTGAACAGATCTTGCTCCAGGCAGTTTGACATATGTTCAACCACTAGGTTTTCAGTATCAAAACGCTGGCCGCAATTAGGGCATCGGAAAGGACAGGCAGAATGCTTGTATAACTGGTTTTTCTGAAGGCTGTTCATTTGGAAGTGACTGTCCCTGAAGTCCTCTAGCATCTCGGCAAACATCATGTCCCTTATTTCTGACTGCTCCTCGGGGTTCTCTTCCAAGTCCATTTTCTCCTCAGAATTTCTGATCCCGTTCATGGTCAGATCCTGGGGTTCTCCACAGGTCTGGGCATGATCCTGTAGCTGCTTGCCTTTGACCAGTATTTGACCACACTTGCCACAAGCACATATATTTTCTATGTGTTTGGATAAATAATGAGAGGACAAATCTTCCTCAGTGATTGTTAGCCCACAAAGTTCACAGGGAGCATTCTCCACATCTTCCTGCACTGAAGAAGCCTTGCTGTTAAGGTGCCGTGGACTTTTCAAACACTTTCTTTCATCCTCATCCATGGATAAACGAGGTTTTAGAGTCTTCCGAGCATTTCTCTTCTCTCTCATCTCTTCCTCGACGTAGTATCTGTAAAGCGGCTCTTCCTGTTCATCATCCAGGTCATCATTGTCAGAAGACTCATTGCAGTCTTTATCTGCCACCTTAATAATATTAAAATCCTTCAGCTCATCTGTAGGATTGTCCTCTGGCTCCACCTTGATGATAATCCTCTTCCTCTCAGAGGCTCTACTTCCTTCTTCACCTGATGTCTCAGAGGCAACTGTGCTGCTTTTTCTGCTCGTGATGTTTGACACGGGAGATGAAGAATCGTCCACAGCATGGCTTGAGTCCCCCTTGTATTTTTCTGTTTGTGTGGAGATCATTTTAGAAGTAGAGTTCTTTTCACTAAAGTCCATTTTCTCAGCACTGTAGTACCTGGCACTTTGGTAGGAATGCCTGTTGGTGCATGTTAACACATGCTCATCCAGTAGCTTTTCACAGCTAAAACTAAACCCGCAGCTGTCGCAGGTGAAGCTCCTTCCAAACCGGCGCGAGTGTGACACGCGCTCTTTCGTGTGAGAGAATTTGGACGTGGTGCTTTTTTTGCAGACATCAAACAGTTGCTCAGGGAAGCTGTTGAGCTGCAAAGCTTCTTCGTCAGGCTCTTTGTTATGGGATGTATTTACCGTTGAACTTGGCGGCTCCATGCCCCACCTGTTTGCTTCACTGCCATTTCTAGCAAGTGCGTCTTCATACATTCTCACACCAAATATCATTTTACTAGTCTGGGTGCTAGAAGCAGGAGATGAACATTTTAAACTAGATGAGTCTGTATCCTGTATATCTTCTAGACACTCAGGTACATTATATAGCTGTAAATAGTTCATGGCCACTTTAAATTGCTCAAAATTGGCAGGGGCTGTCATAATTTTTCCTAAATACATGAACTGTAAAATAAGATCAAAGCATTCAGCGCTAATCTTCATGTTGCTTAGATTCAGCTGGGCTGTAGTGTTTTGATGGTTCATAAAAAACATCCTAAAATAGGCGCTGCAGGCAGCAAGGACTGCTTTATGTGCTTGAAAATAAATATCATCGATAGCGATGCAGCAGTCGCACAGAAAGCCCCACTCTCTTTGCTTGTTTAGCTGCTGAAGGACATAGTTGCTATGGCTGGTTTTTGCCATCTTGTACTTCGATTACAGCCCTGCATAAAGAAAAAGGTATCTGTTAAATCATGAGTACAAAACCCAAAGCCTACTTAAATGTAGGGAGGAACTGCCATCTCTGCTCTCTAGATCTTCCTATTCTGCCAGTCTGCGGTACAGCTTCCTGTCTGGAGATCTCTGCTGCTAACTACTTACGAATATTGATGCCAGTGAAAACATCCATAATTCCATGTGCTCACCACTAGGCTTACAAGACTAGTAAACTAATAAACACAACCAGCACACACGTCAATCAGAGCTACCCTGCTAGAATATAAATTAGCAAATATATCTCAAAGTCCTACAGTCAAGATTTTCAGATATGAATTTTGAACGCAGAACTTCAAAAACTTCACAGGGTAGACTTCTGTAAGATGGCCCCAGGACAACACCTATACAAGGTAAGCTGGCTGTCAGAAACCACTCTTCAGTCTCAACTTGCCTTTTTACCTGTCAGTCCAATGGGCACATGATGCAACGCACACTGGAAACCAGGCCAGGCTCAAACTGGTCTTTCCCTCCCCATTAAAGGAAATTAAGAGACAACAGAGCACCCACACAAGCTACTCCACATTTCGCTCTTCATGGCAGCTGAGGGATCATCTCAACCTTCTCTGCAAGGCGTCCTGCAAACCAGGAACTGCAAACTCAAACACCTTCTCAGAAGCAGAGGGCAGCCCGGCTGTGGTGGCACGTCCCACGTTCGAGCCCGCTGCAGATGGTGACCAGGCAAGCTGCGTGACAGCCACAGGGACTGCAGAGGCAGGAAGTGGTGCACGCCGTGCCTCCAACTGCTCTCAAAACCACTCGTTCAGAGCACTGAAATGTAACCAAAACACGTAGCTGGGAAACCGGACAAAGAAAAGCTCGGCAATGGAGAACTGAGAGAACCAGCAAGCCAGAGGTGGAGCCATGGTGAAATGAAGCCTCAGCAAAGACCAGAGAGAAAGGTCTGCCAGTGCTGAGGGTTGCTCTGTGTGAAAGGACTAACTCATCCTCAAGAGAAAAGAGGAAGAAAATATCATGGTTTATGTTAAAAAAAAATCCAGAAGAAATGCACTGCATACAGGAGGTGTGTGTTTGATTAAAGATAAACTTCAACAAATGTGGCCAGATCCAAACCTAGTCATGACTCACTTTGGACAGCCTTTACTGATACACATAATCTGTTCTAACTGCACAGGCTGAGGGGGTGAGAAACCAGAAGAGGGTATAGAGAGCACCCTGACTGAAATGAAAAACATAAAGCAGTAAGGAGGATTCTTAACATTTTGAAAGGTTACTGCAAACAATGCAAATAATTGTAAGAGGTTTGTACAACTGAAGTACAGGCTAGCAAATAACATATACTAAAGGGCATTTTATGACTCAGTGAAATGCATGGATTGATTTGCAACCACTCTTTCAACTGTCCAAAATTTAAACACAATACACACAAAAATGCTCCACTTTTCTTATTTTCCTAACAGCTTACATCTCCTAGGGGGAAACGTGGGTAGAGAAACTGAATTCCACAATTAGTGTTGAATTCGCAAGTCATAGGCGTTGCCTGGCTTGTTAAGTAGCAAACCTAACATTAAGTCCCCGTTCTTCATTCCACAAAGGACTGCCACAGCAGAAAGGCTCGCAAGCTCTCGAGAAAAGAACATGCTCACCCCACCCAGCAATATTCCCTACTGCCAACTCACACAGCAGTTCCTATGGATCACCACCAGCACAAGATCTTGCCTGGCAAGAGGAACGTTGAGATTTGGGTTGAACTACACTGATGACAGGCATCTGAATGGCAGATGCTCCTCTCCTCTCAACCCAACCCTTCACACCCAGAACTCCAGGTGAGCACCCTGCCATAATAATTCTGACTGGTTTCGCCCAGTGGTGTCCACTGCAGAAATGCAACTCGTTGCATGGAATTCACTTAATGTCTTTTTACTAACTTGCAAGGCAGTGGCTTTAGTAGGAGAATCTCTGAAACAACTTCACATCTTTTCTACAGAAACTGATTATTGTTTATGCCACTGGGTGATTTCAGATGTTTCTGTGAAAAACAGCAAAGCTCTCGACATCAAGTAATAATAAAAGTGCACTTCATATTCTTTCAAGTGGTAACGTGTTTTGGATTTGAGGCAATTCATTAGGTGCTTAAATGTAACTCAGTCTATTGTACTAAGAATAGCAGCTGCATAATGATAAAGAATTAATTTCAACTTTCACATTCGAAGAGTGAAAACCAATGAGAAAATGAGATGATGCCATCAAAGGCACGACTGGCCTCTTGGTGTGAGCTGCCAACACAACAAGAAAAGGCTCAGGACAGCTCATGTTAACTTCCCCATCCTCATAAAGTGGCAAGTTGCAAATGTTTTCTTTAATTGTGGGCTTTTTACACTAGATATACTCCATTGTGTCCTCCAATAGCAAAACAGCAGTACAAGCAGCAAGCCTGTACAAAACAGGTGGTCACAAACTGTCTGCAGGCACCTGCACACGGGGTTGTTTCCAGATGGTGGGAACAATGAGTGACAGCACAAAAACTCGCCTTTTCCAGGTCTTCTTCTTTGAATCTGGTAAAAGATATTTCTCCTTTTGACAGATGATGTCCTGCAAAGCTTTCAGCACATGGATCCTGACTTGCAACAATGACCCACTGCCAGTGCTACCACTCAGGGAAAAAAGGGTGGAGCATGAGGTTGCTTGAGTAGGATGTCAAGGTTTTGGATTTGATATGTACTTGGCCTCTGTCACAGTAGTACTACATGTAGGTATTAAACAGAGTGTTTGAGGTTATTTATGTTAATGAAACTCCTGGCATCCTCCCTCTGGCTGCTGTATTAACCTGCTGGATGTAACTTGCCACTACGAGAGCCTGTGTTGGGCTATTTACAACTTCAACACATTTCAACCAGCAACAGCAAAACTTTCCTTCTGAAACCTTGGACTGATTACTTTTTTTCCTTCCTCCATAGAAAAGCTCAGCCAAAATGGTTCCAAAAATGAGGCTAAGAAAAAGCTTTCATATATGCAGATTATTGGTTTTTTTCATTTAGAAATTAAAAATAAAAGCTTCTCTTCCAAAATCTTTGAAGAGACACTTTATGTGGGAGAAAGCATTATGTTTTAGATATGTTGTCACAATATAAAAATCTGCCTGAATTTGGCCAAGCTATATGCTTGAGGGGGAGAAGATACAAATTATCAGTTTATTCACACTTAAAATTTTTGTTAGTAGTTATTAAAACTTCAGATTATAGCCTCGCTGAGAACATTTCATCCTCTTGCAGCTGCTTAGTATACAGGTGCCTGAGCCCTCTGCAGTGAAATCCCCTTTCGCACAGAGCTCTGCCATGCTTTTAAACTACAAAAGAGTTGATTCAGATAGAGGGAAGAAATTTTTTATTATGAGGATGTTGAGACACTGGCACAGGTTGCCCAGAGAGGTGGTGGTGGATGCCCCATTCCTGGAAACACTCAAGGCCAGGTCGGACAGGGCTCTTAGCAACCTGATTTTGTTGAAGATGTCTCTGTTTATTGCAAGGGGGTTGGACTGGATGGCATTTAAAGATCCCTTCCAACCCAAAGCATTCCATGATTCTATGTGCCATCTCCACGAAGTCACAGCTGATAGTAGAGCCTCCTGGGGACTGCTCCACACCACCACTTGCCATGGGGTCTCAGCTTCCCTTCTGGTAGCTGATGGAGAAGATGCAGAGTTCTGACTGAGGGAGAGCCAGAGCCAGGAGGAGATGTAGTGAAAACACAGGGAGATTGGGAAATGTAAGAAGGACGTGATGGAAATGCTCTGGAAATCTGGAGAGAAAGGAGAGGCAGGCTAGGAGCGGAGTGCTGAGCCAAGAGGAGGGGGACTAGGATTAGGAAGCAGCAGTGGGAATTAAAAATGGGTGCAGTGAGGGTCTAAACAGTGGAGGGAAGAAGTCACTTGGGCAAGGAGCTGGGAAGAGCTAGGCTGCAGGGCCTAGGGCACAAGGGGTAAAAAACACAGACAAGCTGTTTCTGGGGAATGGGTGGAAAACAATTACAGCATTCACGCCTTCAGAGCAGGAACGGCACCCCAAATTCCCAATCCTGCCATCCCTTTGCCACCAACAAACATGACAGGCTTGCTGACAAACTCCTTCCCAACAAGAACAAGCTCTCAGAAAATGGTAATTTATCATTATTTGTTACTTTAATTGCTAAAATGGCAGCAATCTGCATTTATCATTCATGTGGGTGGATCAGTATTGCAAACTATTTCTGAAGTTTGCTTTAGGAAAAAAAAAGCAGGTATTAGAAGGAAAACAGGTCTTTTTACAGAAAATTCAAGGTTTCAAAGTTAAGTGTATACACAAGAAATGCTGATTAATGCAGGAGTAATTGTGCTGCTGTTTATGTACCTATCATATGTTATATATATATACATATATAATATATATTTCATAGTATATTCTTCCAGCCCTCCTGTCAAGATTTCCCTTACTCAGCACAACCTCTGGATCTGTCCAGGCCTGGATCTGAGCAGCACAAGACAAGATCCCTGCTCATTTGGCCAAGCATTTGGAGGATGTGAAGTGAATGAGAGGTGGGGGACAAAAAGCAGGATCTCACAGCAATGAACACTGCTTGGAGAACATCCTCCCAGTGCTGTCAATGCCAGGACAAGTAATTTCAACCTTTCTGGTTTGGGGTTTTTTTAATAAGCCTGGCTTGCACTTTTTGGATGTCCAATTTATTCACATAGGTAAACACCACTGGTGGCAACTGAGGCCAGTGAGAGCTATCCTCTGTATGTATTAAACACCAAGTATCTTGGAAAATTAAAGCTCCATGCAGGTGAGTTTGTCAATCCAAAGTTTTTAATTATTTCTGATCCTCTTTTTCAAAGAGAGGAGAATCACCCGCCACTTGCCCAGTGGACTAGCACACTTTGTGAAGCATCCAAATCCTGGAGGCACCAAGCTCACAAGTCCACAAGGAACCCAAGTAACTCCATCTTCAGCGGTGACTGATTTGTGTGGTGAATGCAGCACAGGCCACAGTGTAAGCAATCCTGAATGATGCAGAGGTGTTCTGAAATAATGTGCTAGAAAAGCATCTGATATGAAAACTAAAGGTATTTGACTTGGGTATTCTCACTCTGACAGTCAAACTCCAAGTCTCCATATGCATTTTATTTCCCTAGTAAGTATTTCTTTTTACATGGCCATGCTTTAATTCAAGCTTGTCTGCCACCAGACTTTTTTTTTTTTGAGGCCCCACTTAGATACTATTCAGATGTGACCGTGAACAAGGTTAAGCTGCAATACTACACTAACCAATTATGTTGTTTGTAAGTCTGCTAACAAGAAAAAACAGGTATTTACTACAGCTCCATGCCATCATTTCCTCACACTCAAAGTTTTCTGAGATGTTTTAAAACAAAAGAAGTAAAAAAAGTCCTCAAGCAAAGAACTAGTGAAGTTCTTTTCCTAACTTCTCTGTCTTTAAAACAGACATACCACAAGGTTCAGAATTCAGGAGCCTTTCGGCTCCTAAAATTAGTAGGTGGTTTTCAAAACCCAGCATTTCCACTGCTGAGCAGGCAAAAACATAGCGCTTACATGCTTAGCGACTGGAAACCAAGAACAGGCCAGACAAAAGTGTAATAAATGAGTGGAGAATTTAGTGCTAATAGAAAATGAGACTGGAAAACCTCAAGCAAACAACGCCCAGTTATCCAAAAAGCAAGCACAAGAGGATCAGAAAGCAAATCCCCCATCGCCGTCTCTCTCCATATCCCACCCTGGTGTGGGTTCCCAAGAACTCTTCCCCCTAATTTTGCCATTGTGGGTCAGATCTACCAAAAAGCCTGGATTCCTAAAATGACAGCATTGGCATGCTGCAGAAAATCCTACAGAACAAGTATAAATTCCCCACACAATGCCCAAGAAGTTTATGTGTTCAGCTACTGCACTGACCACAGACCTGCCGACAGGCTACAACTTTTACCTAGATATACCCAATAGGAAGCCACAGAGAATTGGGTCCCTCAGTTTACACAAACACTGAAAAAACAGTGAAGAACTTGGGGCCAGGTAACAACTGTCCATCTCAACAGTGAGTATGGATCAGTTTGCATTGCAAGCATAGCCTTGCTCATAAATTAGAACAGCTATGGGAATTCCATGTACTGCCAGGGAAAATGTAATTAAGCTCCATTATTCAGGCTATGAAGGACTAAAGGTATAATTTATCCTCCTCTCACAGCCCTTCCAATCACCTGCCTTTCAGACATGCCAGTTGGGAAAATGATTTCAATGATGCAGATACTCATCTTCAGACACATCCCGATGGCCGAAACTCATTTTAAACAGACTCCTGGACAATGTACAGGAAGAAGTTTCATGGCACTTGGGCTAGATCTGAATGAGGGGAAGAGAAGATGCTCCAAAGCCCCCAACATGAGCTGTCAGAGCTCCTGGATGCCCTGTTCTCCACTGCTCAGCCAGCAGCTCTCTGCTGATTCAGCATCCATGTCCACAAATGAGAAACAGACATCAAATTTTAGCAAGTTATGCTTCTCAACTGCTAACTGAAAATTAGTTAAGGAACATTACATGGTCTTAGGTAAGAACGCTCCTCAAAAGACAAGGAATACAGCTTGACAGGAAAAAAATAAGAAAACTGAGTTTGTGCTAAAGCCCCATCTCAACTTCAAAGAACTTTAGATCAGATCTAGGGAGTAAAAGTCCTAGAGAGAGACCTTATGCAGTCCTTTAAAGTAACTTGCTAGCCACAAAGGTTGACTCTAGAAAGTCACAGTTATCTTTTATCTGGCACCTTTACAGTTCTCAAGCAACATAGTAATGATATGTTTAAAAGAAACAATTAGTGGGAACAAAATTATAACACCCAATTTATGCTCTGTAGCAGAAAGATGAGCCTTTTTATCTAGGCTCTCCAAGTTACACCAACTTTAAACTTCTGGAGGCATTTTGGTGGTTTAACCACGTTTTGAGACCTTCAAATGAAAGTCACAGGTGCCTTCCAGGAAAGGATCCTTGGCTAAATACAGGTCAGACTTTGGTGTAACAAGTTGCTGGATGCACATGAATGAAGCACAGTAACTTGTGACACACAGATCAGACTACAGGTTTTCTTGACTCTTCTTGGTCTTAAATGCTTCACATTTTACTTTCAGCACACTAAAAATAAAAATAAGGCTACTAAGGTCTTCATCCAATGAAAGAGGTCTAATATGGGGGAGAAAAGGCCACAGCCAGTGAATTCTGGAGTTTTGCAGTGACACTGCATGCACAAAGAAAAAATTACCAGACAAATTTGAGGATATAAATGGTCTTCATGCAAATTATGTCAGCTTTTGTGCCCACATGCTGTGTCCGCAGCAGAACTCTTTGGGTGATGGTGTCTACCATTCGCAAGCTAAGGCAGGGCAGAATTACCCAGCGGCTGGAGAACCACTGGCCAAAGTGAAAAATGAACACATGGCTTTTCACTCTACATGTGTGTGACAGCCAGAACAACTCTAGTAAGAGGCCCAGCTGTAACAACTAAGAGAAAGGACACCGGGCTTTTATCAGGAAACTTTCACTGTCTCAGTTCTGAGCAGCTATTCTATTTCCATCCAGCAGGTAAATAGCTACTGCGGCTTTGTCCATCCTGGATTTCCAGGGCTCTCCACCACCAGCAAGAACAGAAATCTGTGAAAGAAGCAGCCACTCACATTCAAGCAAGAAAGCATCTAAAAACCCAAATCCCTGTTTGGCCTGAGCACTCTCAATGTAATCGCTGCTAATTCCTGTGCCAGTGACAACAGCGGTTGAGTCTGATGAAGGGAAAGACTTGTACAAGCAGAGCTGAAGCATCTGTTAAGTCTGTGATCTTATTCCACACAAAACTTTCTGGCTACTAGGAAGAAGTGGCTTCTATTACTTCTCTGAGCTTCCCACGCAGCACCAACCCACATCTTCATTACCTGCATCCAACCCTCGCAGTGGGTGCCTGCTGGTTCCCTGCTACCTCAAAACAGCAGCAGAGTGCAACTAATGCTACTTGTTACTCCTCAGGTTTTCTGGCCAGCCATCCAAAAATCTCTCCACAATCTTGTCAACTCGCTGTGCTGCTGCTACCTAGGAAAATCTCTGCAACCGCTCGTGTTTGGCCGGTTTTCCCCATGGCCATATGGTCCCAACGCCTCTCCCCCGCTCGCCATGAAAGCTTAACTTGTAATTCGGTAAAAACAAGAAGCCCGCATCCCCCTGCTCACGGCTGCTCTGTGGGTTTTTCCAAGAGCTGTAATGAGGAATGTTAAACAAACACCTTTAATTAAAGGAATGTTTGTTTAGTGTAATTAAATGCCTACGGAACACCGCACTGTTGCAACCCCGGATAGTTTTGCAGTGCATGCTGTACCTTGCGATACTCAAGTGCGAGGGAAATAATACAAGCAAATGACAACCTGGCAGTAAACATCCAAATATTAAGCAGCATCCAAGCCATGCTACCCGTTTACCAACGCCTACGTGTCAAGAGGAACCGGCACTCCTGTATCAGCTGAAACAGGGTAAACTTGAGAAACTGAGTTACAAAAAATCCTGAAAAAGAGAGAGGAATAAAACCGCAGCCCCAAACTCAGAGCGTGTTGAGTCCCCTTTCCTCTACTCTCTTCAACTACCTTTCTATCCGAGAAGAAAAGAGGAGTCCTTTAAAGAACGAGACTTTCCACACCGCTTCCAGAGCAGTACGGGGCTTGTTTTTTATGTGACAAAAGTATTCCCCTTCCTTTCCAGCCGCCTCCACGGCGATCCAGCCCACTGCCAGCCCTGAGTGAAACCCAAGTCTCCCGCCTGGCAGGGTGGAGCATTCCCCCCGGGCTGCAGCTCCGCTCCGTTTTTCGCTAAACTACCGCAACTCACTCGAAGTTTTGGGCCGTTTATTTTGTGAAGACAAAAGGAAGAGAAGCGGCGGGACCCACCGTGGGGGCCGGGGCCAGGCGCGATAGCGGCACTCGAGGTGTTTACCGCGACT
>NW_008238988.1:860046-863136 GCF_000691975.1 Corvus brachyrhynchos
CAGTGTGGGTGTCCGGCGTCGGAGTGTTGCACCCGCAGCCCCACGGCCCCCGCGTGGGACAGTTCAACTGTTTCCAACTGAAAACCACTGCAAGCTGCGTGAGAAAGTATTTCCTTCTCGCTGCAGTTTCACATGTTAATACCACCGCCCTCCCTCCTGGAGCTTCACGGTGATGCAGGAGCACAGGGCTGGCAGCCGCCGCCTCGCTCTGTCACAGATCCCGAGGACAGCGCTTTTTTTCATCCTTCCAGGAGCCGTCCCAGGCTCTCTTTCCCACCAGTGTCTGGACCTCCCCTGTCTGACAACATCCAGCTCCTCCGGAACTATCCCATGTGAGTAAGTGGGATTTCCGGCCCCCCGCTATCTGCCGCAGATGTGAGAGAAAACATAAGCCAGGTCAGGCTTTCCTCCAGGTCTTGCCACTTGACTTTTCCGCCCCCAAAGTGACATTTGTCATTCAGCACAAGCATTGTAAGTGTTTAATCCGCACAGCTCCATTATTCAGTTGCTGGAGATACCATTGTTTTTATGTTGCTGCAACTACAATCCCTCTAAGTATCAGACAAGCCAAAATGGAAAACTTAATCATAGGAAAACTAAGAGATTTTATTACATATTTGAAAATGGCAAAAGTAACAAAAAAGGCAACAAAATAAAATGCCACAATGTTAAAAGGTACCAGCATCCATCCCTGCTTCAGCGACCCCGAAGGTTTCCTGAAGCATCCCTCCACTGTGTAAGCAAACAGGACAAACCCAGCTAACACAATCCTACTTTCCAAATGGAGAATCAGCCCTTCCTTCTGGGTCTGTCTGGGGATTTTCTAACCACTACAAAATAAAAAGGGAGCGTTAAAAATATGTCTTTCAGAATGTGTCTAAAAAATCCCCATTTCCCCTCTCACGCTGCTGCAGCCTTGCCTCAGGGGTGTGTAGCAGTGCCAAGGGAAAAAAACCTCTGTGTGTAAGACACCAGCTCCCACAGAGGGTGGTGGGACCCCCACATTACAACTACTTTGTAGGTTTTCCTGTTCTATAGGAAGTTAAATAAACGGCCTCCATAAGCCAACAGAGTCGTGGTTTCCAAATCACACTGAAAAGTTGCTTTTCTTATGGTTCAAGAGTCTTTTTCTCCCGACCTCTTTACACACCTCAGGGCAGCACAAGCCAAGAGTGCCCAAGAGGGCTTGTGCAGCCTCTTGCTCTGTCCCACGTGCATCACACCGGGAGCTTCTGCCACCTCCGGTAAGGTGGGGCACAAGGCAGTCCCCCTTTCTCACCATCCCCGTTCCCTCACTGCCCTCCCACCACACTTACCTTTCTAATTTTCTTTTTTTTTAATTATTATTTTCTGGCCACAGAGGAGGAGGGAGCAGAAACACCCATGAAGAGAGCTGTGATTATGTCCTGATCTCTTTCTGACCCACCACCATAGGCTGTGTCACTTTGTATTGGCTGAGGTGAGTGATATCATCGCCTGTGTTTTACGGCAAAACACCAAATTTCATTCCTCACCATTGCTTTCATCGGTTTGTCTCTTCAAAGTCCTCTTTGGACCAGAGTCAACCTAAATAACATGTAAATAATTAATCATTTAAATAAATAACATGCCATCTGCAAATAGCAACTCACTCTGTATGCGGGTTAATAAATATGTTAAATAACCCAAAACAGAGTACAAAACCTTGAGCCACCTACTGTCACTCTTTTTTGGGGAAGAAAAGTGGCTACTGATATTTATAGGAGCAGCAGGATTATAGCTCTGTGGTCTCTCAATTCTGCTGCTGCACAAACACAAGAGGGAAAGATGGTCCCTGAGTCCTGTGAGCTTTATAATTAGAACAGAAGAAATAAAACATAGGGCAATTGAAAAGAGAAAGCTGTGCTGGTCAGTGGGATAAGCAGCAAACACATGAACGAAAATGCTTTAGAGCCTGTGCTTCTGTCATCTCTCAGCCTGTCTTCATCATCCACCCAGGCTCAGGCTGCCTGGAAATAGCCTCATAAACTGACGGATTCTGGTGGCCAGGGGCATTATTTGCCGTAAATACTCAAGAATTGCAGTTACGGGGGTGCAATAGGAAAATGGACTACAAACTATCAAATGCTGAGAGGAAACCAAGAGGGCTGATCCGAGGCACTGAATGTCTTCTGCAGAGGCCCTGAGTCAGCAGAGGTGCCGTGGAGGAGATGGGTGTAATAGATCTTGGAAACTGCACCAAAAGCACACAAATAGTGATTTTCATTGCCTTTTCCAGCTGGAAAAACAACATGTGAACATCAAATTAATCCAGTGGCAGCAGGACGCTGTACGGACAGGCAGTTTGAACAAGTTCAGAATGCAATTTGGTAACACTCACCGGAAAGACTCCTCAGAGATTGTACTGAGTGCCAGAGCAGAGGGGTGCGGCTCAGGGGGACTCTCAGGAGGGGCTGGTGGTGGCCAAGCAATCGCGGTGAGGGTGGCACTGCTGCCTGGGCTCCCTCCTCTGCCTGGCACCTCACCCGGCACAGCTGCTGTCGCCTAAAATAACCCCTGGTTTAACATCAGTGAGCACCGGGAGGAGGCCTGACAGAGAAATGGTGCGTCCTCAGGACTCGTGGTGGTTAAAGCAGCACCGAGGCCGCAGACATTGGTGAGGAAGCCAGATCGTATCTTCCCATCCCTTTTCACGAGCGGGAAGACCGGGGAAGCTCTTTTTACTTTTTTTTTCTGCTAAAAAAACCCAACCCAAACCAACAAAAAACCCCCTCACTTTATGCCGAGAGCTGAGGCGCTCAGCAGACGACATTCCGCCACTGGGCGATTAAGAAGCCACGTCCCGCAGCCCAGGCTGATGCCTTTGGCAACGCACAGGAAAACACGCGCCCTCCCAGAAAAATCCCCCACGGGGGTGCACACGTTCCTTCCCCCCCTTCCTCCCTCGCACAGGAGCTGCGGGCGAGCAGCGCGGGCAGTGCCGCGCAGGGGCCGCGCCCACCGCACCGCCGGGGCCGCGCTAAGGGCCGCGCTCGCTTTTCCCGGGAGAAGCCCATCCCTGCCCATCCCTGCCCGGCCCGGCGGGGCCCATCCCGCCCGGCAGGAAGCGCG
>NW_008238988.1:863340-880688 GCF_000691975.1 Corvus brachyrhynchos
TCCTCTGTGCGGCGCCGCCGGGCTCAGCCCCGCTCCCCTGTGCCCCCGCCGCGGCTCCGGGGCAGCAGAAAGCACCATCAGATCAGAGGGAAAAGGCCAGCCAGGTTTAAAGTTAGTGCTGACACCCCACGGAGCGTGGTTAATCAGCGGGAGAAGCATCTCTAAGTGTAGCTGGCAGATGGAAAAGTCCCTGAGAGGTTTTAAGCTCATTGGTCGTGGGTTTGAGCATCAGCGGTGGTATTGGAAGGAGAAACTGTTAAATTGGGTGCAGGGACCATCTGGAGGAGGGAAGAGGCTTCGTGCCGGGCGTCCATCTCGTTTCGGTGGTGACAAGCCAACATTTGAGCCTTTGGGAGCTCTCTGATTTCTTAATGAGATGAACATCTTGTTCCCTTGCTCCCAGGCACACCATGGATACCACCGGCCACAGCGTCCTCCTCCTCCAGCAGCTGAACATGCAGCGGGAGTTTGGCTTTCTGTGTGACTGCACAGTTGCCATTGGAGATGTTTACTTCAAAGCCCACAGAGCGGTGCTCGCTGCTTTTTCAAACTATTTTAAGATGATATTTATTCATCAGACGAGGTAAGAACACACAGCTCTCCTACCCTTTAACCGCTCTCAACATTTTGCTTTTTCTTCTTTCTAAAGATATTGACGTCTAAAAGAGTATAAATGGGGCTGTTAGATGGCCTGAGATTATTTTCCTAACCCAGCACAGGCCTTGGCTCTCTAAACAATCCCAGTGCAGAACGTGCTGCCCTTTAAAACCACTTTCTTAGTCAGCATATGGCAACACCAGACCCTGCATTTTGGAGATGAGACATTTGTGTGACCAGATAAATAAAGCATGTAAGTACCACCATCTTCCTGCCGTGAGAACCTTGCAGATTTGGAATCCAGGGATATCCTGATACTTCCTGCCTGTGTGCAGTGTGTCCAGTACTTTGCTTTAGGGTGTAGTCAGGCTTGCTGGGTGAGACTGTCCCTTCTGGCAGGATCCACAGGCTTGAAACAATCGAGAAGTTGTGGCCTTATCACAGTTCTGCGCTTCAGACTCCTGCAGATAAGGGCCGAGACTGAGATCATCAATTCATTTCAAGCTGTTGTTCAGATGCTTCACCTGGCCAGGTCAGGAGTGGTTCTGCAGGTATAACAGCAGTGCTAAGGTCTGGCCTCTGACCTGGGGCTGGCTACTTGTAATGGATTAAACCCTTCTTCATTCCCCTTCCTGGAGGTCTTGGCCTCCAGCACCTCTGCAAGATAATCTTTAGGATCGGCTGTGCCACCCCTTGGCTGGAAGTGAGATGAGTTAACTGCCTTTCCCTCTGGATGTTGTTTGCTGACACTTAAGTGCAATGCTCATAAAGATTACACAGCAATGGCAGCTGAATTTATTACTTAAATAAATTGAGTGGCACACACTGGTGATGCACAGCTTGTATGGCATCGCTGCGGTGCCGTGCGGCTGCGGCTGGCTCTGCAAGGGAGGGACAGGTTGGCCAGGGCTGGTCACCTGTACCAGCCTCAGGTGCAATTGTGCACACTTCAGAATCACAGGGATAAATGCAGACTCAGGCACTTGGCTTTGCAAACAGGGCTTCTGCACTTCTGCAGGGCTTGGCCAGGGAGTGCTGCTTATAAAAGCGCTCTCACAGCAAATGGGCAGGTAATGGATCAGGATTTGGATCCCTGTATGTACTTAATCGTCTGTTTTGTTTCAGCGAGTGCATAAAGATTCAGCCTACAGACATCCAGCCTGACATATTTAGTTACTTGTTACATATCATGTACACCGGGAAAGGGCCAAAGCAGGCTGTCAGCCAGAGCCGACTGGAGGAGGGCATCCGCTTTCTGCACGCAGACCACCTCTCCCACATCGCCATCGAGATGAACCAAGCCTTCTCCCCAGAGCCGGTCCAGTCTTCCAACTTGTACGGGATCCAGATCTCTACGGCACACAAGCTGGCAAAGGAGCGCCTGGGAGCGAAGGAGAGCCTGCCCAAGGCAGGCAGCAGGTCTGTGGCCCAGGGCGATCATCCCCAGCTGCAGCTGTCCCTGGCCATCGGCCTGGACGACAGCCCCCTGGACCAGCAGGTCGCTCGCCCCTCGGCCCAGCCCGCGGCTCTCGCCAAGCCAGCAGAGGAGCGCCCAAAGCTCTCGGTTTCCATAAAGCAGGAGAGGTGCGACTCGGAGCCCGTGGTGTCCCAGAGCTGCACCCCTCCTTCTCCAGGGGCGGCGAGCCCCGTCTTTGCCAAGGGCAGCCTCAAGGTGCACTTGTGCCACTACTGCGGGGAGCGCTTCGACTCGCGGGGGGGGCTGCGGCAGCACCTGCACACCCACGTCTCGGGCTCGCTGCCCTTCGGCGTCCCAGCTTCCATCCTGGAGAACAGCGACCTGGGGGAGGTGCAGCCTCTGGCTGAGGACAGGGAGCCTGGGGATGGCCATCGCCTTGGGGCCTTTCTCCTCAAGGAGGACGAGCATCAGCTGGAGCACCCAAGCTGCAACGACCTGGAGCCTCTGCAGATCGGGCAGCTCTCCCTCATCTCCAAGGACCACGAACCGGTGGAGTTGAACTGTAACTTTTCTTTCTCAAGAAAGAGAAAGATCAGCTGCACCGTCTGCGGCCGCACATTTTTCCGGAAGAGCCAGCTGCTGGAGCACATGTACACGCACAGAGGGAAGCAGCACAAGTACAGCCGCTGCCAGTGGCTGGGGGGGCCCCCCCCCAGGTTTCACCCTTACTGTGACAGCGAGAGTGTGGGTAAGAGTTCCAGTTTGTCACAAGACCACTTAGATGAATGCATACTGGAGTCAGATCTCATCCAAGAAAATGTTGATACGATCCTGGTAGAGTAATTCTCCCCCTTCAGATGCTGAAACTGGATGTTTTGGCATTTTCCACCTAGGGAGTGGCTGCTCTGAGCAGCTGATTTTCTTGAACCACTGTTCCCCTCACCTCTGAGATAACTGTGAAGGACTGTGTACTTTGATTTGTGTACTTGCTTTTTTTACTTCTCTAACTTTTAAACTCGAGCTAATTCCCATCTAAGTCCTTGGAAGCCTCCATGTAAGTCAGTTATGTTTTTCCTGAATGTGAACTTATGCCTCCTCTGCTTTACTGGAGTTGACTGTATTGCTGGGTGTGAGGTTTAAACATTGTCTAGTACTCTGTGTGGTGCCTAAGACTGTTTGTATCCCATAGAATTGCTCTTCTGAAACCAGATGGATGGAAGTGTAGAGGGAAATACGTATTGTGTTTCCCAAACAGTTTGTTTTTAATGAAAATAAATATCTCAAGGAGATGAATCCTGAAGTTCATGTTGTATAACTGCAGTTAATAAATCTCTGCATAAATATTTGCAGCAGCCATAAGGCTGCTCTTTTCAAGGGAGTTGGCAGTGTTGATGTAGGGGTGGCAACCTTCATTTTGACAAGCCCTGGAGTCCTCATCTGTCTTCTAAATTTACTTTTAAACTCCAGGGATTTGCATGTGTTTTTCCTCCTTCCTACTCCTCCCTCGTTCACCACTACAGCATGAGCAAGGACAAATTTTGATGCCCCTCTAGCACCATGTTCCATTATTGGCCTGTCTTCTCTGCAGGGAGGAAGGAAAGCTGCAAACGATTGTCCGCTCTTCTTTGAGAAGAGGCATATCCTAACCTAAGTCTTCACAGGATTAAATGCCACACACGTATTTTGTGCGTGAAAATGATTTCGGAGTGTATAAACAGCTTGGAGCAAACACATTCTTGAATATTACAATCTGTATATTTGCTAAGAGCAAATACACAATGTGTTATTTTTTCTCTGCTTGCAGAGTCACCATGAAATGGTAACATGCAAGTTTTTTGCCTTTCATGTAGTCACAGAATGGTTTGGGCTGGAAGGGGCATTAAAGATCCTCTAGTTCCAACACCCCTGCCATGGGCAGGGCCACCTTCCACTAAACCAGGTTGCTCAAAGCCACATCCAGCTCTTCATTTATCATTACTTGTTATCTGAAGGGTAATATCTTATCCAAGAGGGGGTTAAAATTGCACATATTCCTGTTGAATTCATAGTTTATCCCTCTCTAGCTTTTCAGCTGAAATATCCCAGGCTTCCCACCAGATGGGCTGCAGCTCATCCCTCAGAGATGCTGTTAATCAGAAGGCCCCGAGGAGGCACACCGAGTTCTTAGAGCGCAGAGGTCTCTTGTGCAGCACAGAGCAAAAGCCTCGTGAGCTGCTCCTGTAATCTCATTACCCAGTTTTTGAGAAACTGGAGGTTTCCTGCCAGTCCTGGTGGAGCCAAGTCATTGCCTTTGGAAACGGGGAGCCTGAACAATGGTGAGAACAGTTTGCTGTCAGCGCGCCTGCTCCAAAGCTCTTTGTAGTCGGGACCCTTGAGCTGTCTTTGATATTGTCCTGGAGCAAGAGCTGCAATTAAATCACTGCTGAATTAAAAGACCATCTGAGGTCTTTGTAAGGGTGGTTGCTGCTTCTCCTGGGCAAGGAGCTGCACACTCCAGGGGATGGATTGCCTACTGAGAGCTGCCAAATAGTGTTTCAAGACAAAGGGGCAAAACAAACAGTCCCTGAGCCTTCCGAGATGATGTTGCAAAATGCAGGCTGTGGTTTGGGGTGTGCTTCCCTGCTAGCCCCAGTGCTCCTTTTGCTGTGTGTACCCATTAAAGCTGCTCTGGTGTGAACGCATTTGAGCTCTGCTTAAAAAGCCTTTCTTTAAAACAAGCAAACAAACGGAACCCAGCCGACACCCAGGCCTGTGAATGCTGCATCTGAGCACAGAGCCATTCACACAGCATTTCCTAGAAGAGAGCCTTCTGCCTCTCTCCCAAGCTAATAGCATCAGCTAAATCACATCCAGCACAGGCTGCTCATAACTGGGCAAATGCCCTCCGGCTTCTACTGACCTCTATTTCTACATGATGGGTAAAAAAAAAAAAAAAAAAGAGAGGTATTTTATGGTCATTCCCTATTTGTATGTGAAACTTTACTGAGTGGGCTGGCTTCTCCGGGTGCTGCTTGCTTCCCTCGGCATCCTACATTTAATTTAAACACAGAGAGAAGCGTTTGCTGGGGTAGCTAGAGCTGTAGAGATGAGCTGTAGAGGGACTGAATATCCACGATTCACTCAGTAGATAAGCACCTCGGGTCGTCAAATAGGTGCCTAACTTGCCTGAAGTAATTGGTATTGAAAGTCAAAGGGTTCTTGATGTCTCTGCAGAGGTAACAGGGTAGTGGTAATAGAGCTCAGTATTGGGGACAGCAGCAGGGACAGCAAGCAGCAGTGCCCGAGGCGTCTCTGGGACACGCTGCTCATCCTCAGGTGCGTGGGCTGGACTGTTTCGTTCACTTCTTGCCCATTAAAAAGGGAGCTTTTATAAAAGCTGTGATCTTGGGTAAAAGAGCCAAACGTCTCTCAGCTGTACGTGCTGTAGGAGTGACTCCATGGCACTGACTGTGGACACACCAGCGAAGCCGAAATGAAACATAAACCAGGGCTGTCTTCATGTCCCGTGTATCCTTGAAAAGATACAACTGTAAGCGATTGTTTTCTGTTATCCTCACACCCCCTTTTAAGGTGTACTTTGGTTAACCTTTGTGAGACTGAACATCTGTGACATCAAACATCTGCCAAAGGCTTTTTTTTTTTTGCATCATTTGCAATACAAGAAATGCATTTTCAGCAGTTTTCTACTGCAAGTGTTAAAGCGCTGTTATAATTAAAGCAGCAGGAAAAGCTGCAGACAGAAGTCATCAGCTCCGAGTTATGTTAACATAAAAACATCATTCTCTCCAAGTCTTATGAATAGAAAATAATTTTACAGGGCAGTTACATTTGCTAAGCAATGGCAGCAGCTGCTCCTGGATAAACCATGAGAAGTTTTATTACTCTGTGTGGAAGACACTTGAATTACTGAGTGCTTAACCTTTATGCCGGTGCATGCTTGGAAATCTGCCTGACTTGCACAGCTGGGCTTGGCAAATACACAAATCTTGTTGGGGTTTGATTTTTTTTTAATAAAAACCTAAAAAATTTTGTCACCGTGTGCAGAATAATTATACTAGTGATTCCTTCCAGATATCTGCCATTGGTTAATCGATGCACATGGGCTTAGGCAAAGAAAGCCCCAGGGTGGGAATATTTCAAGGCTGGAAGTCCCAAAGCTCCAGGGGATCCCTGGAGATTTGCTTTGTGCTGTGAAGGGGTCCCATCATCAGGGGTACTGAGCTGATGAACCACTGTCATTGAAGTGCCTTGTCTGTGGGCTCTGCAGCTCATGTTTTACGAAAAGATGGGAAGACTGGGGCTCAGACCCTGCCAAAGCCCCTGAGCATGAGCAGACTCCTCAGCCAGCTCAAGTGAACCTCTGAAATGCCAGCAAGTGCAGCAGTAGCTGTCATGTATCTGGGTGCTGGCCCCAAAATGCTGACTGTAGGTTAGCTGGCTCAACCACCAGAGCATGAGAAACAATTTCAATTTAGTGCTCTGATGCTGCCAGGTCCAACAGGGTCTGTGTGTTCTCAGGCTTCTTAGGGTGCAGTAAAGTGTGTGGAGAAAAGTGTATTTATCCCCCCCCATGCAGTGTGGGGTCTGGTTATTTTACTGAGAATCTTGATTTTGTGCACGCCAAGAAGGTTGAACAGGGAAATGAAATTTGCTGTTGGGATGTAAACCTGCAGCAGTGAGCATCACAGTTTAAAATAAGGCCATGAATTGCTGCTATCATGACATTTCATTTCTTTAGTGTAATGCTGATCCTGAGTAGTTTTCTAGTACTTTGGAGGCAGAAAGTATTTATCCTGTGTAAGTGGAAGCCTTCAGAACTGCAGTGGAAAGGGACTTCAGCATATGCAATTCAGCATCACTGAATGGGACCATGGGCTATCAGTGGCCAAACTGAGAGGTTTCTTCATGGCTTGTGGAAGGCCTCCCACAGCAATCAGCCAATCAGGTCATGCCATACCACTGTCATGATCTTCAGATTTCCTGTTTAATAAAACTCAGTCTTTTCTTTTCCCCTCTTGTCCAGAATTGCCAAAAAAGACTGCAACAGAGTGGGCTTTCCAGCAGTCCAGCGCTAGGATATACATTCTGAGCATTAAGAAATCATGAGGAAAAAGGTAATGAGGATGGATGTGCCCTAAATTACATGCCAGTTAAGTATTTACAACCAGAGCTGTGTCAAGACTGAGTTCCCTGAGATGCAATCGCAGCATCTACAGGATTTGCACGTTTCATTAAGAAAAAGTAATGACACAACTTCAAAAGCAGCCTATGAGAGGAAATGTTTTCCACCAACTATTCCAAACCAAAGGCTGCACCCTCAGAACAAAGGCAGGGCAAAGCTCTCAACCTTCTCTGCTGCACTGGCTGTCACCTGAGCTGAAATGGCCATTGGAAGCTTTGGGGCGTTCCAGGCAGCCCATGCCTGGGTGAACCTCCTGGGATGCACAGGGCAGTGCAGCAATGCTTAATCCATGTGAATCCTCCTGTTACTGGCACAAACGCTGTATGAAAACACTGTGTAAACCCCTCTGTCCCCCCTGGAAATCGCTGGGATTTGCAACCCATTGGTTTTAGGATATAAAGCCAGCTATAGGTTCTAGGGCAGGGAAACCAGGGCGGCGAGCCATCGGGGGGTGATGCATGTGGGAGAAGAACCTCATGGCACGCAGACAGTGGTGTCAGCCATCGAGACAGGAGCCAGCGGTGGGCGTGCAGCCTCGCCGAGCTCCGGGCGAGGCACCGGGAGAGGCGGCTGATGCTGCGCGTCACCCCTTTGCCCGCAGCCGTCCCGGGAGGGACCCGCTCCGGCAGCGGTCGCCTCCGCCACCCGCAGCACCGGGGGAGCCAGCAGAGCAGGCGCCCCAGCCTGTCATTAGGGCCGAGCATCCCCCACCAGGCTGTTTTCGTGATTCGCTTACTCATCGCGCTAATGATCGGGGTGCGGGTGCGCCTTCCTGTTGTGCCTGCTGCACTCGCCAGCCGGGCCCCAGCCCGCTCCTCCTGCCCGCAGGCTGCCCCCACACTCAGGGAGCTTCGGGACGGCAGTCTCCCAGCTCCTCGGCCTCCACCGCCTTGCTCCAGCCTGGAAATGGAATGCAAATTCGGTTGCAGGCTGTCTGGGCTGAGCCCGACGCCTTCGTGCGGCGCAGTCTGGGAGGTTTGGCAGGCGGGGAGCGGCGGGGGCTGCCGGCAGCAGCGGGGATGCGCCGCTCCCCCTTCCCGGGGGGATGCTCAGGATCTCCGTAGGAGTCGCAGTCCTTGCGTTTCCCACCCAGCTGCCATCTCACCAGGCTCCCGTCACGCGGAGCTGTCACCGCGCTGAGCCCTGACACACCGGCACCGCGGCCTCGTGTCCTCATTAAAATGGCAAATGCCGAGAGCAAATGTGACACGAGTGACGGGCGCTGGAGCGCAGAGGTCACGTCCCTCTCCAGACTGAAATCTTCTCCCAGGGACAACGGCGAAGTGATGTTTGGTGTGTCCGTGCACCTGTAAGGACCCGGCATTGGAAAGGCACCTCCTGAAAGGACAGGGGTATATGCAGAAGGGACCCTGCTGGGGCACCCATCTTGGTGGGGAGATGCCACCTCTTCCAGATTAAAGAGGTTTGGAAGGCAGATCTGTGCGAGGTCTAACTGAAGGACTGACAGGGTGACTGCCAGCTCGAGCTGCAGATGATACTTTCATCTCAACAATCTGAATTGCAAAGCGTGTTTTCTTACCATCTCCCTCCCTTTTGTATCCAGCCTGTTTGTCAGTTTTTATATAAGAAAACCTACTTTTAAATGCTGGGTTTGGGTACTTTTACTGAAGTCCACTTTTTAGCTAAGTGGACTTTAACCCCACAACAGAAAAATCCCATCATTTGGCACAGAGCTGCACTCTTCACAATTCTCTGCAAAAAGAAAGGCATGTGAAAGCTATGCCTCTTAAAAAATGTTTATCTATATTGTAGTTTAAGTAACTGTATAAGAAGTAACATCCTCTGATTAGGTTGGGTTTTAAGTCCCGTTTAATGCTAAGATTTTTTCTGTTTGCAAATGAAAAGTATTTCATTATTTTAGTACTACCCAACAAGAACTGACAAGAACCATTTCTCTGGGAAATAAAACTGCAGAGGTAAAATCACATTAAAGCAATTATTTAAATCAATCTGTTTCCTTGGAGCACTTCATTTTGAGTTACTCATGTTGAAATGTTCTACCTATAAGCCAGGCAACATTAGGGCTTCACTGCCTGTAACATGCAGGTCTGTCAAGAGGGTCTGGCTTCCATCCATCCATCCATCCATCCATCCATCCATCCATCCATCCATCCATCCCAAGTGTAGACCAAGATTCCTGTCTATTTCATTAATTTACTCAATTTCTTACATACATTTGTGACAAAAACCCCAACCAACCAAACCCCACAAATACAACAACAAAAAACCCCACAACCACATCTTTGCTTTTACACCTAAGGACACATATGAGAATGTCCATCCTTGGACTCAAACACCAGATTCCTGGCTGCTGTAGAGTCAGTCCTTTGAAGCCTACAGAGCTGCTGTGACCTTCAGCAGCTGGAGATCTGGCCCTGTGCATTTCTAATCCACTTTTGGTGTCCCAGGGCAGGAAAGAAAACGCAATATTTGTTTGTGTCATCATTGTCTGCTGGCAGTTTCCACAAGGAACTTTTCAATGGATACACTTGTTTTCTGCTGGGCTCTGTGTTGACTTAACAGAAAAGCTTTTTATCCCCCTGGAAGCCTTTTTGGGTATGAGTTATGCTATTTAAACACCCTTTTCTTTGCTGCTAATATAAAAAAGCTGTAGGAGAGGAAAATATTCAAACTGACACAGCAAAGCAGGGATAGGGAACCTGTTGGATATAGAGTTGAATTGTCCCCACTGAGGAGAGCACTGGAAACATCTGGGACAAAAGCAACAGCACAGGCTGTGGGGTGAGCAGAAGAACCAATTCCATAATTCAGAGGGCAGCAAGCAATGAATTTCTGGGTAAGGAGCCAGACAGCTCAGAAGCAATCTGAATGGGGCTATAAAAATGATCGGTTATCAGGAAAAATTTCTTCCCTGAGAGGAATGTCCAGCATTGGAACAGGCTGCCCAAGGCAGTGGTGGAGTCACCATCCCTGGAGGGATTTAAAAGAGGTGTAGATGTGGCACCTGGGGACATGGTTTAGTGGTGGCCTTGGAAATTCTTGGTGATCCTAGAGGTCTTTTCGAACCTGAATGATCCTGTGATTCTATGAGAATTCCAGATTATTTTAGCTGTTGGTGAGGAATATAGTCCTATAGCCAGGCCACCCTTTGGTGCTCTGGCACAACCCCACAGCGACATCCTCACAAGTTTCCTGGCCCAGCACTCCTTCACATTAGTAAATTCATCATTCTATCTCTGAAAGAATTAATGTTTTATTAATGTTCTACTCTCTAATCATAAGGAAGGAGTAGAGAGTCTTAATTAAGTCATTAGCTGCTGTTATGAGCCTATATTTTGTTCTATAAACCTGAAAGAATAAATAGTATTAACACCATTAAAAAATTGTAACTTCTTTCCCCTGTATTTTCTGTATGTTTTAAAGTGTCTCAAGAAACTACATTAAAGACATTATGCAAAAAAAAAAAAAAAAATTAGGGTGTTGGGCCCATTTGAGCTGGCACAGAAAGTGCTGAAGCACCAAACATGCTGCTCCCCCTCCCAAAGTGCCAGCCCCATCCTGAACCCTGTTAGCACCAAACTGTGCACCTGGAAACAGCAATGCCAAGCCTTGGGAGCAGGAAGCATGAACCAGCAGCTCGCAGAGAAAACCAAACCACCTGCATGGGGTCGGAGCTATGCCATTCCATGGGCAGTGGGGTTTGAACCCTGTCGGTCTGCAGAGCCTCAAACATTTTCCTCTGGTGCCTCAGGGTATCTAATAGGGAATTTAACCATGGGGAAGCAGGATGGCTTTTCTTAGCTGGCAGAGATTTGTGATCCTTCACAAATTCCTTATAGCAGTCCCTGGGCAGCCAGGACTGTGTAGTGGAAGTGATTGATCAGCAACCAAAATTAAATGTCATAGAAATGGCAGAGGAGGAGCAAACCTCCAAAGAATTTGGGTCTGCCACCAACATTAAGATTTCTCTCTGCTCATTGTACGACTGCCTGAAAAAGCTGGACACAACGGAGCACCACTGTGAGTTAATCCTTTCACATATAAAATCTCTCCATTGCTGCCCACTCAATCACAAGGCAAGAAAACAACAGGTACATTCAGCTTTAATGAAATAATAATTAGTTCTATGTACAGCTGTAACAGAGGGGAAAACAGCTACAAGAGAGGATGCAAAGCCAACCCCCTAACATGGAGCAAGTCACAGGGCAGGGCTAGACTAAGCATTTCTGCCATTCTCCTCCTTTTTTGAAGACATGTTTCACCTAAAAGGCAATACTGAAATAACACAAAATCCTCCCAAAACCGCTTAGCAGGCTGTCCTGTGGGGTAATTTTGTGTTTATTTACTAAAGCTTGGACATCCTCCTCTGCAACTGATTCCAGTGGGGCCTCACAGCAATGCTGCAGCCCTTTGCTCAGCACCAACCTGCCACAGTGCCCAGTATAATCCCATAAGCCACCCCCAGCATCAGGATGGCTCTTCCTGGGGTGCTGTGGCAGCTCCAAAAGTACATCTGAAAGTCCTTTAAAAGTCCCTTTTTCAAAATTATGGCAAAATACCTGGAAGGGCCGGTATGAAGTACAAAGCCATTAAAATTGTACACACTGAATTATCAATAGCTGGTAACTTAATAAACAAATTCACAGGAAAAAAAAGACACTTTTTTTTCTTTTCCGCCCTCTGGGTTTTTTTAAGTTTCACTTGCACAGAAATGAGCTGTGGCTCTTGCTGCTCGCAGTCCTCTCGTGACAACAGAGATGTTTTATCAAGGTTTAAAACATGGTTATGCACCAGGTACGAGGGACAGGTTCAGCCCTTGTATTTTAGCAGGAATCCAAATCCTACGCTGGGAAGGGAAATCTCAGCGCACCGCCCATGGTCACTGAGCGATTGCCAAGCACGGCTGCTATTTCTGTACCGGCTGAGGAACATGCAGGAGAATTTTCTCAGAGGAACACACTGCCTTGCCCACAGCTGGACACAAATCCCAGCCATGCAGATGCAACCCCATATTATTAAAAGGCCCCTTTCTCTTGGAGAGCTGGTAGTTGGAGGTGATGCTCACACACACGCTGTGCTGGTGCAAACCCCCTCGGAGAAGGGCAGTTCACAGGCTTTGACAGCAATAGGCTTGTCCAGGCATTTTCCAGCCACGTCCTCAGGCCCTCATGTCTGGATTTTTTTCCCTGAGGACTTTGGCAAGATTGCTCCAGCATTTCCCTGCATGTTTCAGAGCGAGCTACATGGCGTGCCAGAGCCTGGTGGCAGCGAGCCGGGCAAAATGCACGATTCCCAAGGGATGCCTGGGCTGGATGAAGGCAGGAGGGCTTTGCGGCGAGCGGGGAGTGGTGCGGGACAGGCTGCCGCCAGCAGCCAGGGATGCCAGCGGCACTCAGACCAAATCAAAGCAATCCCAGCGCCGGCAGCACATTGCAGCTTCCCAAACTATGTTGACTGCTAACACGCATGCAGCTCACTGCTATTTATATCACATGCCATGTATAAAAAATATGCTACATCTGAGGAGAGCTTCACCACGACACCGGGACTGGGACGGAGGAAGGCGGGGGCGGACAGGGGCTGCCTGCGGCGGGGCTGCTCCCGCCCAGCCCACGCCGGGGCTGCCGCAGGGAATTTTGCCCGCTGAGTTTAATGGTGCGAGAAAGGCCCCCGCAGCAAACGAGGCGCTGTCGCTTTCTTGGCATTGGCGCAGCCCGGGGTCAGCAAGGCGAGGCTGATGCTGAGCTGTAACATGTCTGGAGATGCACAGGCTGCTCTGACAGGGGGAGAGGCCGAGCGAAGGACAGCGCTCGCCGGGGCCCGCCGGCTCCATGCGACAGCAGTGACCGCGGCTCCTGGCGCCTGTGCGCAGCGAGGGCCTGTTCACAGCACTAAACACAGCCCGGCATTGACGTTTTCATGCTAACATTGCAGTCACCTCACTCCTCCTCATCTGCAATAAAGCCCCAGCAAGCCTCCAGCTGTTCCAGCGTGCCCCGAGTCAGCCCAGCAGCGTGTCGGGCACTCACTGCCTCTCAGGACCTTTCTTCAAACACACAGTATGTACAGATCTACGGCATGAACAGCGGGAAAACCTGGCATGGGTGACGGCAGAAATGTGGCCTTGACATAAATATGCCAATAAGTGAAAAGACAGTCACTGTAACACCTGAAGTTTCCCTCAGCTGTGGTCAGTGGCGCTGCCTGAAGCCCCAGGCACTGCACTCAGCAGGGTCTGCCCCCATCCCAGGATCCGTTTCACATAGACACACAACTGAACGGGCATGCAGAATTAACTACACCTCGGCCCCGGGAGCTCTCCGAGTTCTCCACGTACCCCGCAGGCCAAACGGAGCTCTAAATCACTCCCTCTACTCTTTCTCTCTGGGGCAAGGCTGCCATCACAGAAAGCTGTTGTGTTTATTCTGTTCCAGGGCCATTTCGTTGACCAGCTGCTCTATGGATGACTGAATGGCCGCCTTCACGAGGGAAGAGGCGGTTTCTATGAGGAGCAATTCGTACTGCTCCCCAGTTCTGTGCCCCTGGTCACCCAGACCTTTCTCCTCTGCCTGGGGACCGCCACCAGCCTCGGGGCCCTCTTTTTGACCAACATCAGCATTCCTGTTCGATTTTTTATTCCCTTTTTGCCTTTTTTGGTGCAAAACTGGGGACGGCTCATAGGCCTGGTCAGAGTCGGTGTTGTCAGAGTCCTCAGCTTCAGTGATGGTGATGATGATGCTGACACCAGCACCAGCATTTGCTTCTAGTACCTGATGGCTGGAGCATTCCTGCATCCTTCACACTCACTGCCTCTTGTGCACTCCCTCCCTCCTTCACACTCACTGCCTCCTGTGCACTCACTGCATCCTGCACGCTCACTGCATCCTTCACACTCACTGCATCCTTCACACTCACTGCCTCCTGTGCACTCACTGCATCCTGCACGCTCACTGCATCCTGCACACTCACTGCATCCTTCACACTCACTGCCTCCTGCACACTCACTGCCTCTTGTGCACTCACTGCCTCCTGCACACTCACTGCCTCTTGTGCACTCGCTGCCTCCTGTGCACTCGCTGCCTCCTGTGCACTCGCTGCATCCTTCACGCTCACTGCTTCCTGCACACTCACTGCCTCTTGGGCACTCACTGCATGCTTCACACTCACTGCATCCTGCACACTTGCTGCCTCTTGGGCACTTGCTGCATCCTTCCTGCCTGCTGCATCCTGTGCACTCACTGCATCCTGCACACCCACTGTATCCTTCACACTTGTTGCATCCTGCACATTCGCTGCCTCTTGCACACTTGCTGCATCCTGCACACTTGTGGCATCCTGCACACTTGCTGTATCCTTCACACTCACTGTATCCTTCACACTCACTGCATCATCCTTCACACTTGCTGCCTCCTGCACATTCACTGCCTCTTGCACACTTGTGGCATCCTTCACACTCGCCGCATCCTTCACGCTTGCTGTCTCCTGTACACTTGCTGCATCACCTCCAGATGCCAACTCACTGAAATCAGTTACAGTCTCCTCGGCTTTGCACTCCTCAGGAAGATTTATGCTCTTTTCCAATTCATCCCTTTCAGGCATCTCTTTGCAGATATTGGGGATTTCCTGCCGCTCTGTGATTTCAGGGACATTGTCAGGTTGATCTTTGGAAACAGGCACTTCAGGAGCACCTTCCCTGCCCTCCGCATTGTCGGTGGTTTGGGGTAGGCTTCCTTCCTGCAGTTTGTCCTGGGCTGTTTCATCAACTGTCTCTGAATCGGTTATCTCCGACTGAACGGTGCACTCCAAATGTTCCTCTGCATCAGGTGTGGGCTCTGTCAAGGGCTCACTCTTCCCAACAGAGGTGTCACTTTCTTTTGCTGTATCCTGGTCCTCCTTCACTATATCCTTATCCTCCTTCACTGTATCCTGCTCCTCTTTCATTGTATCCTGGTCCTCTTTCATTCTATGCTGCTCCTGCTTCACCGTATCCTGCTCCTCCTCCTCTGCAGAGACTGGGCTGAAGGATTCAGATTTGTCTGTCGGGGCCAAATCCTCTGGCTCTTCACTAGCCTTATTCAAAACACCCATCACTTCATTTGCTTGACCACTGCCCTCTGACTCCTCCACTGCTTCCGAGGGGCTGGATTTTTTCTTGCCTCTGGAGAACCTCACGCAGGGCATCTTCACCCCAGAGCTTGCCCGTTTCTTTGGGAGGTCTTGTGCACAGCTCTCCTCAGCATCCACCTCCAGCTGCACTTGGGAATCAGAGGGCACCTTCTTCCGTGAGGACGATTTCTGCCTTCTCCGAGGTCTGGTAAGGTTTTTGATGGCTGCCCAGGTTCCTTTGGAGGATTGTGATGGTTTGGAAGGTTTTGCCTCCTCTTGGTCAGCACTGACACACTGGCTTTTCTCCTCTGAGGTGCCTTCACACACATCCTTCACAGTCAGCCCCTTCTTACAGGACTTCTTCCGCTTCTTAAAACAAAGCATGGAGGGTTTTTCTGCTTGTTCCTCTGGTGGGGAACATGTGGCCCCTGTGCTGGGAGTCTCTGCCTCTCTTGGGTTCTCCATTTGAATTTCCTTAGCTGCCTTCACCATATTCTCTTCTCCTTTGTTGGCGTTGTGCTGCCGACTTTCCTGATCAATGCTTCAGACACAAGAACTGCAGAGATGCTCAAAGTGCATTTTTTCCTCAAATAGATTTCCAAATAACATTAGTTGCTTTGTAACGAGCATATGTGGCAGTGAGAAGAAGTTCTGCTGGAGCTGCCGCATCCACTTTATAACTCCCACTTTGCCTTATTACTCACTTTATCACCTCTCCAAGGAATCCCGGGTAGATGTGGAGTTGAACAGGCTTCTCCTTGGCTTTGCTGGCCTCAGTCACTCTCATCTCCGGAGCAACCCACTTCCAGTTGTGCTTGGTCTAACAGCAACGCCTGTATAATGGCCAGTCTGACATACCTTTTTTTTTCCCCCAAAGGATGACAAATCAAGGCAAGAGTTAACAATTTTTATTCACCCCACGGACCTGGATGGAACTTGCACTTTGTGAGCTCTCTGCAATTCCACATTGCCCAGGGAGCTTGATTGAAGCACCAGTGGAACCAGCGGCTGTTTTCCGCCCCCCAGTGACAAGGTCAGATGCTGCTTTGCCTTGGCTTTGGTTTCTGCTTCAGTTCCCCTTGCATGTTACATGAAATTTGCTGCACAGCATGACCGAGGCTTTCATCTTTTATCTGGAACACAATAAATGAGTGATAAGACCTGTAGAGTAATTTTTAGAAAGTACTTAGAAGTTTTTTCTCTCTAAACATTTCATTTTGGGAGGCAGACCAGGGCTGGATGCACTATAGCAGTTTTTTTTTTCACTAATTAGCATCAACATCCACAGGCAAAATAAGGCCACAAGATGTCAACCCAGTGATGTTCCATCACAGAAAGTACTATTTTGCTATTTTATGTGGTAAAAAGGGACTTTTTTTTATATAACTGCCCATATTATGGCGAATGCTTATTACACAGGCACACATATATTTCCTTCTCCTACGGTTTGCTAAATCCTTTCCCCACTGCTCCATATGCACTTATAGTTCCAGCTAGGGAAATTACACCCTGAGACAGCAGATATTTTTATCTTTAATGCACCATATGACAATATGCAAAAACAGAGAATACAAAAAAAGGAGGCTTGAGGAATACAAAAGCGAAATCACATGGCAAGAAGGGAGCTTATTTATACTACGTGCATGCCTCCCATGGCAACCTCAATTAACACCGTGTGTGCTCATCAAAGACATGATGTTGTAAGATGTGTGTCAACCTTAGGGAAAAAAAAAAAAAAAGAAAGCTCTGCCTCGAAACATCATCAGAACCTTTTGGATAGAACGATGCAAAAAGGTGTTACCACAAACAGACCAACTTCTGCAGGACGGGCTCGGGGGCTCCGGGCAGGGCTTTTACACGGCATTTCGTGCTCTGCTTTTCAGGAGTAGGGTGATTAAAAGGGGGTTCCGGCGCACGCTTCCCCCACAGCACATCTGGGTTTTTAAAAATTATTATTATTTTAATTAGACTATTTTAAGGGGAAGCCGAGCGGAGCTGTCAGAGCCGTGTGAGCGCGCACCCGCAGCAGCCGGTGCCCCGAGCGCATCCCGCAGCCCGGCCCAC
>NW_008238988.1:881138-924293 GCF_000691975.1 Corvus brachyrhynchos
GCCCGCTGGCCAGGGTAACCTTCCGTCCCCTCCCAGGCTGTGCACAGCAGCTGCAGACCCGAAAACCACGAACTTCAACTGGACGTAAAGGTCCTCCCAGAAACCGAGCTGCGGTTTGTAGTGCGGATCCCAACGGCAGCAGGAGGCACTGTAAGGGAGCCCGAAGCGCAGCCGGCAGGGAGGAGGGACCGCCGGGGTTTTCCTGGCTCTGTGGGAAGGGAGGGGGTCTTGCTCTTGGCAGCTGTTTTTTGTGTCCCACCTGAAACCTTCACAGCTTTCAGCACTCACTGTTGGGGATGCTGCAGGAGCTACACCTTTGGAGGTGGAGGTAAGGATAGCCAGCTCTTGACTTCAAACTAATCCATGCCGAAAACACCAGAGAAAGTGCCTCTTTGATAGGAGCCTTTCTTCTCTCCAAAGCAGCTGAGATCTGACCTTAAAAAAATCACGTCTCCAGCTGTGATGATTGATGGGAGAGCCGCCAGAAAAAGGACTACTCAGTGCAGCTGATGAACTACAGGAAACTGTAGTTGAGATGCCCGAACGTCCCCGTTCATCTCCACGGGGAGCTGACGCCCACAAAGGTTTTACAGACATTAACTGCTTCACAGCGTGTTTGCACACGAGAACCTGAGCAAAGCAGCACTTTGAACTTGCAAGTGGCTTCCAGTGTAGGCCAGGCTTAGAAAAACACACACAGCCTCCCCTCCTCCTCGGCTTCTTCATGGGGAAAAAAATGTATACAAAATGGGTTAGTTGGGCTGAAATGCCAGCCAGGAGGGCAGGAAAAGTGCATCAAGCATCATAAGGAATTGCCTTTCTTAAAAGCTCCCCTCTGAGATGTGTTTGCTTGCATTCACTCAGGATAATAAACTTCATCTGGAAACAGCTTCCCTCCTGAGGTGGGTGGTAGGTTCTAATTACAATCCACTTCTTTATTAAAGCCAAGTGAGGCCCTTCAATGCAAGGAGCTTTTCCCTCGTTACAGTTGGAGGCAGGAGGGAGGGAAGCAGACAACGAGGATGGCTAATGTGAGACTGGGGAATTCAGTGGTGTGATGGAGGCAAGCTGCCATGAATCCCCTTGGGAGCACTTTGCATGGAATCCAATTATTCCTGATGCTCCAGGGGCAGATGGTAGCACCAACAGCTGTGGTACAAGGGAAATAAAAGACAGGGTCTGTGGCAAGCCAAGGATCAGGTCAGAAGTTGGGTAAACTGGACAGAAGATCCTGGCCCAGCTGGATCCTGTTTTCTTTCTGTGGTGCTGGTGACATGCAACAAGTCACCCAAGCAACACCTCCTCTTTCTTGTCCCCAGCACCACTTAAAAACATAAATCTGTGTTATTTCTTACAGGATGTGATGCAGTGCTCTCACAACAGCACAGCTCAGGGGACAATGGCCATAACACCAGCTAAGGACCAGGCCCACAAAATAGCCCACAGAGAACAAATTTGTACATAATTAGTTTTTTCTCTAAGCAACAGGAGGAGAGGAGAACCATCCAGTATTTAGCTAGCAGAAATTAAGTGTCCTCTGTGTCCTATTTGATAGGACAATACCTAGCTGGCACCCTTAGCTGCAAAGCAGAGTGTTAAAAAAATAACCTATTTATGTATCCATCCTGCAAGAGAAGAGAGAGTTTGGGAGTGCAGGTTAGAAAACATTCCCCATTAATCTCTGGAGATGCTCGGGGCTATTTTTTGGCCCTTGTGCTTTGTTGTTGTGTAGCAAACCCTTCAACAGCTCGTGCCTGATCCGGCGCTGTGCCTCACTGCAGGAGGGAGACCAGCAACCTCTTGAACCATCTCTCTCAAGCACATGGCTATGATCTCATGCTAAACTAAAAGGAGGCTAATCTTAGCATAAATTTGCACTTATCCCATCTTTCATAAGCATAAAATGAAGGTGGAACACAGAGCACTTGCAGGAAAGCAGTGTAGCAGGGAGGATTAAATGTAGGAACTGACAGCAGCCTTGGCAGCATCCACTCTGGCACCCTGCTTCCAGGAAAGGCTGGGCCCAGGAGCTGCAGGTGAAGAGGCACCCACATCCAGGCAGGGGGGCTGGGCAGCAATGGAAGAACCCCTCCCAACCCCCTGCAAGGGGACTGAGCCTGCTCTGCTGGCTGCCAGGAAATCCTTGGCTGGGTAATATCCAAAGGAACATTTTTAGGAGGCCATGAATGCATCTCAAATGCTCTTTTGACTATTTAAAATGTTCTGTCTGCTTGTGCCAGAACCAGGTAACTTTTATATAATTATTCCCCCCTCCTGAATAAGGGAAGAGATATAGATCTCTCTTCCTCTCCATATATATATATATATGTATATATTCACACACAGTATCTGTGTACTACCTACATTGGTGCACACCTACATCCTGATCCTCCCAACTCTCACCAAATTTGGAATGTTTTTAGATTCAGTTCTGATACAAGCAGATGGGCCTCACGACTCTTAATTCAGATATTCTGCAGTCAGCTGCAAGTATCTCACATTCACAGAATAATTCAGGTAGTTTATTTCCTACAGACAACATACATCATCTAGGGAAGGAAACCAGATTAAAATACACACACCCTGGTGCATTGCAGGCTACTTATTACTGCAATAATCACTCCTACTTGTCAATACAAGGATTGCTGTTGTGTGCAGTTAATCACAGAAATAAATTCTAATTTAGTAATCTCAGTGCATACATTAAAACCCAAAAAGCACTTGAAGCATTTGCCAGTTTATTTGTATTAGTTAAAAAATTGGCAGCAATGCTATCTTCATGTTACAAAATTATTTTTGGCCTGCTGACAAAACCTGCTATAAGTCACTTGATCACTATTTATGTTGTCTCTATTGACCAAAAAGGAACCTTCAGAAACAAGGCTTGTCAATGGTGTAACTGCACTTATGGCTGAGCAGAAAATGGTTCAAAAGACACATGTGGTAGGAGCCACAGATACGGGCCAGAGACCCAGTCCCTCCAGATCTGATATCCAGAGGTTTCATTCCATTGACAGAAGAATACAGTAGTCACAGCTGGGCTTGGGGTATCTGATGTGGCTCAGGTGCCTGCAGGAATAATTCACAGCAGAAGCCAGGGTAAGCACTTCTGGAGAGTGCTGGGAAGCGAAGGGATTCCTCCTTGCTCCTTTGAAATGACACTGGTGCAGTGTCAGGGCACAGCAGGTTCTCCCGTAGTGCGAGAAGTGGAACAGAGAATCCACGTGGCAAATGGGAAACAGCAGCCAACAAGACTTTCAAAGATAATATATGCTGCAAAACCCCGATGGTTAAGACAATTAAGTCCCAAGACTGTTTCAAACAGCTCCAGCTTTAGGATTCTTAATTATTAAAAATCATGTCATTGAATCAAAAGAGGTCATTAAACCCAAGCTTCTGTATTGTGCTTCAGCTACAATTACGAAGCGGGAGGTCGGTAGAGGAAGTATACTTTATATGCTCAGTGTCAACTAGCTTGAATACAGCAGTTTAAAAATTACTACAGATTAAAAGTTAGTGGTGGATTCTTCAGCACTCCTCCTTCCAGTCACTTCTTGCATTATATTCTCACTCATATCTTGTTCTGACTTAAAAAGAAGATCAGAGCACAGTTCCATTTACATGACTCATCAGGTGTTCTTCTGGGAGCTAAAAACAACCAAAAAAATTTAATTACTATTATATAGTACTGCAGGCAACTTTCAGGCTGAATTACAATCAAATGTCATTTGGAAACATATGGCATAATATGGGATTGGCTTAATTCCGTTATCTCAAGATTTTTGGAAAAATAAAGCCCAAATATTGAAGGCCTTCAAGAAGGCACTGACCTTTGGTTAATCATTCCTTTCAGAAGAGCCCATTAACTCCTCCTGACACTGGGTCCAAGTCTATATCATAGAAGCAGGGTCTTGTAGGAAGTCCTGGCATAGTGCTCATCTGGACAACAAGAGACAGAACGTTAAAATGGCAGCAGCAGCATTTTGTGCACAAGATCCAAGACTGAAGACTTCGATGGCAATAGGCAGTGCAGCTCCTTGCACACGAACAGACCAGAAAATGATGGTCATGGACCGTTTTGAAGCACCCCATAAGAGTCAGGAACTCCTGGCTCAGTAGACAGATACGAAGTTTTTGCTTTTTATGATGAGGATTAAGTTTGGTTTCTGCAGCTGCAAGTGACTGAGCCCAAGATTTGGCTACGTACTTGGCTATCCAGCTGACCAGTTCACTGTTGGAGGAATGTTCATGGACTATGCTGTGATGAGACAATTACTTCTGGCAGTTTTCTGGGTACTAAAGTGAGGCTACAATTTTTAATACAACTTTACCAACTGTAAAGTCTCAGTTGATTGCTGTTCTTCGAGAGTCTAGAACTAGACGTGCTAAATAATTAGGAGTAATTACTGTTGAGAAGACAGTTTAAATAGTTTGGTGTTTGTTTTGCTTTTTCTAAACTGGGATAAAGCTTAAACAGAGATGAACAAGTGAGTTCTGACTGGAACATGCTCAGAAGGGCTGTGCAGGGGCAGAACTGAAGCTCACAAAGCATCTGCCAGCACTACTGCCTCAGGCCAGTCCTCTCCACTTGTCCCACTGCCGAGTACCCAGTTTCAGGGATGCAGAACACAAGGCTGGCAGAAACTACACTTGGCCTGATTTATTCTTGCAGCCAACAGCATTTCCCCTCCCCTAACTCAGCATTTAGCACAGCAGCACACACAGGCTGAACACGGAGGCTCTACAAAGGTGGACAACTTGTGACCATGTTTGGTAGTTTGTGTCAGTGGTCATTAAGTGCTTTTATAAAAAGGGAGAATTTGAAAGGTCTCATTTTCTATCTGCATCACCCTGCCTCAGCTTTCACAGTCAGTATTGTTATGCCTGTCTCCATTAGATTAAAGATCTCTTTGGCAACCTGGTATTTTCTCCCTGAGCAAGTATTTTGCACGCTAATCAAATTACCTCCCCATCTTCCTTTTGATAATAAGCTAAGCAGCAAGGAGGTAAAGCTCTGTTGGTGAGGCCTTTTCTGCAGTTCCCAAAACTGTTCAGGGAGCTTTTGGAGTCCCAGCCCATCTTCCTAAGCCATTTACAAGTGCTAACACCAGTCCCACATGTACTGTACCACTGCAAGTCTTTCATGGCTTACGCAGAGGTAAAAATCACTTAAAAAGTCTCCTCTTTATAATGGATTCCAGGGCTGCACTAGCTTTTTGTGAGAGCCACTGCCTTCCCAGACAGAGAAGAGGGGAGTCACAGAAAGGACCCCCATTCCTTGTCTTTGTGCTCAGCTCTATGAATATTTTGCTCTTAAGAACCTCTCAAGCAAGTATTAAGAAGTTCAAAGTGCCCAGAGGGGTTTTCCTGTTCCCAGCTCCCAGTCTCTGGCCACAAAGAGCAAGAAGCTTCCTATTTATTTATGTACTGCTGAAGAATCACAGAGCTTTGCAGATCTCCACCTCCAGATTCAGAGGGCCACAGCAGGAGCTGAGAGTGACACTCAATAGAGTAGGAGGTGCTGAAAATGTGCCTGACTTTGCCATTTCTTGCACTTTATTTTGAAATGAACAGTCAATTTGTCCTCCTTTCCTATCCACAGGGCAGCCCACAGTGGCTACTCTGCTATCTATTACTTAAAGGCAGTCTGCTTAAAACCCAAATTTCCATGCAGTGCAGAATAATTTCCATCCAGGATACTAATTTTCTGTACAAGTGTCTACAATGCTTCATGCACTCAGTTATTTTCAGAGCTGAAGGAATGAACTTTTTCTCCTTTATCCTCCTCCCCTGTAATACCACATGTGCTCAAAAAGAACACAGGGCAACTCACACTATTTACTTACAAGAAAAACATAGCCCACATGGGTATAATCAAACCCCTTGCAGGATTTCAAATAAAACTAATACCAATTAAACATATATTATTTGTTGCCCTTATGGATCTTTCAAAATAAATGCCATTTAGGATCTAAAAAACCAGAGCTGAATAAAGGAATTGTTTTCAATTCAGCAGCAGCACCAGAAAAGAAACCAAATCAATCTGAGCTCAATTATTTATTTCACTTTAAATCTAGATAACCTTTGAAATTTCCTTTAAAAGCTCAAAGTGTTTTATTGAAGTACAACAGTTTTGACTTTGAGCCAGAAAGGAAAAATCCAAAACTCAGAAGCTGAGAAAAAAATAAAATGTGACATGCCTTTGTGATTAACTTCAGATAACAAGAATAGGCACACACCAGTGATTAATTTCACCTCACATTTATCCTAAAAGCTTCTGCATAGAGCTACATATTTGTTGCATTTTCAGCTCACAGTTCAATGGGTGCTGCCAAAAATTTATTCTGAGGCTAACACATCCCCTCCTGAATGGGTTTAAAACAGTGATCTGATTCAAAATGCCCCAGACTGCTTCTCGAAAGGCCATCCATTCCCTGGGTTTTAGACACCACAGAAGAGTGATCATGTCCCAGCCAGAAGACTTATTGTTAACTCTGGCAGAATTAACACCATGATTCGCTACATGGCCAAGAAAACATTAGCAAACTGGTAAGGGAGCAGAAAGGAAAAAGTCCAACTCCATAGAAACTGAAGACATCAGAAAAAAAACCCCAAATGTTAGTTTTAATGTCTGAAAACATCTCTCTTGTTTACTCATTAATGCAGTGTACTCTTTCCTTCTCCAACGCTTATGAAATAAATAGTAAAATAAATCATTGTTTGGACTAAATCTTGGCTTGCAAAAAATGCCATTTCTAACAGGATCAGGCATGCTATCTTTCATTCTATCCCAAAACATACATTAATCTTTAGAACACGGATGAGCCAGACTTTAATCAGGATGTGGTTACCTTATTTATGCTTGGCAATCTGGAAACCTTAACTACCTTTTTTTTTTAAAAAAAAAAGAATTAAAAGAAAAAGGCAGCCAATATTTGGCTCTAGCTAGCATTGGAAGAAATAGAGGATCCAACTCTTAAATCAGCAAACTTCATCAACTGAGTCATGCACCCCTAATGCTTTTGAAACTTTATTATAACAAACATGTTGCCATGAAGATTTCATAAAAAGGTTCAGGCCTAATAAACAAGAAAAAGAGCTGCTTGCTCCAACTGCCTCATGCCCTAAGGTAATCTAACTAGTTACTCAACATTTACCCAGAAGAGATTCCCCAGGTAAGATTTCCAGTGGATCCTTTCATCCTAGTGTTGTTTCTACGGATGCAAACCTGAATGTGAGTTCATTTTGCAGATAGCTCCTCTTTCTGCCAGGCAATTCATATCAAAGCTGTTCCAGGATCCTGTTTCCATTGTTGCTACTCTCTCCCCTCTCAGCTGACATTATGCCAATCACATCAAAGAACAGAAACTAGAAACTCAGGGGCACAGTGAAATGAGTTGTTGGAATTGTTGCAGGCTGAACAGCAAACAGATGGTCAGCAAAACCATGAGAATTGAGGAGGAGGGGAGCCTGATAAATGATTGATAGCACAGGTCAGCTTTGCTTTGGGGGTGTCTCATCCAGAGGCATCTGCTCTGTAAGCTTAGGAAGGGTTGCCTTGTTCTACCCTGATCCACAGGTGTACACAAAGGTCACCTGCAAAGTGCTTTCACCAGGAATGCAAAGTCACAACAGCAACCAGGTGGGCCAAGGATTTCTCCCTCTACCAGACTGCTGTTCCTAGAATTCAGTAACTACAGAGCTCACCCTTTTCTCAAAACTGAGGAAAAGAGAGATGTAGGTCCTGAGGGATACAGCAGGGCCTTGCTAATTATTCACATGTCATATGGCCTATTTCAGCCTCCCTCTTCCCGAGAAAAGTCCCTATTAAGGCATCTGATACACTGGACTGCTAAAACACCAACTGTAAATAACAAGGACTCTCCTAATTTAAGATACATAATAGTAAGTGATTCCTGGAATGCACATGAAGTTTTTTCCTCACCCCACAGCTATCACATACCGTTCCTACTAGTGGATACAAGAATCCAGCCCCAACGCTGGCCCGAATGTCTCGGATTGGCAGAACAAAATCTGTAGGTGCTCCTTTTTGTTCAGGGTCATGAGATAATGACAAGTGAGTTTTAGCCATGCAGATTGGCAGGTTTCCAAACCCCTGGGAAAAGAGAAAGAAAAGGAATGACATAAGTGGAAAAAACAGTAATTTTTCCAGTACAAAAATGTAATTGCTCTATTGTGCTATTCTCTGCAGACATCAGAAATTTTATTCCCCAGCAAGTGCTTCATCCACAGCCTATCAGATCCATTGATCATTCTGCATCTCCATTCCTTCTCTCTCAAACTCTCTCCCCACCCCCTCATTAAGAACTAAAGAAAGAACCACCATGTCCCTTGGCACATCCAGCTGAGGAAAAAATTAATGGTATGGAAGTGCTGGATATACAACCGTGATAGACAACTTACTTTCTACTCTTTTCCCAAAATGTTCAACAGCTCAGAGTTACAACTTTTGTTCAGATGAGGTCAGTTAATTAGAAATGTTTGATCAATACAACTGCAGGTCATGAGGAAGTGGCAATTACATGCCTTTGGGATTTTGATGGATTTGTGAAGGAATATACAAGAAGCATGGAAGTGAGACTATAGACACCAGTAGTAAATGGACTGCAAAAGGAAAATTGGTTACAGCAGTCTGCAACCAATGAATTGCCAGTCCTCACACTGCTCTTCTCTTCAAAGACTTTCAATAATGCAGAAGCCAGTAAATTTACAACAACGTCATGCCAGAGAACAGCAAAAGCAACACAGCAACCAGAAAACATCAAATTCAACAACCAGATGGCAGGTTCAAAACTTTAAAAACTTTCCACAACAAGTCTTGTATAATCCACAGACCTCTTTCCCCAATGTAATTGTGACTGACAAAAATCCACATGGACTCAAAAACTAATTAGTGGAACTTGATCTCAATGGAACAAGATGAAAAAATAATCAGAGACTATTTAAAACCAGCGTAATGACTTGTAATTCCCTAATTCTCTAAATGCTGAAAGACTGGAGAGTATAGTAGAGAAAGATCACTAAATCCTCCTGCCCTTTCTCCCCAAAACTATCACAGATGGTTACTGGATGGTCCTGGGCCACATGAGTTCTGTCTTCTTCACCAGAAGACAGAGTCAGTTTCTTCTTTCCCACATCCTCTTCTTCCTCTGCCACAGCAGCATTTAATGACTCCCAAGGACATGATTTGAGTGAGGATTCCCTTCAAACACAGCTTGAACACTACTGTTTAGTATGATAATTTTAAATGAAAAGCACCACTGCTACCAGGTGATGTGGAAAACTCACCTGCTTAGTGTACAGGGCAACTTTCTCCTGTGCTTCTGGAAGCAGCTCAATGTCTCTTGCCCCATAGACCTGCTGGGCAATAAGCCTGATCTTATCTACAACAGGCAGCTAGAAAAACAAAAAAGACAGGCAACTCAGTGTGGCCAAAGTACAAAGACCTGCAGCACCACAGCAGTTTCAGATCCTCCACATGTGTTGTGAAGCGCCCATCTGTAGACATAAGGCTTAATTCCATTTGCTGTAGAGCAAAATAGAGAGTAATTTGAGTGTTTTCAAAACGTGTTTCAGTATTTCAGTAGGTAGCAAAACAGTAAGAACTGACTAACTATGTCTTTGAGACTGGTGGAATCAATGTTACAATTCTAACACCACATTTCTACTCAATTTCTCAGGCAGCCTTTTAGACAGCCCCAAGCAACTTAAGCTAGTGAAACCAACTGATACAAACAAAGCATCTCTGTAATAGTGCAAGTTCCTACCTCCACATTATAGAGGAACCTGAAGTTGCTGGGTGCCTGGGATGCTCTCTGAACAGCTCGGGCCAGGGCCAGGGCTCCTTTCCCTCCCTCTGCCCAGTGAGTGCACTCCACAGCATCGAATGCTCCTGCCTCCTTTGCATGTTGTACTACAAGGGCCAGTTCAGCCTTGGTGTCTGTCCTGCAAAGAAGAAGTTTGCATGTTTGTACCAGAATGCACACACAGTAAATGAATGTCTGCTCTTGACAAGATCTAAAACCTGTCCAAAGAAATCACAGCTACCAGAAAGCTGCTCAGGGGTTATCCACCACAGCCTCCTCCTTGGCTGGCATCAGCTTTAACACCACATCTCAAAGTACTTCTGCTGCACAAAAAGACCACACAGTGGTTGTTTCCTGTGCAGTCCAACATGCAGAGCCCAATTCATGCATTTTCCAACAATGCAAAACTGGCATTCCAGTATCTGAAGGGAGCCTACAAGAGAGCTGGAGAGAAACTTCTTACAAAAGCATGTAGTGACAGGACAAGGGGGAATGGTTTCAAACTGACAGAATAGGTTTAGACTGGATACTAGGAAAAAATTCTTTACTGTGAGGGTGCTGAGGCACTGGAACAGGTTGCCCAGGTGTTGAAAGTGCTCCTGAAAGTGCTCCAGGCCAGGTTGGATGGGGTTGTGAGCAACCTGGTCTAGTGAAAGGTGTCCCTACTCATGGCAGGGGACTGGAACTGGATGATCTTTAAGGTTCTTTCCAACCCAGGTCATGCTACGGTTTTATGACTCAATCTGCATTCCCATTTGGAAATGCTGCCAACAACACATCAACAGCACTGAAAACAAGAGTTTGTGTTAAACACAGTGTATGAAGTGCTAAAATGTTACACCTCTGCATCACCTCCCCATCCCAGCTCACTTACTTGAAAGCATTGACAGCCACGACCACTGGGACACCAAACATCCGTGCGTTCTGGATTTGCTTGTTTAGGTTGCTGCAGCCTTTTGCCACCAGTTGAAGATTCTATGAAGATGACAGCAAGCAGAAAGCATATTTTATCAGGGACAGGGAAACTTTTGTTCCAAACCCACTAAATCCAAAAGCTAATGGTAAAAATGTCAAACTGGGAATGAAACCCCAAAGACAAAACCCCAGTGCTGCTTTCTGAACAGTCCAGACCACTGCATGCTCTTGGGCAGAAGGCAGGAAAAAGAGTGACTGCTTCTAATGATCACTGGTTTCAGCTATCAAGCCAAGATAAGGGAAATCCCTTTTTACCACTTTTTGTTATTCTTAAAAAGTAAATACCTGTTTTCATTAACTCCCCACAGTAAAGCCTCAGTTTCTCTCTGACACATTTCTCTTTATGTATTAAATATCACCAGCAGTGAATTTCATGACATCCGTTTGAAGCCTGTGGCAACAGCTTTCAGTTTACATATATTTACATTTTGCAGCATCAGAGACTATTCCTGGAAATTCAGACATTTCATCCCTTCCTATGCAAAGGACAATATATACAGTAGCTCTACGAGTGAAAGAGCTGCAGCAATGTAAAGAGCCCGATAAATTATCCAAGTGTATGTAACCATTCAAGGCACAAGGATGGAAGGTGAGACTTTAGTTCACTTTCCTCACTTACTTGCAAAAACCGCTGCTAAGGAGAGAGTAATTAGAGAGGCACTCTGAATATTTTCAGAGACAGTATTTCAGCCAAGTAATTACTCCACACCAAGAGGGTTGGGGAGACAGAGTAGGTATTACTATGAAAAATTGAGCACACAAGCAACTGTGTGAGTTAAGGAGGAAAAAAGAGGCTCTGAACATTGGCTAGGTCAAGGACAATAAATGCTTGAAAGAGCAGAGCCAAAGTAACATCATAAAAAAAAAAAAAAGAACATTACAGCTTGTATGAAGCAGCCTTTCTGTGGCAGCTAAGTAAGTGACACACTAGTAATCCAGGCAGGCACTGCATGACACCATCATGCCACGACCACAGTTAGCTGGTCCACTGTCACAACAGTTTAAGATTACCTCTTCTGTGTATTCCTTTGGCAAAGGTACCCCAGCAGTGACCTGCAAAAAAAAGGGAAGAAATGGAGGCCCATTAGACTTCTATCCATTACAGCAATCCGCGCTTGACTCTTATTAAACGGTATCAAGATACAACATCCTACTCCATGCTGATCCTTTTCATTTGTAAGAAAAAAATAAAAGGAAGAATAAAAGACTGCATGATAAAACACATGACTGACTCTGGGACTGTCACACTTGGCCCAGCATGCAGGCACTTCACTAGGGCAATAAAACCAGCAGCTATGAACCTCTAATACACTACAATGAAGCTGTTGCCAAACAGGGAAATATCAATTCCTTTTACAACTGTGAATTTCAAGACAATTTCAAGCTGATCAAACCCCACAGTTCTAAGTGACTGGATCAGAGCAACAGGAACAGCCCCTCAGGCCTACTGAAAACCTTCCCCAGTACTTACTGCAGGTCCTCCCCCGTGCATTTTCAGAGCTCGGACAGTAGCAACCAACACCACCACGTGAGGCCGGAGACCAGAATAGCGGCACTTAATATTAAAGAACTTCTCCATGCCTATGTCTGCACCAAATCCTGCTTCTGTAACTAGAAAAGGAAATAAAAAGAAGTTTGTGAAAGATTTCTGGGTGAAGAAATCATACCCTGATCATATAAACCAGAATCTTCTTCCAAGAAAAAAAAAAAGGGCCTAAAGACAGTTATGATAAAAAAAGGCAGATCCCTCCCTCCAACATAAAAAAGAAATAAAAATACCCCACACTCCACACACTTACCAACAAAACCATCTTTCCCCACAAGCTTCAGGGCTATTTTGTCTGCCAACACAGAGGAATTCCCATGTGCAATATTGGCAAAAGGTCCAGCATGAACAAACACTGGTGTTCCCTAGAACATGGGAGATGTGGGAGAGAAAGAGAAAATCAGAAAGTGCAATTTTGCAAATATGAAGCATGTCAGAAGCTAAGTACTGTGGTGTCTGAAAGTAAAGAAAAACACTTTTAGAAGACAGATCTTAAAGCCTTCTGATCACACATTTGTTATCAGCAATAAGGACTACAGGGCAAACAGGATTATTATAATCTCCACAAGTGGAGGTACTAATCCTCTTAGGAAAAGGATGGCTAAATCCCAGCAACTCTTCATCATTCTCCTTCATCCACACCATTTAAATTCCCAAAACACTTCTTGACATTAAAGACAACGGAACAAAGACATAGCAAAGTTTAGTGCATTTCCTCAGGGTCATCCCACACGCCAATGGCAGACCTAGAAGGAACCCAGCCCTCTCCCCTAGCCCTGAGGAGGAAACCACAGTAAACCCCCAACTCTGAGCTGCGCAGACCCACACTGACTGTGATGAATGAACTAAACCAGTTGCTGAGTGCCTTCTCAGAGCCAAGAAGCAAATCATCTGTGCTCACCTCTAGTGTCTGCATGAGGTTTGGTTTAACAGCATCTTTCATCAAGACAGCCAGAGCTCCAGTCACTCCCTGAAACATAAAAGGACAATCAGTTTCCACATGTACCAAGACCTTGAGATGGTTCCTATGCAGTGTCAAAGCTCTGATTTTTGTCCTGGTGGGCTTTTGGTACCAGAACCAGAAGTTGCTCAACACAGAACTAACTCTAGTCAGGGCAAAGCATTCCTGTAAGAGGATCTGTGATTTCTGGTGGGAGCAGCCTCTTGGTTGTGACCTTGCTGGGCCATCACTTCATAGCAAAGGCACAAAGAACAATTAATTCATGTTTCAATGCTATGGCAAGGTTAGCAGATAAGAGCAGCAAGGGAGTAACCTTTCAGTAAGTATGGTTTACTGTAGCCCATTCAGCAGCACAAAGCAATGTTCTTAGATCTTGCTGGTGGATCTATCTTGGATTTTCTTCTTTTCAGCAACTCTGTCTACATACTGGCCTCAAAATGTCATAACAACCTGCTACACCCTGCTCAAGTCTCTTGTGCAGAAACAACTTTTAAAGTGAACCTCTGTGCTGATAAGAACAACCAGGCTGACATGAAAGGCAAACACTAGAGCCCGTATTTCCTCCCAGGTGCAGCCACGTACCCTGCTGAATTCTGCTTCCTGTGCAATGAAAGTCTTGTGATTTCATTCCCATATGCTTTGGGAAAAAAAAATGTGGAGTTGGTCATTCTTGTGACTGACAGTCCAGTGGAAACCAAACCAGCTGTTACCCAGCACTTGAAAAAGTAACTAAATTTCAGTCATGATTCCTGAGCCAAATGCTCACAGCAGTTATGAAAACCTTGACCCATAATGGCTTTTTCTTCCCTTTCAATTTCAACTGAATTGCAGCACTCAAAGATATGAAAGACTATTTCTTTATAAGACATTCAACTGCTTTGGTTCATTACTTTCAATCTTGCCACATGAAAGCTTATTTAGCATTTAATGTTAAATAAGACTTCACTCATCTCCACAATAATGAAAACTACAGAGCGAGATTTCCATGGCGACATTTCAGACCCGTGTCGCTCAGTGGCACTTCGATACATCCCAGCTCTAAAAACCTGCAGTCAGTTTTTGATTCCACATTTCTTCCCAGATTGTTTTTGCACTTGCTGGTAGCACAGTCATGGCATTGGTTGCATCACAGCAGTGGGACCCAGCCAGGTCTCTGCAATCACCACATTTCTGCCTGCATGAGGAGTGTATAACATGGTCCTAACAACACAAGCCAGTGGCTGCCATCAGTGCAAACATGTAACAGACAAGAGAACCTGTTGGATGTCTGATACCATCCTCCATTCTGCAGTTGGAATGGACAGAATTAGATATAATTAGACTTTTAAAAAGTTTAAAAAAAGTTGAGATGAAAGACTTCCATCACCTGGACTCTGCAGAAAAGTCAAGTAACTCCAAAGCCAAGCACCATCTGCCTACACAGCTGATGGGCAGTAAGACTCCTGTTTTCCAGAAAAATGGTTTAACTCAGTTACTTAAGTTAAACTGGCAGCATGCTAAGTGTAGGAATTAAAATCTTAAAGCTGCCTACAGAACTTTGGCACATGGTCTTTCTCATTCCCAACAAATGTCTCACATAGGGATTTACAGATAAATGGTTCCAGCCTGGCACTTCTCCTGCAAGGCCAGAGTCAGGCCACCAATCTACTGTTACTTAGCCTTATCCTGGGAGGAAGTAAAACAAATACACAACACTCCCACATCCCCCCAAAACACAAGAAAACAAAAAACCTGCAGCAAGATAGCAAGAGCTGGGTAAGCCTTAGTGCCCTGTCCCACCCAGCTGGAAACCCAGGTCAGGAAGAAGTGCCTGGGACACAGGGCATTGCCCTGAAACCACGCTGAAGCACCATTTGGGAACGTGCTATTTGACACACTCCACAAACCTGCCAAGAATTAACAATTATTGGAGGGACAGCTGCAAAACAGTGCTGCAGCTTGCAACTGCTGCTTAGGGATGCTTTATACACTTCATAAACTGGTAACAGGCATCACCAGTGCTATGACATTCAGCATTTCATGCAGTGGAAATTAAATATTTGTGTCCCTCATCAAAGGCTGCCTTACAGAGAACACACACTTTTTTTGCAAAGGCTTTGGTTTTTATAGCATTCACAGACTCCCGGAAGAAGGTATTTCATTGTCTGTAATTAAATTTGCACAAGGCTTTGTTCCTGCTCAATGTTTTCCTCACTCCAGGGAGCCTAAGAAACAGGATGGCCAGCAGGATGCATTTTGAGTTCTTCTGATTCATAAACATGCTTTTTATGCAGAAACCACCACGTATTTCCCCCGTAACTCCTGTGGTGCCAGTTTCAACTTGACACACAGCACGTCACACAGGACCCCTGTCCCTGCCCAGGTCAACACACACATCCTCTCTGGATAAGGTGGCAGCCACACTGAAGTAAAAAACCTTCACTAACTGCAGGGGCTGGGATTTTATCTTTGATCTTCTATATGTTAAATTTTTTCTGCACAGAAGCATCTGTCTGCCTTTTAATCCAAGGACTTTCAGAAATAAGAGGAAAAAGCATTTAATGACAATGACTCTTACAAGGTCATCTGCTGTAACTGGTTGTCCTTTTTTGCTGGAAGCTACCACCATTCTGCCAAATCGCTTTTTCATATCATCCAACCCATCAGCCAGGGCTAGGACTGCCATGATTTCACTGCTCACCGTGATGTCAAACTGAGCCTGCAATAGATGAATGAAGGATGTGAATTCATTAAGATTCCCTCCCAGCAATCCTTACCCCTGTTCAATTCTTGAAACAAGGAAAATCATCACCATCACAAAAAAAAAAAGAGAAAGAAAAAAATACAGACATACAATATACAAGAAATCCAAAGCACTGATCTCAGAACATAGTTCATTTAATTTGGCCATTTTAAACTGGATTTTTTTTCTGCAAAATTAAGTAAAACCTACTCATTCTGTTGCTATTACGTGTCTCTCCTGGCACGTACATTAGTGATTCATGTAAGAACACTCAACACTAACAAATTCTGGCTTTGAACACTGAGCTTACTAACTCATCTGATTATTGCTAAACAATACAGTAAAAGACAACAAAAAAACCCAGATTCTATAGGAAATCAAGGGTAGAATTCATCTGACATAATGCAGACACTTCCACCTTAGGGAAGCTAAGCACCCTAAGGACATTTCAAGTCAAAAGAAACAGGTTTATCTGAGCACTGTTCATTTGAACTATAAATTTGACACTTACTTAAGGGATGAGGGGGGAGTCACAGCCCAATTGCCTCTCTTATTCTATTGATTATACAATTAATCTAGACAAGCTCAGATACTGTGCCTAGTTTTGGCCAGATACACCCCACCCAAAACACCTGCAGTAGTGAAGATGAACCATTGTCATGTACCATCTTTAGAAAGGGCACTTGTGTACCACTGTTACACCACAGACATCCCAGTTTGGGAAGCCAATATTCAGAAGAGAACAGGAAGGAGGGAACAGACAATAAAACTAAACACAGCACTGGTAGCAAATTTAACTGTTTGGTTGAGAAGACTTTTTCCTTTCTCTTTAACAAGGTAGAGGTAAAAGAAGAAAATAGCTGGAGTTACAGAAACTTGCTTTAGGAACACCTTGTCCAAAGTACTTTTTAAAACATGCAAGAAAAGGGAACAATTACCGTTCGTGTGAAGCCTTTCTCTGTTGGAGACTGTCCAATAGTGATTTTCCTAAGGAACCTGTCATTTGTATCCAGTACTGCAAGGAATCAGAGAGGTAAGATGTCACACTGCCAAGTCATAAATTCACATCTAAGCCCTGTGACAAACACCCAGCCAGGTCATCAATGAAGAGAAGATGGCAGTTAGAGAAACCATCCTCTCCTAAAGAATGGCAAGTGCTTCTCAACGTGATTCTTACACAAAAGCTGCAATGAAGTTAAGATACCCACAGATACACCAGACTCTGCACTGCATCCAGAGAGAGTCTGCATCCCTTTGTGCGCATTAACCACCAGACCAGAGGTTCTCTGAAAATCAGAACTGCTAATATTATTACAATTGATTTTTCGCCATCATTAACCAATATGAATTCAGGAAATTACTGCAGTCAAAAAGAAACAAAATTATCACTTTATAAGTTAAGTGATAAAATGGTCAGATACTGTAATTTAGTGAGAATTGTTTCACATAGCTCCATTAAGTCAAATTACCTTGGAAACACAAACTGTGAAATACTGGCTTAAATTTGCTGTTTCTTTCTATATGCTTGAAATATTCCAAGCGTTTTATGAAGTATTTCCCATGAGGCAGACTACTTTAGCCTCGTTACAGATTATGAAGCAAATTCTGGAGAATACATGTCACACTATATTTTAAAAGAAAGAAGAAAAAGCAATACTCTTGGAGCCTAACTCAGGAAAGAAGCTCACTTTTAAAATTCTTTTGATAGTGAAATATTAAATCTGCCAGACCAGAGAATGATCTTACCTTCAACTATTCTTAAAAACCTTTAAAAAAATCTGGCCTTCATTTGCTGCCAGTCCCCGACAGAGCAAGTGGGCAGATTAAAACTGAGTTGAATCCCAGAGCAGAACCCTCTCCTTACTCACAGAGCAGCCAGGTAAAAAGGCTGTTTGCTACAGCTGCGAAATTCAACTCTCTCAGTGACTGACAAATCCAGGAACACTAACTTGCACCCACTAGCCAACTCTTAATATTTGTGAATTCAGAGCAGATTCAAGACCCTGTGTTAGACCATTTAGAAATGGGATCCCAGCTGCAGGCAACTACCCCACCAAACTTAATGAAGGAGGGGCCAGCTCTGCTCTCTTTCCCATTTTCCCAGGAAACACAGTTTCAGCTGCAATTGCAAACGTCTCTTCTGACACACATTTCCTTTCATTTAATGTCTCTAGTACCTCTCTGCCATGTTATGGTGCCTGGGTCTATGTCCAATCTCACAAATGAGTTTACTTCTTCCTTTGTCAAAGCCATAGGATCAGTTTTGTTAATGCCCAGTTTCTATGGGAAGAAAGACAAATAAAAGGTATAGTGAGAAGATTCACAGAAATGAACCTTATACTGCAGCACTGAGGCTTTGGCAGCAGCATCTGCATATTCAGAAATAAGGACCCCTTTTTGGGGCCCTTTCTCCCAGACCCCACAACAAGGTAAGATGATCCATATCAGCACATAGTGGACAGAGCTTGCTGCTGTCCAGGTTGTAAAGGGCAAGGCAGACAATGGAGCTCATTAGGGCAGGTTGTCACCAAGCTTTGTGCAAGGCACCTACAGAAAGAGCAAGAGACAGCTCTGCAGTTCCTTCCACGCCTTGTTCTCGTCATTAGTCTCACATGCTTACATCCATTTCTCATTAGTTTGCCTGGGGTCACTGCACACAGCCACACATATTTAAAGCCATTGCTTTCAGCATGCTGGTTAAGCAGCACAAAGGAGGAATTAAACAATTCAGTCACAAGGCTGTCAGCATCCCAGAAAGCTGATCTTGAACACACTGAGAGGATGGGCAGTTTGCCAAGTTGCTTAATTGAGAGAAGAATTATCTCAAGAAGCCTGATACAAGCGCAAGCTTAGGCACGAGGGAAACGATTCAGTTGATTTATGAACGAGTAAGGTTTTCTTAATTAACTAGACAGTTAAGTCGTATTTTTCTCCTGAAGAACAGCAGGGAAGAAGAAAGTCTGTTCTTTTCCTCTTCAAGCATATCATTTAGAAAAGGAAATAAGCAACAACAATGACAGAGATATCATCTTTCTGGAGTATTAGCATCCTGTGCACATCTTGACATTTAATAACCAGAAGAGTGGTTAGGATAGAGTTCCCTCAGCAGTCCATCAGGAACACCATGCAGTGGGACATCATTTCTTGCTCAGCAGTGAAAGCAAACCACACATTCTCTAATGGTTAAGACATTATAGCCAATTAATAGATCAGTTTTACCTTCCCAAGTGACTATTGCTCCTGACTTGCAAACGGACAACTGATCCAGCCTGAATACAAAATAGGCTTGTACCTTGAAGAAGCTCAGCAGGGCCCAGTCTGTCCTCCTAGCTGCAAGGTTCAAGCCCAGTGCAAAACTATTCATCCGCTAACCCTCATTTTTGCAGAAGTCAATGTGAACTTGCACATGCCCTGAAGTTTCGAGGATCAGAGATGCTGTGGGCTGTTCAGGGACTGCCATTCAATGACAGGGCTACTTATCTAACTGGGAATTCTTTTAATTTTTTTGCAGTGGAGAAATTTGCCATGTAGGAAACAGGCATTTTTTTCACTTTTCTTTGTTTTCTCAATCTGGGTAAGACAAAGAAAATTCTCTATGTTCTCTTTTTGCTGAATTTTATGAATTGCCTTTTTTTGTGCTGCATTATCTACATAGCTGTCACATGGGTACCACTAATCTCTAGCTGTAACTGTGTGTTAGGTACAGAGACTAATTCTGGTCTTTTCTTAAACTGCATTAAGGACACTGAACTGACACCACTAATAAAGGACACTAATCTCTACCTCTTCCCACTGTGTTAATCACAGAGTGATTATGACTGAGTTATATCAATGATTCCTCCCCTCGGGGCTGCATCTCACTGTTTCCTGTGCTGTATGAAGGGTTACCACGCTTCTGCACACTTTATGTAAAAAATAAATGCCAGTAGAATGACCTAGGGGACAACAAAGGCTTCTGTAAGGTAGCTCTGACTACCTGAAGGATGAGTAAATGGAAGAGAACCAGAAACCAATGAGAAAGCACAGAGCTCACCTGTAGTCTTCGGATCTGAATATCTGAGAACTTCCTGACACCATTAACAGATGGCACCAAACGGTTGTAGAGAGCCTTGCAGAATGAAACAAACACTTAATCAGCACTGCTGTCACACTCAAAACAGTCTGGCCAAAGCAGGCTGGGATCAAATGCATGGCAAGAAAGGATTGTACCTGGTCAGACTGAGTCAGCTCGTGGAATATACGCGCGTCAATAGCAGCAGCGACCAGATTGTTGGCTGCAGTGATGGCATGGATGTCACCTGTGAGGTGAAGGTTAAACTAGAGGACAGAAAACATATCAGTTACCTCATCCTGCTGCAATTTTCATTTATTCCAACTCACCGTAGACAGATGGAAAGAGGAGTATTAATAGTAATGTTACAGTGGGTGAGGGTGGAGGGGGAGAGATTGCTCAGTGCAGTATGTGGAAGAGAGGAAAGAATTTCTCTAAAACATAAAAATGCCTCCCCCACATCCATGTCATTTTACAAACTTCTAGAACAAAGCTCCCAAATAAAAAGTTGTTTGTTTTTTTCTTTTACCCTCTACCAGAACAGTTCTCACAGGCTCCTTGACACTTAAAAAGACTCAACTCAGCACATTCTGCGATTCTGTGATCTGCATTGCTCCTCCTTCACCTTCCTCCTGACCCCCTCATTTGCACAGCAGGTTTTACACATACATTAGCTGAAGTGGCTGCTGCTCCCACAAGGGAATCTGAGCTAAACTGGAACTAGCAACCTTGTGCGGCACTAGCAGTGGAGCTGTGGTTGCACAGAGTTCTGCTTAAGGTAACCACCCAAACAGAGAATCACAGGCAGAACTTGTAGACCACGTACTACACAGTGACACTGCTAGTAGTTTTCTTAGTTCTATCTCATTAAAACATAGTTTGAGTGGGTTTGCCTACATGAGTTATCTGGCTGCACTGTAGCTGTGAAGCTGGTGAAGGATCTAGATTGGATATGAGGGAAAATTTCTTCATGGAAAAGGTTGTCAAGCATGGGAACAGGCTTCCCATGGAAGTGCTGGGGTCACCGTCCTTGGAGGTATTTAAGAAACATGCAGTGGCACTTGGGGACACAGTTTAGTGGTGGGCTTGGCAGTGCCAGGGGAATGGTTGGACGTGGTGATGTTAAAGGCCTTTTCCAACCTAAATGATTATGGCAGGTGAGTAAAAGGTGTGGTTAAAACAACCCTCTTCATCTCTAGCAAAGCAGCAAAGAAAGAAGATGAAAAGGGGATATTAGAAAAGGTGATATGACAGAATACCTTACAATACCATTTTATTGAAGCCTTTTTACTGTGGTCTCAAAACCCACAAAGCTAAAACAGAATGCAGCTAGTCACACACTGATTATAAATCCTAATTCGTAAATGCTAATTGTTGTCTCATTCTGCATAGATGCAACAAGAAGCAATTATTATTACCTTGGTTCTAAAGTATGGACTCAAAAGTTTTCCACTGGCTATATTTTTTCATAGGATGAAAGCTGCATGCAGAATTATTAAATGATGTATCAAGGCCATTATTGTAACTAGTGACTCCAGATTCTTTAATTTTACCAGACGTGCATTTACTAAAACACCCCCACAAAACTGTGTGTATTTGTACCATGTGGACTATACTTTAAGAAAGTCATCCCAGCCAGTTTGGTTCCTAGAGCGTGGCTGTTTCCCACTGCTGCACACAGTCAGGTATTTTGGCTTGTCTTATTAACACTCCCAAAGAGGAGGAGGTTATTTTTCCTGTCACATCTATCCTTCGCACATGTTCTTGGCACATGACTAAATCAATATTCTGCCTCCTGAACATCTTTATCTTTTATGGACTTGCTGCATCAATTAGAACAAACAGCCCTTTTGATAGTTTCTGCTTTTCTTCCTGAAATTGTCCTGTGTCAATCTACAGTGCATGAGACAAAGGTACAATTCTACAGGCAATTACTCTGAGAACTGAGAGAGGCACGAGAGCACATGCTACACGTGCTTCTTAATTCCCTGCCTCCAGACACAGAATTTCACTTGTTGCCAAGTCACACCACAAACATGCTCCAGTGCCAGCCCCCCACAGGCTGAGGTTTCAGCATTGCTGATTCCCAAATTCCCTTTTCCCAGTTCATGTCAGTAATCTAAAACACAAGTACACCAAAATAGCTCATGGAAACAGTCGGTGGCCACCACAGCTGACAGAACTATGCAATATTCTTCCAAAATGCATTAAACCATTATCATCTTCATTTCAGTGCTGGGAAAATGAGGCACAGGATGTACTTTGCTCCAGGGTATACAGCAATTCACGGCAGAGAAGGGGAGGGAACAGAGGAACTGGGAATTCCTGGCTCTATGAAGTTCCCTTACCATGAAGGCACACTTCTGAAACAAGCCAAGGATGATTGTTTGCTAAAAAAAAAAGCTTTGCTGAAATCAAGGACCCAGTTCTTGCAAGTGCTACACTAGAGTCATCAACTTATAGATTTTCTAAGTTATCTGACTGCAGTATCTCTCCAAGGTCTGTGAGCTGTAAGTGCAATGAGGCTTTGTATAAAGAATTACCTCTTCCATGGGGACAACTTGACAATAGCCACCACCTGCAGCTCCACCTGCAGAGAGACAACAGTCAGACCACACCAATCCAGGTGCCTCCAGCCCAGAGTGCTGTTACATGTTTGCTTAACAGCTCCAAGAGGGCAGCTACCATTGGGCAGCTGAGTTTAAATCCCAACACAGTACCTCGAAGACAAAACTGAAGAACTTACCTAAAGCTCTTTTTTCTTAAAATAAATGCAATTGTAACTAGAAATAAGGTAAAACTACAGTGCAGCAGAATAGTAGTTCTGAATGTCATCTTTGCCCATTGTAGGCCAACTGCAAGCAACAGAACAATCATACCTTTTATGCCAAAAGTTGGCCCCTGAGAAGGCTGCCGAACACAGGCAAAGACATTCTGGTGAAGGTGTGCTCCTAAGGCTTGGACAAGGCCAACAGTGGTGGTGCTCTTCCCCTCTCCCAGGGGAGTGGGAGTTATTCTGCAGCAACAAAGCAGAAGAGACACAATTACACCCTTGCAGAGGGTGAGAATCAAATCCCAGGCATAAAACAGTCACCCAGTGATTGCAGTTGTTAATGAGAATTCAAATTCTGAACAGGCTCAGACTTCAGCTAATGTTCATCAGTTCAAAACTGGAAAGAGATTGGCAAATTATCACATAATTGCTGACAACTTTCCTCTGAAACAATTTGCTTGTTCCTACTGAAGGCAGGCTACTAGACCAGGAGAAATTTGGCCAGCAACCAGTCTACCCTTCATAACCCTGACCTGTAGACCAAAACAATTCATCTGCTGGAGAGAAACGTTAAGCTACATTCCCACTGTTTGCCACAAGTCATCAATCTACTTCCCAAACTACTACATTTTCAGTGTGATTTATGAAAACCCAGAGCACCTCATATAGTCACCCTACCAAAAGAAAATACAACAACAAGCCATGCTCATAAAATCTCTTTTCATCTTGTAAGTGATGTCTCAGCAAACACCTACCCAGTAACAACGACGTATTTGCCATCTGGCTGGTTCTTCAGACGGTTCAGAACTGAGAGCTGAACCTTGGCTTTAGTTTGGCCATAGAGCTCCACCTCATCAGGGAAAAGGCCAACTTCTTTTGCAACTTGGTCAATGGGCTTGGGCACGCAAGACTGTGAGATTTCAATATCACTTAAAGAGAAAGAGCAAGATGAGTTTATAAGTAAGTCAAGGACTTACCCCAAATTCCCTGCTTCTGGATGGCATAAACGACAAAACACCTAATCTATATTTTAGAACTCAACCTTTAAACCCCTTAGTTAAATGAATCAATGTACCCACCAATATCAGGTACATTAGAATAGACGCATCTTCAGAGTTGCCTTTTTAAAAATAAAGAAAAAAGGCAAAACCCAAACCAAACAACAACCCCTCTCCCCAAACTCCCCATTTCCCCAAATCCCTTTTGTAGGCAATGTGTTATGATCCCATATGGTATTTTACATATTTTCAGCTGCTCCTTGGGGACTTGACACCAACAACTTCTATTTGAAGATATTAGGATTTTGGCATGCCAGACTGAAAATTTTCCAAAATACAAGTTTTTCACTGTTTCCTGAATCAGCAACCATCTAGCTGGCCTGAAGTCTGTGAAAGTCCATGTTTGAGCCTTAGCATTATCAGAATGACCCCAGTGAAACTGACTACACATCAAGAGATAGCACCACTGCAGGTTAGCTCTGCTCCCTCAAGAAGACTTAAGAGTGCTTTCTCTCTAATTCTCTCCAAACTTCAATCCCAGCTACAGTCTACATACATGTAAGCCCTATATTACACAAAGCCTGAGAAGAGAAGTGAATACTATACTGCATCAATACTGCCAGCAGCTTGATTTGAAAGCATTACCTTGGAACAGGCATCTTCAGGGTAAGCTGGTTGTATTGGATGGTCCATTTTCCAGGCTGGAACTTCTCCAGAAAACGCTGCGCACTCTCCACAGTGCTCTAAAATGAGCATGGGAATACATTAAAGCAACCACCACTGCATGAACCACACTGGTTAACAAAGAGACCAGAAAGGTGTGCCCCTCCTATCTGTCTCAGTCTGGGATTAAACCAAAGTGCTTTCGTTAAAGCATTTGCTAATAATCCAAAACGAGATTCTGCTTGCAGTTTTCTTAAGAAGAAAAAATCCCACCATATCTATCTCTCTACCAATCTTCCAGTGTGCTGGATTATTTTGGGTGTTCTGTGCCAGCAGGGTCTCTTAAGCAAAGCACGGAAACAGAGGGAGCTGGTTTATACTGTTACTCTCCTTTGTATCCAATCACCCTATGGATAGTTTCAGAATTACAGCCAGAACATTATAAGACAAGCCCCTTTCTTATGGTTTTGAGCAACCACGCTCAAAAACCCCTAAAAAATCCACCAAACCCCCGCAAAAACAACCAACCAGAAACTTTTCTTCTAGCATTTCCTTGAAGTCCATCTTCTTCCTCAGTTAACTGAATCCAAATTGTCTGGACTAGAAGTTAGAAATCCTAACTAGACCTCTGCAAGAGCAAGAAGGGAGTACCAGCTGCTTTGGTAGTGTGCTGATGGTCAGCAGCAACATCCCCCAAAGCAAACACAGAGGAGACGACCACAGTACCTGCATTAACATGGCCACAGTCATAGGCCCAACACCACCAGGAACTGGGGTGATGAAGGAGGCTTTTTCCTTTGCTGAAGTGTATGCCACATCTCCCACAACTCTTTTTCCACTGGCCTTTGTGGTGTCTGGGGATTTAAGGAGAAAAGTAAGTTACACATCACATTTCACCACAGCAACAGAGGAGACAGCACTGACTGAAGCTGAAGTCTTTAATTCTGCTGGGGCAAACAAAATAGAAGCTGAGTACCCAGGAAGCTGCAAAGAAAGATTAAAAAGCTAAAACAACATCACAAGATGAAGCTGTTGTCATCATACTTCATTCACAGAGTGTCAACAGCTCATATAACACATCCTTCCATTAAGCACCATTCATCCTCAGCCAGACAGATCTCCCTTTCCTGGAGAATGCAAGTCTTTTCTCAGTGGCTCATGGCCCACAGGGCAGTTTGAATGAGATATAAACCAACAGTCTAGAAGAGGTGAGAGATGAAACATGGCTGACTGCTTCCAAACCCCCAGGCTTACATTTGCTCTGTTCCATTTTGGAGGACATCTGGGCATTATTATTGAATGAAATCACCTGCCTTTACAGAAACTGAAGGCAGAAAAGTGCTGAGCTTTTCAATTATCACTGCTAGTTTAACGATGGACCAGTAAATACTGCAGTTCATAGATATCAGTCTTGTCAAAACAAACCTCACAGGTGGTTTAAGAAAGATTATCCTACTGAAGCTTTCTCTCAGGCAAAATATTTTGCTATATCCTCCTGCACTACCTGACCTGACAATTTAGAAGCAGACACAGCCCTTTTTTCCAGTGGTGACCTTTAAGCTCAACCATAAAGAGAGAAAGGGACAAAATGTACTAGTAAACTGGCACAGTCATCTAAGCAAGTCACTGATTACAGCACATAAAACCAGAAAACTTAAGTTGCTCCTGGAATGGCAGATTCTCACTTCAGATAAAGGACTCTAGGGAGCTTCTAAACAGTGTGAAAACCTGAAAATAGATTTTAATGTTGTTTTGAAATATTATATGGCATACAATCAGTGTATGTTTGAACAGAACACAATCAATAACTTTCATATACATCTGGTGAGGGGGAGGAGTGGAAGAGGAACCAAACTCCTGAAGAGCTGATTATGTTAAAACCAAAGAGAGAACAAAAGCAGCTCCTGCCAACATTATTTCTTAGCTGCATTGTTACTGACAATTAGCAGCTTGGACGCTTTGCTGCTGTGTTTTAAGCAACACTGCTTCTCCCTAAAGCTCAAAGCCTGAACAACATCGCAGCTGTTAACCAGTGTTTCTGCAGCCGCTATCAGCTTGGCTGCCTGAACTGCAGACCACTCTGGCCTTCCCCCCTAGAGACCAATCTAATTAAGGCTGCAAAAGGTAAATAATGTAATTTTATTTTCTTCCAAGGATGCCAAGCAGGCTCATCAGCCATCCTGGCCAGGAAGGCTCTTGGCCCAAGAAAACAAGCTGGCACTCCAAACTACCTCATCTATTATACAGACATAGAGATGAGCACACGCCAAACAATCCCCCAGTCCCTGCTTCTGCATCTCACACCAAGCACTGCCAAGCACAGCCTAGGAGCTATTCAACTACCTGCAAAATATTCTTTTGAAAGAAAGCTCACATGCAATACTTGCCATCTCTCCCCATAATTTCACCTTCTCAGTATTCACCATCCTACTCTTAAAAAATACAAACTAGTTACAGGGAGTATCAGTGACACTATAACCATGTTGCAAAAAAGCCACTCTCATATTCCACTTTCAAGGCTCCTTGTTAGCAAGGGCTGCAAAATCCCATAGCAGAGAATTTTGAACAAAGTTGCTTCCTCCATCAGGATTCAGAGAGGGACATTCCAGGGACTGCCATCTCTGGGAATATCCTCTACCTGCACTGCTTTCCCTTTCTGTAGCAAAGCAACTTCTACAGGCCTGGAATAAGGCATTCAGAGTATTTGCTAGACCAGCTCTCCAGCTGCAGCAGTGGGGAGAGTCAAATATAATCCAGGCTGGAAAGTAAGAGACACTTGTCTGCTCTAGTATGGGTTTCAGGAGATCATTTTTTCCTCTCTGTCTACCTGGAGACCTGGAAGCAATTCTGTTCATTGTAGTAAACATGAACACAAAGCCAGATGTGGCTGAAGTGTCTCTTCTAACCTCCAAACCAGCACCCTTGGAAGTATTCAGGCCACCCTCCATTCAAAAGCACCACAGCTGCAATTATATGGTGCTACATGGCTATAACTTGTCCTAACTCCAACTTGGCAAGACTGCAGGAGGTTAATGTCCTCATAAATCAGATTGGCATCTGCCTGACTAGCAAACCGAAGGCATATCCAGAGATTGCCATGTCCTCCAGTGCAACTCACAGCTGCACCTGGGAGGCACTAACCTGGGTGCACTCACACCTGTGGTAAGATGTATGTGCTCTCTCACCCTATCACATTTAAAGCACCATCACAGCTAGCAGCAATATTCTATCTGCAGAGTGACTTAGCCAGAGAAGCCAGCAAATAGGCTGCTGTTCTTTCTGTAGCACTGCAATTCCCACAATTCTGGTAGTCACCTCCCAAAAGATCAATCTGAAAACTTTTTGCAAAAAGTTTCTCATACCAGAGCGAAAAAAAGTCAGGAAAACTCAGCAGCTTCAGAAAACCACAGGAAAGAAAAAAAAAAAGTCTGTGGCATCCATCATTTCAAAATGTGACAACTTCCATGATACTCTATCAAGTCTCAATTATCAAATCTCAATGCCATTAAGTGTATTCCACGTGACATTGACTGGGCTGGGTGTACAAGAAGCTCAGATGTCAGTGCACTGCTCAAGGCAGGCTAATTGCTCAGGAACAGGGATGTGTCCTCAGAGCTCACATAATGCCTGAAAAAAAGTCATACCATCATATATCAGAAACACAATGGGGATTTTATGTGCAACATGTCAGTTGGGGAGACTCCAAACCATTCTGCTTCATGCACATCAGCAGTGACCCTGTGGGTTTTGGCAAATGGCCTAAGATTGGGTAGCTTGGAACAAAAATATCAAGCAACAAACAGCAACAGCAGATGACTTTTTATTTTTAATTAGATAGAGGACTAATGTTTTTAAATGCAGTCTAATGTCAACTTTGAGTAACAGGACCACTGAACAGAAATTTCTTTACATTCTGTTAAATAATGGCAACAAAATGACTGATTAATTATGAAAACTACCTTTTAAAAGCCTTGTGGGTGTAGCACAGAAAGAGTGACTAATTTTCCATATCATTCAATATCTGTAATTTGGATTTTAAATGAGATGAAAACAGAAATTGCCAGACTGTCTGTACCATCTTTACAAGGAAGGAGCAGCTAAGTGAAACCCTACCCTAAAACCCATTATGTTAAAGCACTTTATTCTATGCCTGAGCCATTGTCACCAATGCTCTTGCACAATGTGCTTTGTTTCAAGACAACAGCCATTCAAGCCTAAGAAGTTAATGCTGTGATTCAACAAATCCACAGCTACTTTAAGAGACTGCTTGTCATTTCTGTATTTCAAAGAGAACAGCTTCTTCAGATCCAACCACGAAGTAATGACAGCAAAGCCAAGCGCTCCGAAGTGACAACAGTGACAAGACTTCACTATGTAGCTGGGGCAAATTAAATGGATATTCTGTTGCAATATATCTTAGGCCTCCTCTTTCCTCTATTAATCATCAGCCTTGTTGAAGGCAGAATCAAAACTGCCACTGATCTCCTTTAGGAGAGTACTTCAGACCAGTGTTTCTTGACTTTGGCATGGTCAGAGGTTGCCATCACTAATTAAGACAGACTTACAAGAGAAAGAAGTCCATATGGACCAGAGACACCAAGGAAACAGTATTCATGAACTTAACAACTGCATTTACATACAAACAAACACATCCCCACTTGTTATACATTACCCACACACCTGGCACATGGTTAATTCCACAGTCTATTACAATTGCACCAGGCTTGATCCATTCACCTTTTACCATTTCAGCTCTACCAGCTGCAACCACCAGGATATCAGCTTTGCCAACCTATAAAAAAATTAAAAAACAACAAACAACTGTGTATCACACTGGCAGTGGAAAATGCGGAGCTGCTTCTGCAGCAACTTAGATCAGCTTCAGCTGCAGTGAAACTGTGCTCACCCATTGCCTTGGGAGGCATGGAAGGGCACTGTCAGCAATTAAAGGTAGCTGCCAGTTCCTTGGCAAGGACAAATTCCTGAAGCTAGAAATTATGGCCTATTTTCACACTCCTACCCTGAACTATTGCTAGTCAACACTTCACAACCTCCTCTGAACTCCTCCATGATTCCCAAGTGGATCATACAGGCTACATTTAGATAAAATTAAAGCCTTCTGAATATTCGTCTCTTCCTCCCTTCAAATATCCCTGCACATTCAGTGCTAGAAATATACCGAGCACTCATCAGACAGCAAGAACTCATCTTGCTCAGCCAAGAACAACCCCTGCACAGAACTAAGCAGCACTTCACTTGTGACAGCACTGTCTTGTGCTTTTCATGTCCAGGACTGCATAACACACAACTCCAGGGGAAACTGACTGTATTTCAGCACTAATATTCATTCAGGGACTACTCAGTAAATTTGACAAATTCAGTCATGAAGCTGGTGTTAAAGACTCCAACTAAAGCTCATTGTCAGTTCCTGCACTGCTTCATTCACATTTGCTTAGGAAGCTGCTATCCCTTGGAATTTTTTTCTTTTAATCTTCAAGGCAGGGAAACTATTTTTAAGATTTCATTAAGTATTAGCACACCAATTTTTAATCAACCTAATGATGGTCTTACTGAACAGCAACTTAAGGGCATGAAGCATTGCAGTGTTTCTGATATACTTTGTGAGTTATATTCAAACACTCCTACTCCCTCTTCAACTTTAATACTTGCCTACAGAGCCTGGCAGTGCTGATAGCTCTACGAAATCCAAGTAGGTGGCAGCACAGCAAAACACTATTTCTGTCACTCTCACTGCTGAGAGGAAAATGGTACCAACTCCCTGTCATAGAAAATCGACTGAAAAAAACAAACCAACTGAAAAATCATCTGGCCTAACATTTCTCAGCCATTAGAGCAGAAGACCACCTGGCCTTTTTGGTAAAAAAAAAAAACAACCCAAGACAACAAAAAAAATGCTGTTTTACCTACCCCTACATGGAGATTGGGAAGGGATGATTAAATTCTCAGCACTTGCTCAAAGACAACAAAAATAATAATTTTATTGTTGTAACTAAACCCCTCTAATTAAGTGTCAAAAATAATCAAGATCCTATTCCAGCAGAAGGATTTACATAACCATGCAACGAGCAGGACTGGGAAACCAATTCAGATGAAAGACACACCAGACGTAATGACTCACAGCAGCAACACACTGAGCAGTAATGTGCATGGAGCAGCAGTGGCCTGGAACAAGTAACTGCAGCCTGCCCTTACCTCCTCAGCCAGGGTGGAGGTCTTGGAATGGCACGTGGTGACTGTTGCATTATTCCAGAGCAGCAGGTCGTGCATAGGAGCACCCACGATCTTACTGCGACCGATCACCACGGCTCTCTTCCCTGCCACCTGGACACCTGCACCACAGAGAGTCAGGAGAGAGCAAAAAAGGTCACTGTGCAGCCTGGTACACACTAACTCAGGCAGCCCTGGAGTCTTGGTCAGTTTAAGTCTGGCCCTGGTACTTCAGAATACTATTTTACTTTGCTGTGTGTGGTAGGGAATTGCAGTTGGGAGGGAAGAAGGAAAGACCATTTTAACCTAGTTCTTTTACTATCTAAGGCAGCAGAGATGAAACGTGGTATCTCAGCAGAAGCTGTGAAGCTGAGCCTTGCAATGTGTGTAATTTCTACACTTATTGAAGACTACTGCACTCAAGAATAATGTATGAAACCTCCTTACCTGTCTGCCTGATAAGTTCCATGCATCCCTTTGGCGTACAAGGAATAAAGCAGTCACCAAGGTCCCCTCTAGAGAGTTTTCCAGCATTGATGCTACTCAAGCTGTATTTTGAAAGAGTAAAGGCCAAGTAAGATATCCAACCTCACTGTTCAAGAGAAATTAAAGAAAAGAGGTTTCTTTCTGGAGCAGCTGTCATGCTCTCCAGGGGTGAAGTCAGTTTACCCATCCACGTCCTTCTCAGGTGCAACAGCATTGGTTATTTTTTCTGTGTTGATGGGTTTGTCAGAGTCGAGCGGCAGCTGCACTATAAAGCCATGGACAGCTGGGTCTGCATTCAAAGAGGCAATGCACTTGAGCACCTACAACAGCAAAGACCACAAAACTAATGGCTGATAAACTGAAATATGACTGACGCAAAGGAAAAAACATAATCCTACCTGGATTAAAAGATATGCACTTTATGTTTAGTTTTTCCACCGAAAAGTATAAACCACTTAATTTTTTTATTTTAAAAAAATAGCTCTTAAAGTCTCTAAATTTTACATTGTAGTGTTTTAGTTTTCTTTAAAAAAACCACAAAAACACCTCACCAGGTTCCAACTCTTTTTTCATGAGTTAATATTGATGGGCAAGTAGCCCTTTTTTATACAATGACGGGGCAAAGATATCTTGAGCTCAACACCAAAGTTATGTATTTTTTCATCACTGGCTGTATTACTTACATCAGCTTCTGTTGCTGTGTTTGGCAGTTTTATGTGATTGGCACTGATCCCAATCTGCAAATGAGAATAACAAGAAATTATCTGATTTCTGAATTGACATCCAATTGATCTGGTTAATCTCTCTATCCAGCTAAATCACAGCTGCATTTTGTCACATTTCCCAGGTCTATCTCCTGTTCCTGAGGCTGCAAGTTCTATGATTTAGAAATACCATCAGAGAAAGATTAGTGCTTTGCCTTCTTAGTCTGTCCTTTAACCATCCTATTCACCTTTTGACATGAACAACATCAACTTTGCTTGACAGCACACTGCCTTGAAATGCCAGCAGAAATGCCAGGTACCACCTAGGGAAAAATGGACTCATCTGTGTTCCTGCCCTGTTGTAGCATGTAATGTTGTACCTGTGACAAGCACAAGGCAAGTGCAGGTACAAGGCATACAGGGAAGATAAGGACAAGGCCACAGGTCAGGAAAGACATCAGCACTTCAGACAAATGTAATCTGAGATGGTCACACAAAGTGGCACCAATCCACACTGCTGTGACCAGAGCACCCCACTTGGCTTTAAGGTTACACACCTACACTACATCCTTGTAACGGAGAACTCAGGCCAGCACTGGTTCCTCCAATACTGGAAAAGCTTAGACAAAACTATTTGACTTGCATCTGGTTTTTCGAATTCAGATTTGACCAACTGTAGGAGGGTAAAAAGTAGTCCTGAAAGTTCAGGCATTACCTCAGCAGCAGCCTTCAGCTTCATGTTAATGTAGAGGTTTGAATCATCCCGATTTCCAACCTAAGGATGAAAAGACAGTTGAATTACAGCACAGAATAGAGACACAGGCTGAGAGGGGCTTAACCCTCAGCTTCCTTGGATCTACATCAAGAACAGAGAGTTATTCCTGAATAACTGTAAAACACACTGACAGAGGATATAAGTAGCTGGAGCTAACAGGAAAGTTCTTTCAAGTAAGAGGCAGATAAAGACAAGCTGTCTGATCTCTTGCACAAACACCATTTGCATCTGTTGAAAAACCTTAGAAACACAGTGGTCTCCAAAGCAGAAAATACTGCCTGCCATCTGATCTGAGGAAGTTAAATCCTCAGCTAATTAACATGATCAGCAGGTGCTGATAACATTCAATTATCTGATTACTGCTTTCAGAAAAGTTGGGCCTCTTTGATACCCAGGAATCTTAATTTTATGCACATGTGTGCTTTGATGCAGACATTTCTTCCACTGCTGTTTTGAAACTTGAGAATTTTCCTGCCAAACAAAAAACAAAACAAGGACAAAGTGATGCACAAAGAGAAATCAGCAAGTGGAACAAATGCCTGGAGTTTTTGGCAGTATTGGGTGCTTACAGTACAGCTGCATTTCAGGAGACGACTTGCATCATCCAGTATGTTTTGTTAAAGGTAATACTCCTTCTAACCTTAAAAAAATAGGGGTCAAATATGGAAAAGCTGGTAAGGAAGCTCTTGAAACCCTGTTCCCTGGTACCTGGGAGCTATCCCAGGTTCTCACATAGATTACAAGCTGCAGGGGTGACTGCATTACCTGACCCCCCAGAACACACTGGTTCTTCCTCCCTAGGTATAGATAAAGGGGCTGTCTCCCTGTAAAGTCTGCTGGATTTAGGAAAAGGGTTGCCTCATACAGGACAGAGAAGCAGGAGATGGCAGCAAACATATATTGTGTGAATAAGGAATTACTGACTTCAGGACAAAAAGCCAAAGATTAACTGACTCTCTGAGCTCAGAGGACACCAGATGCCTCCCAAGTAAAGAGTACATAATGTGTGGGGTGCTACGTATCAGAAACAGCTCATTGTCCTGACTTCACTGAAAAATAGATGGCTGCAAATATCAGTAGGAGGAGATGAACCCCAAGCCCAGACTTTGGCAGCTTACAAAAGTGTCAGACAGCCAAACAGGTCGTGTAAAGGACTCTGAGACAATCCAGGACTGAATCCAGGCCCACCATGAAAATGATCCAATAATGCTACAAGACAGCAATTTTTGAAGACAGTTTATGAGGTCAACAGTCCAGCAGCTTTCATCAAAGCACTACTAAATTTTAAATAAAAGACCCTCCTTCCTTCCTTCTAAGCACCCACAGACAAATTTTCTGTAGGGACAATCTTCTTAAAGCTAATGGAAAATAAAACCAGGAAAAAACCCCAAAACACAAGCACAAATTTGTTCCTGGCATCAAAGAGGAGCATGGCCTTTGTGTGCTATGGTGGTATTAGCACTGGAATCCACAGACAGGCACCAAAAGCTCTGCAGGAGCCCAAAACACTGAATCAGGACAGAAGTCACTTCTCTAAGCAGCCACTTGTATTCCCCCAATCCTTTGTGGACACACAGTTCCTTCCTGTTACATGACACTTACTACTGCTAGCCACCTTCTGACCTAAGCACAAAGAGTTCCCACTTTTTATAGCTGCAGAGGAAAAAAATTCTGCCAAACACAGGTCAAACCCCTGTACCTGACAAGTGCTTTTCACCTCTGCAAGCATTTCTGTGTAGACTCCTAACACTTACTTCTGAGAGATATCCAATTCTGCAACTGGATGTTGTTCCATCCCCTGCACTCAAAGTCATCTTGGCCAAAGGTAGTTTTAGTTTTGTTTGGGTTCCCTCCCCTCCTCTGCCCCTCTTATCTCTCCATATTTTGACATAACAGCAGACCAAATCACTTAATAAACATCCCAGCTGGAGGATTTCTGGTACAAACACCTCTGAAAGCTGCCAGACTTCGGGGCTCACTCAAGTGTAGAGATTTGGAATAGAGTCTGCAAGCATTTCTTGCTCTTAATAGGCAAGCAGCTTAATTTCACTATTTCACAAACACAACACTCCAACAGAGAACAGGGTATGAAAAAAGAAATAAAACAATTGAAAAACCCCAAAAAAATTCTGGGCCCTGATGCTTGGCAAAAAGGCATAACAGGACTGTGTTACCATCCCACAGAGAATTCAGGGCTTCTGCTCCTTATAAAATGCCACCAACTGCAAGGCAGCTTTGATGAAGCTCATCAGCTGTGCCCTTACCACTGCAAAGCAACTCATATTTTCTGTAGCTGTAATTAAAGAAAACAATACCTGCAAAATGGCGAGTCCTGGTCTGAAGCCTGGAAATTTCTCAGCCATCTCAGCAACTTGCTGCTTTAGTCTGTCTCTCACTTGCCTGAAGAGGGGAAAAAAAATGAAAACAAATACAAGGTAGAAGTTAATCACAGGGCTGAATTCTGATACAGTGATGGAGTTGTTCTGATACAGTCAGGAGCTGGAAAGGTGACAGATGGGCAGACTGGCAAACACGTACTTATGCCTCGAGTACACAGCTCCCAGCAATCTCCAAATAAGATTGATGTTCATAAATCACTAAGACTCTTTGGAAACAGGTTCCTTCCAACTTATTTAAGTAATTTTATTTTTTTAAAGTCCACACTGTGCTTCTTCACACACCTCTTCATGGTCTCATAGGATACAAGGGTAAAAAAAAAAAGTTCAAAATTTGGCATGGAAACTCCTGGGATTTCAAACACCTTTCTAAAAAGGAAATCCTCTTTCCACCTGTGCTGTACTAAAATTACCTGAATCCCACAGGCACCCGTTGTCAGTGTCACACAAGCAAGCTGTCCTGGTAAAGGATTATGAATCCACAATGGTAAAACTGTGGGATCTAACTAAACAAGCAGGAGGTACCCAAAGATAGAGCAGGGAGGAAAACGGGAGGTGGAGAGAGGGGAGGAAAAGTTGCCAAACCCTGGTACACAGCTCAGGTCAACTCTTCAGTAAAGGCAAGTTGAAGGATACAATTATAAAAAACATAACTTTGAAACAGAGCACTGATTAGCTGTTCTAGTCCACATGTGAACTCATACCCAGTTTACCATGGAATGTTTTAATAACGAGTACCCAGCACTGAAATTAGCCACTGACAGCTTGAAAGCCACTGTTACCACCTCTCTCCAGCCTTACACTCCTCCCTAATTTCTCAACCACTCTCTGGCCCCACAGGCATGATCCTTCAGCAGGGAAGGTGCCAGGCCCAACTGCTCTGTCTCCTCACCAGAAGTAGTCAGGATTCAGAGAGAAGAACTGACCAGTTGTGTCCATCTCATGGGCTCGTGGCACTGGATGGAGGCTGTGGCACTGCACTGCATATGTAAGAGACACTCAAAAGCAAATGCCAGGTAAGCAAAACCTCACAGAACACAAGAGGCTTGACAGGTCCGTCCTCCATGTGATCTCCATCCTGTGTCCTGTTCTCAGAGATGAGAAGGTGCTACCATCACACTCAGCAAATCTACCCTGAACCAAACACCCTTTTGTTTAAAACACAGACGGTCTCCTTGTGCTCATCTATCCTCAAATCAGTATCACCAGGTCTTCCCAAGTGGAACCAGACTTCTCAGATGGGAGGAGGTGCTGTTGGTGCACATTAAAAATGTGAACAGCAAGGGTACAGGGACAGAGTACATGGCTGATGCTAGCTGGGAGGCTGTGATTCCTGCATACAGGGAAACTCCAAGGAAACAGATAGCCAGTGAGGCAGCTCTACCCTGCAACTGTGAACTCCAAATTAGAAATGCCAGAAGCAGGAAGACAGGGAAATGGGAGCAGCACACAACTCTCTCAACCCAGCAGCACTGATCCCAGGGGACAGCTGCAGCTGGCCCAGCTAGAAGCAGCCCTAAGGCTGTTTTAAGTCTCATCTCAGAGGGAGTCACAGCCTTCAGCTACATCCCAAATCATGCATCTCTCCTGCTGCATCCTGAATCACGTGGTCAGAGCTCTGCTGTACCTGAGGAGTGGGTTCAGAGTATTTATAGGTGTTTGCATCTGGTCAAGTGGTTCAAAGTCTCTTAACAAGCTACAGTTGAAGCAGCAGCTTTCAGCCTTACTCAAGAAACAGTAGTTCTGAGCTTTCCTTTGGCTGTCACCTCTGTAGAAGACTTGACATCAAGACCAGCTGATGAGTTCAGAAAACAGTGTCATAGAAAACCTTATCCCAGCAAATCTTTGTGCTTAAGTGACAAAAATTCATCTGCTGGGTAGCGAAATCTACAACTGCCTCTCCTTACACTCCAGCTGGAAGCCCCTAGGGAAGGCACCTGAGCTGGCTCACGAGTCTGTAACAACAACACAGCAATCTCAAGGAGCATCAGAAACCCCCTGCACGTGGGCTGTGAGTGGGGGCTGTGGGCAGCTCTCGAGGGAGCTATGTCTGAGAACAATCTCTGGTGCTCAGTAATGAAAGGGAAGCACTGGTTTGTGGCCAGCAAACACAAAGAAATGCAAACAAGTATTAAATATAATATAATTTATGATGCAACAAAGCCCTCGTAAGGGACAACCAGTTAGAAAGGGCCCCAGGTTTAGTTACTACTTTTATTCCAGTCTTCTCAGCTGAAGAGAAATGAGCCCACCCAGTTTCCTCTGTCCCCTGTGAAGCAGGGCTGCAGGGTGCTTTTACACCCAGCAGCCACAACTATTCACACGTTACACTGTTGTCGTTTTCTGTAATTAGGCACTGGCTCACTTCCCCTTCAGCAGAAGAAGGGTAAAATACAAGCATACAAACGTGGTGCTGTCAGTGCTGATTTGCTTTAGGAGCCTTGCATCAAGAAATCACTTGTTAGACAGCCACCTAGCGTTGGGTACCACTGCTCTCCCGTGTCCACAAAAACCACAGGGGCAAAGGTTTGAGAGAAAATTAAAGAAAAAAAGAAGAAATCATTGTTTTAACTCCTTAGACTCACCAAAACCATAAAAAATAATCTTTGCAAGCCAGCAGCTATTTAGTCACACAGTCTGCAAAATTCTACTGTGGACCTCAGGCCTACCCAAACATAAAAGTTCATATTGATAAATCAACACTTTTTTACTAGCTCTACAAAAATTTTTTTAAGTCTTCAAACAAAAAATTTGCAATTCTATGTGGCCACTTCTCCAAAAGCCTTCTCTCTGGCTCTTAAGCCCCCCCCGTGCCCACGTGCCCTTCCACAAACAAACTCATGCAGCAAACAAAAGTCCAGGGTCCACACAGGTTAAGGACAGCACATGGTTTTAAGCATACAGTGCAATAGCCAGCTCCAAAGATTAAAGAACTTGTTAGCATTTCTTTCTGTAGACTGCAACAATGAGCTGAATTTAAATTTATTAAGTTAATTTCCCAGAAATTCAAACAAAGGACAAACCACACTGCTCCAGCTCTGCTGTAAATGGAGAGAACATGGCTCCCACGTCAGCAGAACCCCAAACCCTCCTGTGGTATTACGGACACACACTGCTCAGCTGGTGAGCACACACAGCACCATACTGAAGATGACACCAGGCTGTGTTTCTGTCCCTTCTGTGAGTAACAGGGTCCAGGGGCCATGCAAACAGTGCCAAACATAGGACCTGGCAAATACCTCCTCAGAGACAGTGATGCTCCAGAAGATGCCTGTCCCCAAAGAGGAGGGTTTGGCTCTACTGCCTGGATCACAGATTCCCCAAGGGTTTCATAAACATGCAGCAGAAATGCTCCTGCTGCAGCCCTGCAGAAATGGCTGCATGAGGCTGATGGTCCTCCCCAGGTCCTGCACCATCCTGGTCAGAGTTGCTGTCCCTGCAGCCATTCCTCCTAGCAGCCTGCAGCACTGCCACTGCTCACCTCCTGTTGCTCCCATGACCAACACCATAATGCGGAAAAACAAGCTTTCCCATCTCCAAAACACCGTGGCACCACGTCCTAGGCCAGGACAACTGCATTATCTTAAAATGCTGTGAAGGAGCTGCAAAGAACTGTCACAGAACATCCCACTTGTACCCAAAGGAGGCACAGAGGAATCTCTCCTGAGGGAAGTCACAGGCTGGCTCAATGAAGTGGCACTGGGATAGGAAATACCTTGGGAAATACCATCTGAACACTGCTGACAATTCAACAGATGGCTCCAGTTGCAGGAAGACATCATTTAGACAACAGAGCTGGAATGAGTTCACAAGTCTCCCACCCTCTTGTCTCATGCTCCACCACTGCATGCTCCTGGCACACTGTCATTATCTCCTAGGAAAAATGCCTGCTACTTTCTACCACTTCCACACTCACAAGGTTTTTTAACCACCTTTTTGGTTGTGTCAGCTCGAATACTTCCATAAGCTCTCTTCAGACCAGATAAATACAGGAAGACATTTCTGCTTTTTTAGATGCTTCTTCATCATTTCCAGAACTTCAACCCAAGGTGGGTCTGAGAGACAGGCAGCAGTTGAGGCACTTCGCAAATGTGGATGGCTGACAACAGAACAACAGAGTTTAACACAGAGCTGAGTCTTTAAAACTTAGAAGAGTTTGCCCCAAAGATGAGTTATGATACCATGTTCCCAACATCTATGACACGAATCATGTCTGCTTCCCAAAATGGATACTGCATACAGTACCCTACTATTGGGTGATTGAATCAAGGGAAACACAAGAGCAATAGGAAAGGACTCAATCCACCTTTGTGCGGCTGCAAGCACTCCAGACAACACTCTTAAGACCTATCTACAATGATTTGTCTTCACAAGGAGTGGTATCGAGATTTATTCATTCCAAAAGGGGACATGGCCGTCCCCACTTGTTCTTTGCCTTTCCCATAAGCTGGTGCTGATGTGCACAGATGTGTGGCCCTGTTGTCCACCAGACAGTGTTCTCTCCTCTCTTATCAAGTCTTTGGAGCAGGGTCCCATTTTTTTAAATTCAGTGTCTGCACAGCACTGAACACATGGGGTTCTTGCTCATATTTGGGGCCACCCAGTGGCACTGGCAGTTCACTTTAACTCAGCCTATCCACAGTGTGGGACCCTCCAGTGCAAGCCTGAAACATGGTGGGTAGGATCTGGTAAAAGGGAGCTCAGAGAATAGGGATTTTTTTCCACTTCAGACTAGATTTACCTGGAGTTTCAATAGGAACTCCATAAAAAACCATTTAAGGCCCAGACTGAAAAGGCTGAGGAGTTGTTTACTGCACTGTTATCTCCAGTTATAAGCTGAGCCTGATCATCATTTTATCGAGCACTTTAAACCTAAAGCACTACCTGGCCCATCCCTAGGGGCTGTGAGGGGTGTTAAGTCTTCCCTGCCATCACAACTCATCAGCCACTCTTCCAGACCAGAAATGTTGGTCCACCCCTGGTGCTATCAACCACTTCAGGCCAAGCCAGAAGTGTCCAAACCTGGGCTCTTTCAGATGGTAAAGCCTGAACACACAGCTCACTGCAGTGGACATAAACTATAAAGAAGAGCCACTACCATGTTTTGCTCTCTCTCTTTTAGACACAGAAACAGAGATTGTTTTTTCATCAGGGAATACCAGCAATAAAAGGTGGAGAATACTGTATTTTTATTACCTTCAACCTGTGATCAACATATGATATGCCATATCATGCATACTTAAAGCACTGCTTCTCTTCCTCTCCTTAGTCATTTGTTTACTGTACTGTTATACAATAACTCATCTTTTGTAATTCATTTGCCAATGAGGCAAATTTAAATTGTAGCAAAATCTAAGGCAGGATTACTAAACAGCCACTCAGAGAAGTAGAGGAAAGCCACCCTGAGGTAACCAGCCAACTTAGACTGATGCATAACTCATCCAATACTTAATGTATTTCACACACTGTCCAGGCTTCTTGTTTGTACTGACAGAAGCAGACTTAGACAGATGCATTAACGTCAAAATCCTACACAGAAAACAATGTCTGCTGTGTTCTCCTAACCATGCCCAGCCTAACTACACTCTCCATCCTCACAGGTAATACTCAAAGCCACTGAAAATGTCAATTTTCCTTTGTACCTCTTCTGAGCCTTCTAAGACTTTCTAAGGTAGGAACTAGTTTTATCACCTCATCAAGTTTTCCTTATTTATGGAGGTAAAGAAACTCTCTGAAAGTATTTATTCTCTTTACATGTTTCACAAGAATAAGAATGCCAGTATCTACATGATTTTTTTTTAAATAGCTGCCATGACTAAGAATTAGTTATTTTTTCCATCTATTTTGAGGAAGGGGTACTTGGTGGCTGGAGGAGAAAGTTCACAATACTTATGAGCTTTGATTTAAAACACACAAAGAAACACAGCATTACATAGCTGGAATGCTACTTGTTTGATTCACCTCATTTGTCAATATTTGACTGACTTACAAACAAACATTTTTCTCAATTAAAGGGTAAAGTAACAAAATCCACCCCCTACAAGATAGTAACTGAAAAGGTTTTGCAGTTGATGTAAAGCCAGGGGCATTCCCATTCTACAACAGGCAGTTCAGTTGAAAATTCCTAGAAAAACCACATGCCTATCACTTCTGCTGCTGCTGCCACCAGACTCATGGCCTGGAGGTGAACTCTGGATAGTGAGAATCCTTTGGACCTGCACTTCTCTAGAGGTCTGGAAGAAAGGGACAGGTGTCTCCAGGGTGCACAGCCACATTCCTCATGACTTCTTCAAGTACTCCACTAGGAAAAGGCAGAACTACCTAAGGCCCACGTGGAGCAGGTGATGCTTCTGCTATACTGGACATAAATACAGCAACTGAAGGACAGCTGGACAACTGCAATTATTTTTCCTTCAGGTCAAGATTTGATGATTCAGGAAGCCAGACTTCAGCCAAACACCTTAAGAGATGTGCTAGAAGTTAATCAAACCTTTCTCCTGTATGTGCCCGTTAAAAGCTCAAGTCTCTTCCCTGGTATTTGCACATCATGAATGTCCCCACCTCTGAGAACCGCTAGTTTATAGCTGCTTCTGTAATACAGAAAATGAACAGAAATTAAAAAAACATCACCCCTATATCGATAAAATTAATTAAGTAATGCAACACGCCATGCTAAGGAAGCTGAAAGTTTTAACATGAATGATCATTGTACCCAAACTAGCATCTTTCCAGGACCTATTGAACTTCAGGGTGACTTTCTATGACAGAAAAAAAAACTGCAACAGGCAAATCATGAAGTCCCACTAGCAGCAGGGACAGGCATTGCAGAGTGTGCTGAGCTCAACACTGCCAAAAGGATCAGGTGGAATCAAGCACATAAGACTGAGAGACTGCAATACACAGGTGGTACTGGCCCAAGTATTACCAGGTAAAAAACATGCAAGCACCCTTTCCTAGTGGATATTCAGATTCAAGGCACATTAGGCCTACTTTTCAGAACTGTTCCACTGTTGGTTACATGTAGCTGTGTCATACACAGCAATACCTAAGAGAAAGACTAACTGCTTTGCTGAGACTGCTTTATACCTTTCCAAATTTACCTTTTCTGTCTGAATTCCCTGATTTTATCAACAGGAAGTACCCAATGAACCAACCTAGCCAAACCCTGTTTGCACAGAATATAACAAAATCATTACACTGCCATTTTCCCCAGGGATAGGGAAATCTATTTGGCTGTCTTAGGGATGTGTATGTAGAGGGGCAGCAGGAAAAACAAGCAAATTAAAAGACAAAACACAAGCTCACCTACACCCAGGACTTGCCACCTAAATAAATGCTGAAAAGTACGAGAACACTTCTTCCTTCAAGGTCTCCCAAATCTTTTAAATAGCTTTGGCAAGACACCTGGGAACATTCAGCTATGCGTTATCCAACACGTGGATTAACGTACTTTACCCTAAAGAGGAAGAATCGATGTCTGTACAGGATGAACACAGAGCCCATACCTAAAGCACATGTTCCCAACTCCTGCTCGTAAAGCATCCCAACAGCCCAGCTTGCACACACAGAAGCTGTGGGTCAGCCAGCGGCTGCACACCTGCCTGGGCTCTCATCTCATCGATGCTGAGCGGTCACCAAGTGCTCTCTGGGGCTGCCGAAGAGACCCCACCAGACGCACCGCTGGTTTCTGGGGAGCACTGACAGCACTTTACATTCTCCTTAAGACCTTTAATACTGTACTTCGTCTAATAACTTCCAGTTTACAACCAGGAAGGAGCGGGCTTTGGCTGCAACGTAGTGAAAAAGCTTTAGGGTGTCTCCAAACCTGCTTCGTCCACAGAGCCAGAGCCCCCCCACAGCCCCATCCCGCTGCCAGCACACCCGGGGGCCGCCAGGGCACTCCTCAGCTTCCCGGTTACAGCGCTCCCTTCCCGAAGGGTAAAACCCCCGCGGCTCCCAGACTTTCCCGCCCGAGGGAACCCGGGCGAGCGCTGCGGGCAGGGCGGCCCCGCTACGTACCCGGAGACAATCTTGCCGCTGAGGATCTCGG
>NW_008238988.1:924496-925732 GCF_000691975.1 Corvus brachyrhynchos
CTCCAGAACGCTTTCGAGGCGGCGCTCCCGGGCGCGCCCGGCCCCTGCTCCGCGGAGAGCTGGGCCGGCTGAGGGAAAGGGCAGCCCCGGAGGGAGCTGAGGGTGAGGGGTGCTGGTGCTGGGCTGTGCACGGCGAATGCGTAGGAAAATCCCAAATCGGTGTAAGAATTATCTGTGTTTCTAGTCCTGTGGTTCTCGTAAGAGGTTATGCCAGGAGTAGAAGTTAAAGAGTAGAATCACGGAATCACAGAATGGTTTGGGTTGAAAGGGACTTAAAAAATCATGTCGTTTCAACCTCCAGCCGTGGGCAGGGACACCTTCCACCGGGCCCGGTTGCTCAGAGCCCCATCCAGGCTGGCCTTGAACACTCTCAGGGATGGGGCAGCCACAGCTGCTCTGGGCAACCTGTGCCAGGGTCTCGGCACCCTCACAGTAAAGGATTTCTACCTAATACCTTACTGAATCTACTGACTTCCAGTTTGAAGCCATTCCCCCTTGTCCTATCACTACACGCCCTTGTAAAACAGCCGTCATTCTTTTTTGCATAAAAATAAGTAATTTTATTTTTCAGAACTTCAACACATTTGTTCAACATAAAGTCACCAAACCACTGGCTGGCCAGAAAGGGTTCCTAGAATTGGCCATCAAGGGATGTATTTGCACAGAGTAATCCCATTAGAACTGGTGAAGGTGTAGCTTCCTGTCGGATCCACATGTACTGTTATTTGCATAACCAGTGCATTTCCTTACTCTGCAGGCCAGTTCACATGTTTTAGGACCTTTCTCAGAGAGTTGGCTGTCAGTAGTTTTCTCACACATATGGCAAATGAGTGATAAACATCCAGCCAGAGCTGGGGATGGAAAATGCAGTTAAATATCACTATGGCAGACTTGCCCAGGCAAGATACTGCTGTGACCCAGAGAACTGTTAAGGAACTCATCAGTGTTCCCTGCTAATGTCTAACACATAGTTAGAGAACAGGTCCATGACTCAAGAAACTGGTGGTAAGAAGTTCTGGGGCAGAGAACTGGCAAATGGGGACTGATGCTGGGCTGACCCCACAGTGTTAGATTGCTGTTGGGGAATAGTAGCACATTCCTGTGCTTCCAGTAAACCAGTGCTCTTACTGTTTTGGGACCCAGCAACATGTGCCATGTGTTGGCAGTACAGCAAAGAAATGGGATAATTTCACTGCAAATCATCAAGCTATGGAGAATCAGGACTGAATGCAAGAA
>NW_008238988.1:925775-952162 GCF_000691975.1 Corvus brachyrhynchos
AATGCTTTCACATAGATTTTTGCTTAACATAGAGTGCATAGGTTTGAAAAAATAAAGTATCTGTTCCAAAGACTTTGCAGAGAAAACTTTCAATCCTGCTCTTCCATCATGTAATCAGCTCACAAAGGGATTTGGGGAACTCTCGGATTTTGGAAGGGAGAAATGCAACTCTTGCAGCTTCCACCTAGGGCACAGAACTGGAGGAAATATACAGGAAATATACAGGCCCTTCTGTTTCAGCAGCTCAGAGGCTTTAAGGTTGCTTCTTTGGCATTCTAGGAGGGGAATGTAAACCTACATAGTTCAAAACTTGTCCAAGGATAAGGTTTTTCTCCTTTGTGTTTCCTCTCATACACTAAAAAGTGACATCTTTTCTGCTTTTTTCTGCTTTTTTTTTCTGTTGAGGGTAGAGATTGCTGCCTTGAGTGATTAAACTACCTTAAGTTAACAACATGTTGTAGTTGTAGGATTAAAGGTCAGAAATTTCTCTTCAGGAGTGACTTGGAAAAGAGAGAAAACATCGTAGTTTAGGGCTTTAGGGCTTTTATCTGCTAAATGAAAAAATGTAGGAATAAATACAAAAAGCTAGAAGGAACTTCTTTTCCCCCTTCATTATGTATTCCCTGTATTTCCTGGAATGCAGCAACAGGCACTTGCAGTCAAAACTAAGATTACACAATTGGTCAAGAGGAGGGATTTTTCTAGACTGTTTAAAATTCTGTGCCTTAGTTGTTTCTTCTGTTGCCTGTATCTGAGGCGTGAATGAACTCTTGGAGGGGAAAACGACCCAGTGTTAAGAGAAAAACCCCACAAAAGATTAACTCCTTCATCTAAGAACTGGATAAGCTCACAAAAACAATTTTTGCCAAAAATAGACCTGACATTCAGGATTGCAGCATAAAAATATCAGGCAGGGAAAGAAAATATGAAAGCTATTTTCTTTAAAATATCCAGGTGACCTTATTTGCAGAGTGAGCAGAAGACACCATTGCCATCAGGAGCTGTAGATTCCTACCCAGAGCTGCTAACTTGCATGATATACATGTGTGTGTGAGCAATAAACCTCCCTCCTTGCTTTTCTACATGCCCCAGCTCCTGAATAATAAATGTATCATGATGACAGATAAAACTTTGAAAATTACCCAAATTTATTGCTGGAAAGGAACTAAGAATACTTCTAAACAACTTCTTCTATTACTTCTTTCGTTTTGATCCAGAATCTAGTTTTTGGGAAGGACAGACTAATGAATTTTAAATATACTTATGCCAGAAAATCAGACTAACCTTCTTTTGTCAGAGCAGGAAGTGCTTTTGTATTTCTAACTTGTCTCATGTGGCAGTCAAGCTGGGATTGTTCCTCAGTTGTGCACATCATGTCTCTAAGTAAGAACATGTTCTTTAACATTTATTCTTAATTTTCATCCTGAGATCAAAATGCTGGAAAAGGAAAGGGAAAGGAACAGAAAAGGGATTATGTGATGAGAAATGGTTGAGCTTCTGCTCAGCTCATATCAGAGCCATATGCAATTGCAATAAAAAAGTTAAAGCTACTATTTACATGTAGGAGCTCTCAGAGAAACACGGTGGGGAAGGAGACAAACATCGTGAAAATGTTTACAGAGTTTACAGCAAAGATCAATGCTTTATGCATTCAGTACCAAAGCAGACTTACTACGTAATGGTTGTTAGGATAAAGAAGGATAAAAACATTTACTTCAGGATAGGCTGAAGCCCCAGTGTAAGAGAGTTCTCTCTGCTCTGAGTGTTGCCCCAGCACAGTTGTTCTCCCTCACTTACCTCCCTGCCAGCATCCCTGGGTTTGATTTGGCATCTCCCATAGTGTGACTGTTTACCTTTGCATCCACCCCCTCTTACCCAACATGTCAAAAGTTATGAAGGTTGCTCTTTAAAAAACCCCCGAAGGCTGCAAAATATATGCCAGAAAGACTTTCAGTGTTACTGGTGAGCTAAAAGCTGTGCCCCTGATGACACAGGGCCCCAGAACCTGTAATTTGTCATGAGAAACTGACCACAAACCATCAAAGTGAGAAAGAACATTAAGCTTTGCTTTACCTATTAAGTGGGATGGCTAGGATAGGACATTGTCTCCAGTAAAGGGGTAGGACCAGAAAAGTTAGATTAGTTTTATAAACCTTGGTCAGAAAAGAGATTTTGAGAAAACCTGTTTTCAGGAGCACACCAGAAAACCAGTATTAGACTTTGATACTTCAAATATTTATGGGAAACTTCTCCTGCTTGGAGACGCCTCTCTGAACAATGTATGACATTACCCAAGAATGTACCTTTATCTACCATGATGAGAGACACAACTTTGTCACGGGGTAACAGTGACACATTTAAACACATGCTATTGGTCCACTCTGCCTTTGATCAGAGGATGACTGAACTCTTACGTAAGGCGGAGATTGATCTCATGTACGCACTTTGAAACAGCCCTTACAGCTAAGCTGTGTTAATGAAATAGTAGATGGCTTGCACTGTGATTTGTTCCATCATAAAGTGTTTCCCAAGTGTAGTCTCCTAATCTGTTGAGCCATATCATGTGTTCCATCACTGAAATAAGAAGGTGGTGACAAAGCCAGCTGTTGGACAGTCACTACAGAGGTAGCTCTCCTGGGTTAGGATGGTGTTTGCCCTCTGGCTTTCTCAGGGCTCCTGGTCTAAGGGCTGAACCAGCAGAACAGGTACTTGGAGTGCTCATTGTCTACTTCAGTGCAAAAGCAGACAAATCAACCAAATCACTTCTGAACACAGATTTAACTCCAAGAAACTGGTTTTTTGTAAAACCTGTGAAGGGAACTTTCGTCATGGCTATTTCTGGCAGGGAGGTAAAGCTGGTTGTGTCCCACAAAGTGACAGTAACAGACTTCTGAAATGCTTTCCTGACCCCTGTCTCCAGCTTGCTGATCACCTACCATGCAGGGGTTTTGTATTGACCACTGTTTATCTGTCACTCTAAAGACAGCAATATTCAGCTCAGATTATCTCTGAATTTCCACTTGTGTTACTATGCCAATGACACAAATTTGTACATAGTTGCGTTAATTTTCCGTTGGCTGTTTTTCTTGTCCTTCCAGCTAGCTTCCTTAACAACATCATCTTACCTTCACACAGAAATCCAACAGTTCCCATTGACCTCTTAGGGATCCCACAGAAGGTCTTGGTAACAGTTTGAAGAATTCTGTGTCACACTTGATTCCAGTGAGAACAGTGCCAGAGTGCTTGATAAATGTGGGCCTTAGGTTGTCCCAACTCTTTGATGTTAAGAAGGAATTCAGATCAAAGAAACCATTTTCTAAGTAGTTCCCTCTCTCACTAGTACTTCTACACTAATACTCACTAATACTTCTACAGCATGTTGGGGCACTCCGTGCAGTAAACAACAGCCTAATTCACTGTCCCAACCTGCCCGTGAGTTGTGTATTACCTCATTTTCCAGATAAGGTAGCTGAGAAAGAAGGGAATATTGATTGCCTAAAGCAGAATACAAACTGAAGCAATGGAGCTGTGATTAACTACCTTGACATTTCCACCTCCTCCTAATTCTCTTTGGCAGAAGACTATGAAAAAGTGTTTCCTACATTTTTCAAAGAAATACTTCCAATACCAGTTCCACCTTTCTAACTGTATAGGGAGTTGCACACACTGACACAGGCAGAGGCAGGCAGAGGAAAAGGTGAGTGTTAGGGCTGCAGGTAGAAGGATGTCCAGAAGACAATCTTTCCATTGCAGTTTAATCCACACTGCCTCCCAGATCATTCTCCCAGCCCAAGCAAGAACATCCTGGCAGAGCAAGATTGCAGAGGAAGTTCTATGCCATCTCTGCAAGAGCTTTCACAAGGCACTCTCTCAGCCAAGCAGATCCTGCTCTTGCAGTAGGAGGGTGAAAAGATCCTATAAAGTCTATGGTGGGGGAAGTCCAAGAAACCAGCTTTCCTACAGACCATAATTCCAACAAGTGAGATATTTGGAGATAAAAATAGGTATAAATGCACTTCATTTGCACTTCAAACTTGGGTGATGCAGTCTTTGTGCTTCTCTTAATACCCACACACAGTGTTTGATGGTGCACACAGTTCATAGTATGAAACAGGCTTAAGGAGTTGTACTTTCAGTGTGATTTTACTTACAGCATTCCTGATTCCACTACATGTCTTTTCTCTGTAATTGCCTCTACATCTTAGGACTGCATGTAACAGATCAGACAAAAGGTAACCCAGCACAGGGTCAGGGCTCTTGACAGTGACCAGATGTAGATGTGTAAGGAAGACTATAGGAACAGGGCAAACATGATATTCCTGGTCTCCAACCAGTTACAGCTGAAAGAATTTCTAAGACAAACAGGATAATGGAAGTGGGGGAGAAATAGGGTAAAGTTAGGTACAACTGTTTGAAGCCTGTGCTTTCTGTTCTCAGAGGTTCATGAGAGACATAGATCCTTTCCTTGTGTTATATAATATATAGAATGTCTCAATTTTTCTCAATAGACAGGATCTTTGTGTTCTTCTTTTGCATAGCAACTCTTGACCCTGTGAGTCTGTTGGTTAATTTTAATGGTAAAAGCATTGATGAGGCACCTCTGCCTCTGTAGTGAATTATTTTTTCCCTTATTTGATGCATGCATGGTTTCTTCTGTCTCTGAAATATGGATACATTTGCCCACTGTGCTTCATTATCTCCCTTTTGGGGTTATTCATAATTAGACTTTAATTTCTTCTACGTAGCAAGCAACAGGTCACAAGGAAATGGCCTCAAGTTGTGCCAGGGGAGGTTTAGATTGGATATTAGCAAAAATTTCTTCACTGAAAGGGCAGTCAAGCATTGAAGCAATCTGCCCAGGGAAGTATTGGAATCACCATCCCCGGCAGTGTTCGGAAAGACATAAATGGAGCTTAAGAGTATGATTTAGTGGTGGATCTGGCAGTGTAAGGTCAGTGGCTGGACTTGAGGTTATTTTTTCCCAACCTTAATGATTCTATGACTCTTGGCATTAAAAATAAAGATTTGTATTTATTTTTCATTGGCCATGTTTGATTGCTGCTCTTTGTAATTAGAAAGAATTACAGTTGAAAGGTTGAAAAGTTGAAAGGAGGAAGAGGCCTAACTGAACTGCTCTGGAAAAGCAGATCTTTGTATGATGTACTGTTCATACAAGCACATGGCCACACACATATGAAACAGATTTTTTTCCTTGAAGGTCTCTTAATTGAAGTATTTGGAGCTGAGTTTAGCTTTGTGTGAGCACAGTTTGAAAGGACTTAAAAAGAAAGACTTAAATGTGCATCTTTTTAAACGATCTCATTTTTTTAAAAATCTAAATAGTATGAACATAATTGAACTCAGTGAAAGCTTGTTCCACAGTCATTTATATATGTGCCTATATACACGTGCCTCTATTTCCCAGCTTGTTTGCCTTATATTGCAGACTTTTGTATTCCCCAAGTTTTTCAGTTTCTAGTCATAGTGATCACGTTTCTGCCCTTTCCTTTTGCCTAAGATCTGAATAATGTGTCTGCAATTTACACCAAGAACTGCTCCATTTATAAATGTGAGGCACATTGTTTAGAGACACATTGCTAATGTTTGCCCTAAAGCTGTGGAGTGTCTCCCTCCCCTCATGCTCAGCTGCACCAGGGAAGAAAAGCAGTGAATTAACCTCACAAGTCTGCAGAGCTCTAGTGCCTGTCCTGCACATCTCTGGGAGAAAGATTTCTCAAAAGAACAGCAAAGCTTGCTCACGTCTGCTACTGTGAGCTCTCCCCGTGCTTTCTGATTCATAAACCAGCTGGAGATCTTGTTAGAAAGTCTGTGCCATGAAATGGTCCATCCTTTACGCCTGTCTCCAAGACCTTTAAATAATCCTGCAAGGCGGTGGTAATGTTTTGTCCTTTGTCAGCCATAGCTGGCAAAAAGTGCAATAAGGACCTTTCTGGTCCCCTCTATTGTTTTGAAGCTTGCATTTTGACATCTGTAGCCTGAGCACCCTGGTGAGGATGCTTGTGTATGTAGTAATTCTGCTCTGGAGCCCCAGTGTTTTGCAGATAAAAACATGACAAGCCTGTGCTCCAAACTGTTCCTGAGGCAGAGGCAGTGGCTGGTGCTGCCTGGGCCCACAGGAAGATTCAGAGCCTGTAGACTTGTGGTGGAATGGAAATATGGTGAGCTCAAGAGGGAGAAGTCTGCTTGGCCTGTGTTTCCTCTTTATGGCCTAGAAGCCTGGAGAAGAAAATTAATAATCCTTCCAAGAGGAGCTGTGCCAAGCTGGGGTGTTACTGGTGTCCCTCGTGCCCACCCGAGCAGGGTAGGACTGGCAGGCAGATTCTGAAGGAGGCTTGAGTCCCCATACTGATCATACAGGATCAGCAAAGACAATACTGTAGCAACGAGTCAGACAGCTGATAACAAACAAACAAGACAAACAGATTGTGCCCTGAGACCTCTCCTGCAGTGTAACATTGACACTGGTGCAGGCGTTGACCCTGTGGACGTTCATGGTGGGATGTCAGTATAGGAATAGGTAAGCAGTATGATCTGAGTTGCTGCCATGGTTTAGAGCTGTTTAATTTGAAATGTGCTTACTAGCTGGTGTTTCTGGATGGCAGGGGTGCACAAAGCATGCTGAGACTTAGGACTCTGAAGAAAATTTCTTATTTTTTTCTTCAGCCTTGGAAAAAAAAATGAGCAGAGAGCTCCCCACAGCCTGCACCCTGCACAGTGATGCTGAGTGCCCAAAAATGGCCTTGAGTTCAAAGGATCAGGCCTTGAGGATGGACTGGAAGAAAGACACCTTTATTTCTACAGCCATCTGTTACCCATGGCCCTATGCTGGGTGGTTTTTGCCCCCATGTCACCTTCCCAGCTGTGGCTGCAGTACTGTTCCATCTCCTGCTTTCCATGGAGATCCACAGCTCTGCAGGAAGAAGGGGAGTATCCCAGAATTTGTTGGATGGAACCTGGGCGATTCTGTATTTGTTGTTTGTGCAGGAATACTTTTCTAGTTTGGGAAAGCACTTTGAAATATGTTTTTGGCCAAAATCCCTCTCAAGCAATTCTGGCTTAGCTGGATCCAAGTGCTGTTGAAATTGGTGAGGTTAATTCTGTGTCTGTTGGTTCAGGAAATTTGTGTGTCATCATGCCTGCACCCCGTTATCAGTGGATTTCTCTTGAGGTGTGACATTATTGTTCATCACCATTGATGTTAGCAACATTAATGGCATTTTAAGAGTGAAAAGTACAAAAAATAATAATTGGTTATCCTATAAAGAGAAAACACCATCCAGGCTGAGGCCTTAGATTTTGTTGAAAAGGAGTCTGTCAGTGGCATTATTAACATAAACATTTCAATTGATTTTATGTAGATAACTTTTTTTATTTGCACCAGTAACAGAGTTAAGCCTTTTAAACTCAGCATATTCAGCTGTGCTACTGCTGTACATCAGGGCTGGATTACTGAGAGTTGGGAGAAGCCTCTCTACTTCTGTGGCATTGACATCTCTCACAACTGCAGCTAAAGAACCATAAATTCAAGCTTAAAGTGACTCTATGCTGGAATTGAATTGACCAATCTGTCAATAACCTAAGGTGGTAATCACACAGGAAAGGATTAATTTGGGGTGCTTTCTCTTGCTGCATATGGGGAAGCTTTAGGGTGACGCAGGGGTGTGAATCCTGAGAGGTCAGGGGTCTGTGTGGTTGCAGACTAGAGTCTGGCCATGAGGAACTGTGTGTGCATCTGCACAGCCCTCAGCTTGTGTCTCAGCAGGTACAAACAACTCCTTCCCCTCTCACTGCACCCAGTGTGAAGCATTCCACAATTACCTTTTAAATATAAGAACTGATGCTGGTAGCTCTGTATGAGGTTTATTATCTCTTATTTAAGTGTGATTATTATGAGGGGAAGAACATCCATGTTAAAGCTAAAATTGCTTACAAACACAAACATACACTTTCCTTTAGTCTCTGTGATTTACCATTGTCAATTGCCCCAGTGCTGCTCAATGAGCTGGAAAAACAGTTGGAATATGGAGTTTGGCCTTGTCCTGGCTGTTTCCCACCAGTACCCATCTTACCAATGATGCAGGCTTAGACTTGGAAGATTTATATCATGTTATAACAGAGGACTTCTATGAAGGAGAATTGGCCAATTTGTCTGCTTGGCACTGGGCATACGACATCCCTTGAAAACCCTGGGAAGTAGGGAATGGAGGAGGCTGGTGGGCTGCTGGTGTCCTGCCAAATTGCACTGCAGGGTACATGTGGCAGAGCCTGTGCTGAGCATCTGGATGAGCTCAGGCTTTCTTTCTAACTGTCTCGAGTATCACCATAAGATAAACATGTGCTTTTGAGCTTGGACTTGAAACCAGGCAGCTTGACTGCGAGATGAATTTGGGCTTAAAGCTGAACTTAGAGTGAGTGAACAGCATTACACAGGTGTAGTGGGTGACCCTGTCTGGGTGCCAGACACCCTCCAAAGCCTCTCTTTCACTCCCCTCCACACCTGGACAGGGGAGAGAAAATGTAATGGAGGTTCATGAGTTGAGATAAGGACAGAGAGAGATCACTCACCAAATACCATCATTCACCAAATACCATCAAGGGCAAACTGGACTTGAACTAGTGAATTGAATTTATTACTAACAAAATCAGAGTAGGATAATGAGAGGTAGTATAAGACCTTAAAGACACCTTCCCCCACCTTTTTTTCCTTACCAGCTCTACCTCCTCCCCACCAGTGGAGCAGAGAGATGGGAATGGGGGTTTTGGTCTGTTTATCACAGGTTGTTTCTGCCACTGCTTCAGGAGAGGAGTCCTTCCCCTGCTCCAGTGTGGTGTCCCTCTCACGGGAGATGGGTCTCCATGAACTTCTCTCATGTGAGATCATCCCATGGGCAACACTTCTCTCCAGACCGCTCCAGAGTGGGTCACTCTTCCATGGGGTCAATCCCTCAAGGATGGACTGCTCCAGCGTGGGGGCACCACAGGGTAACACGTCCTACACTCCAGCATGTGTCTCCTCCTGGGGCTGCAGGTGGATCTCTGCATCCCCATGGGCCTCCATGGGCTGCAGGGGCACAGCTGCCTCCCCATGGGCTGCACCACGGACTACAGGGGAATCCCAGCTCTGGCACCTGGAGCAACTCCTGCCCCTCCTTCTGCACTGACCTTGGTGTCTGCAGAGCTGTTCCCGTCACATATTCCCATCCTGCTCTTCTCTGGCTGCAGTTACAACTGCACAATAACTTATTTCTTCTTCTCAAATATGTTACCACAGAGGTGTTACCATCATTCCTAACTGGCCCAGCCTTGGCCAGTGGCACATCCAGCTTGGAGCTGCCAGGGACTGGCTCTGCTGGACATGGAGGAAGCTTCCAGCAGCTTCTCACAGAAGCCACCCCCGCTACCAAAACCAGGCCATTCAAACCCAATACAACAGGTCCATACCAAATCTCCCAGACCATGGTCTTTTGTGCTGATCACTGCAGTCCTCTGGGTTAATGTAAGATCTGAAGACAATTTTCTCTAACAACTGCCAGCTTTGGCATTGTGCTTTCATTAATCTAAAATTTAAGGTGTTTGAAGCCTTGTTAGTAGGAGTACTTTCCAGGTTTTTATGGGAACAGTTCTCCCAGGTGCCTACTGCATATTTCTTTCTTAGTCAGTCAGAATACTCCAGGCTAGAAGGGTAAACATATGAACATGAGCCTGTGTCCTGTTTCTACAGTGCTCCCTATAGCTGTACAATCAGGAAAGTCTGAAAGGGAGTGTCTTCATGTGTGAAGAAATTAGAAAACACGGGCATAGTTCAAGTGTCTGTGCTTCCCTGATACTGTCTAAGGAAGATAGGGTGAATTCTGGAGCTTTTAGCACTTCTTATGTGGAGTTGGGTGCTACACGTTAGGAATTTGATGGTACTGGTGGTCCCTTCAGGAATCATCTATTCCCAGAATCACCAGTTGAGAACATCAGAGACATTCATGTCATAATCTCTTAGTAACAATAGTTCCTGGCCTTATTTTAGCAAGCTTTGATAATGTCTTTCTTCTTATCAGTCCTGACCTCTGGATCCAGCTGGTCTCTCTGCTGTTGTGCCAATAGCTGAGGCTGGAAGGCACCTTTTGAGAACCTGTGGTCAAACTGCTTTACTCAAGTAGGGTCGGCCAGATCAGTCTGCCCAGAACTGTGTGCAGTTGGGTTTTGAAGATCGCCGAGGATGCAGAGCCTATAGCCTTCCTGGGCAACCTATTCCAGCGTCTAGCCACCCTCACATCTCCTTTATTGTTGTTGCTTTTCCCCTTTTGACTCAGCTATTGCCTCCTTGAACCACTTATGCTGAACTGTGCCCTCTCCTCAGGCCCACCTCATGCTAGGAAGCTCTGAGCCAAACCTGAGCAGGTGGTAATCCCACCACAGGACAATATTCCTAGGAAGTTTTTCTTCTTGGTGCAACCTAAATGTAAGCTTTGACCACTCAGGAAACAGAATTTATTTTATAAACACTGAGCATTGCCTATCAATAAAGCCTTTCTGAGTCAACTTTACAGGACAGAATGAGCAGTTAATTAGTATGTGAAAAGGACAACACAACCTCCTATCAGTTGCTTCTTGTAAGACTTCATACCTTTTCAGTACTGTATTTTAAGAAGTGCAGAATGTTATTTTGTTTTCTTTTGTGGGATTTATTACAGCAAGGTTGCTATCATCAAGGAAAGAGGCTAAAATTCAACTCAGCTTGATTACTTTTTAATCTAGAGTTTACTTAAGACTTTGTACACCCACATTAAGTGCCCAGTGAGAGCTGATGTTTCTGATGGGAGGAAAAGGGGTTTTCCTGATGATACAGGCAGCAAACACTGATCATGACAATGCTGAAGTAAAAAAATCATGTCCCATGTCCCAGAATTAGCAGATCTCAAATACTTCCATATGGCAGGCTAAGAAATGAACAAATAAAGAGTTGAGTGATGTGAAGAGTACCCACACCAAACCCCATCCTTAGGCCAACCATTCAAACTTTGACCAAGATAACAGGCTAAAAAGTCCCTTGTTTGGTTTTGGGTGTCACTCTGCTGTGACAGGATCCTAGGATAGTGCTGGTCCTGCTGTGGTATTGTGATGGAACACACTATGACATCCCAGCCCACTGAAGTGGGTGGGAATCTTGCCATTTGTTCTGTGACTGTCAGTGACTTCTGCTATCACAGGTGATGCAACATCTGTGGTACAATGATACAAACATCACAATGTAGGTGCTTGACCCTCTGGAAAAAAAAAAGCAAACAAATAGTAACAGTAGCTGCCAGCCAAGGCAAATAAAGACATGGAGGAAGGTAAGTTGCTCAGGATTTTTTAAAACTTTTACAAAGTGTTCTGGATGCACACAGAATTTCTATTCTTGTTAATTAGCTCTGAAGATGTGTTAGTCATCTTTTCTTAAATAGTGAGAAACATTTTGGCTATAGCACAAGTTCAAAGTAAATGCTCCTCACACAGCAAGAGCAGGAATCAGTGCTTGTTTCCTGGAGAAATATGAACTTCACAAAGAACTTATTTAATTTTAATCTGTGAGGTCTAGGTTGGGTTACCTGTCAGCTATGTCCATAGGCTGTTCTCTGTGGGCTGAGCCCTCTGAAAGCCAAGGGGCCAGCTGAAAGCAATCACTTCAAATGTGGTTTTAGACTTTCTGAATATGTCCCTGACTGCACAGGTTTGGCAGATACTGCATCTGGTAATGGTGAAGGTCAGCACAAGCTGAATATCTGCACAGAGCAGAAAGGACATTTTAAGCTGTGTGTAATGAATGTCACAAGCTCACTCTCTCCGTGCTTTTCCACAAAACCCAACAGGTGTATTTAAACAGTCCTGAAGGACTCTCTTGGTAAAAGGCAGTGCTGTTGCTTCCAGTCCCGAGGGAGCGATGGATATGAACTGTTACAGTGGGGATACTGCAATCTTTCCCCACCCTCTCATGACAAGTGGCAGTAGCAGCACATGCTGAACACATTCAGACAGTGGCAGTATTCCCAGTGAAGCACATGCTCCCCTGAGCTTCAGGAGTGGAACTGGTTGGGCCAGACAGCATTTTGCCCAAGGCCTTTCCATGCTCCCAATTCTTCTTGGAGAGAGCCAGTTATTTATAGAAAGCAATGTGAGTTCTCTTGTATCAGTCTCTTCCTTGCAAACCATTGCTCTTCAAGAAATGTTTTGGCAGTTCTATGTCCTGCAAGTGGTAATATTGTCAGAAGTCTCTCTTGAAAGAGTCCAGATATCCTGCAGCTTATTGGGAGAGTCCTCCACACCATTAAAAAAAAAAATGGAAACATGTTAGACTGAATTCAACAGGTGCTGTGAATTAAGTATAACCTGCCACTCAAGCCTGTTTTATGAATATTTATAGTTTCCATTATTTTGATCAAGAGCCTTGTGGATCTAACTGTTTATTCTGCTATTTGCCCTAGTACCAAAACCATTCATGGAATTAATCTGGTAAAATCGAAAATGTTAGAAGGCAAAGCAGTTTCCAGACGCTTTGGTGTGAGATCTTTAGAATGAGAGTAGATAATAAAGTGTTTTTTCTTGTGAGGTTGTTGCAGTGGGGATCCTGCAACACGCATATATCAAACCAGGAGTCCCGTGGAAAGGAAATATATATGGACAGACAGATTCTTGCTAGCTGTTTCAGAGATGTTTATTTCTCCAGCCGCATGGCCGGGGCTGTGCTCCGGAACTGTTCCAGTCACGGGACCCAGGGGCCTTCTGCCCGCGCAGGGAACACAAACCAACCAATGGGAACGAGGCTGAGCAGGGGCAGGGAAGCCCCGTGTCTGTGCCCTCAGGGCCCCTCTCCCAGGGCTACACGGCAGGGGAGGGACCCCAGAAAGGACATTTTAAGCTGTGTGTAATGAATGTCACAAGCTCACTCTCTCCGTGCTTTTCCACAAAACCCAACAGGTGTATTTAAACAGTCCTGAAGGACTCTCTTGGTAAAAGGCAGTGCTGTTGCTTCCAGTCCCGAGGGAGCGATGGATATGAACTGTTACAGTGGGGATACTGCAATCTTTCCCCACCCTCTCATGACAAGTGGCAGTAGCAGCACATGCTGAACACATTCAGACAGTGGCAGTATTCCCAGTGAAGCACATGCTCCCCTGAGCTTCAGGAGTGGAACTGGTTGGGCCAGACAGCATTTTGCCCAAGGCCTTTCCATGCTCCCAATTCTTCTTGGAGAGAGCCAGTTATTTATAGAAAGCAATGTGAGTTCTCTTGTATCAGTCTCTTCCTTGCAAACCATTGCTCTTCAAGAAATGTTTTGGCAGTTCTATGTCCTGCAAGTGGTAATATTGTCAGAAGTCTCTCTTGAAAGAGTCCAGATATCCTGCAGCTTATTGGGAGAGTCCTCCACACCATTAAAAAAAAAAATGGAAACATGTTAGACTGAATTCAACAGGTGCTGTGAATTAAGTATAACCTGCCACTCAAGCCTGTTTTATGAATATTTATAGTTTCCATTATTTTGATCAAGAGCCTTGTGGATCTAACTGTTTATTCTGCTATTTGCCCTAGTACCAAAACCATTCATGGAATTAATCTGGTAAAATCGAAAATGTTAGAAGGCAAAGCAGTTTCCAGACGCTTTGGTGTGAGATCTTTAGAATGAGAGTAGATAATAAAGTGTTTTTTCTTGTGAGGTGACCTGTCTTTTGTTTTCTCCTCAGAACCCCTCCTATAGCTGTAAGAATAAAATCGGTTGCACACTTTTCCATCAGAGTATTTCAGTACTGCATTTTCACTCCAATATGGAATAAATATGCTTCACTGTACGTTGAGTTTAGTGACCACATGGCCCTTGCATGCCAGAACCTGGAAGACTAGACCCGAGGTAGATGCTCAGTAAATTGTGCAGCTAAAGCTGTTATTCAGATGTTTGACACGAAGGGGAGCTCTGGTAACAGAGAAGAGAAACTTGCCCTGCATCATCTGCGGACACTGAACGGGAAAGGATGGTGTAAGGCTGCTCCCAGAATTAGTCTGGTCCTACAGCCTTATTTGCAAAAGCTAAGTGTATTTATCTCATTTGTTAATAAAGAGCTCTTCTTGTGCAGGCAGCTAAAGCCTCTACAGCTGGTGAGATAATCGCCTGTGTCTGTGTGCTACGGAGCTCCTGCCTGTCTGGCTGAAGACAAAAGATTTCTTTTTGTCTTTTCTCATCTTTTAGGTTTCAGCCCTGCTTCTACTGACTACAAATTAGTTCAGTCCCTATTATTCCTTGGTTTGTGCCAAGTCTAAAAAACAGGGCACATGCTTTATCAAGGTCCTGTTATAAAATGTTATAAAATGATCTCATGTTATAAAATGACTCTTAACAAGGGAAGCAAAATAGTATCATTTAATTTATTCTTTTCTGTTTTCTTATGGGCAGAATAAAGGCAGAAGGAAAGTTAAAAATTTCTGAGGATTGCAAAATAATTTGCAGGGAGTAGCAAGGGCTGGTTGCTCCATAAGGGAAGGTGAGCCAGCAGCAGAGGGTGATTCCAGCCTGGTCAGTGTCCTCACTGATGGCTGAACTTAGAATCACAGAATGATTTGGGTTGGAAGAGACTTTAAAGACAATCTTGTTCCAGCCCCCCTGTCATGGGCAGGGACACCTCCCTCTAAACCAGGTTGCTCAAAGCCCTGTCCAGCCTTTGAATCCAGGGATGGGGCATCCACAGCTTCTTTGGGCAACTTGTTCCAGTGCTTCACCACCCTCTGAGCAAAGAATTCCGTCCTAACATCTAATCAAAATCTCTTTTCTTTTAGTTTAAAACTATTGCCCCTTATCCTATCACTTATCTGCCCATGTAAAAGGTCACTCTTCCTTATTTTTATTACCCTCTTTATGTGCTGGAATGTGCTCTGAGGTTTCCCTGGAGCCTTCTCTTCTCCAGGCTGGACAACCGCAGCTCTCCCACTCTGTCTTCATAGGAAACATGTCTTCATGTCTTCATGTCCTGTCTGAACATGGTGGACAGGGATGGATGATTGTAACAGAGTCCATCAACAGTCCCAGACCAGACAAGTAATGAATGAAATCCAGGGTCCAAACTGGGATCAGGAGCAAATGGAGACAGGGTTATAGACAGGGCTACCGCATGGGTCTGAAGTCGATCCAGGATACAGGGACAAAGATAGGCTGGAGACAAGCTAAAATGTGTGTTCTTGGGGTCCATCCACCTATGACACAACTCCATGGCTTGTCTGGGATACTGGGCCTGAGACTGGACTGGGGACATATTTGAGTCTAACTCAGCTTGGGCAGGGGCTGCAGTCCCTGATGGGCCTGGTCAGGACTGTTCAGTTGTGGTGCAGGGCCAGCAGCCTCCCCTTCCCTCAGAGCTGCCACGGGGGCAGGGTCCTGCATCTGCTGTGGGACAGCCACCAGCACAGCATGTAATGAATAGCCTGCCTGGCAGCTGAAAGCACACGGCCTTCAGAGGGAGATCTATAAAATAAATACTGATATGCTGCATTGTGGGTCACAGATTCTTCAGAGACTTGGTGAAGTAGGGGAAAAAATCATCATTTGGGCCTTCTGTAAGATTAGTTTTAGTCATGATAGTGAAAAATGATTATCAATCATGACTCTTCTGGATTTTTGTCATTTTGCTTTTAAAAAAAAAACTGCATTGCAGGCTTTTCCCTACCAGCAGCCTGAATGCCAGGAATTGTTTCCTCATTTACACCCAAATGATAACTTGCTTACTACTTCTCATTTGCTTTTCATGCAAAGAGCACAATTCATGAGAAACAAACTCTTATGCTTTTCGAAAGAGCAGGACTTAGTTCTTTTACATAAGGCAGTTTATTGTAACTGCGCCCTTCCTCCAGCATCTGGAGAGGTTTGAGCAGGATATTAAGCAGTTTGCATCTTGGTATGGCAGATCATTTGTTGATTGCTCACTTGCTATACATTTGCATGATGAACTGGCTCAAGGTTGAGGATTCTTGTTCTGTCTGCATTTTCAGTTCAAAATTTGAATAGCCCAGGTTGAATTTTCATAGAATCATAGGATATCCTGAGTTGGAAGGGACCCATGAGGGAGGATCATTGAGTCCAACTCCTGGGCCTGCACAGGACACCCCAAGAATCACAGCATGTGTCTGAGAGCATTGTTCAAGCACTTCTTGAGGTCTGTCACACTTGGTGCTTGGAGTCTGTTGCAGTGTCTGACCACCCTCTGAGTGAAAAACCTTTCCTCCAACCTAAACCTCCCCTGATGCATCTTCATCCCATTGCCTTGGGTCCCATCGCTGGTCACTAGAGCTGCAAACTTACACTGTTACCTTTTATATTATTGTATCCCAGTTAGCCCAGTAGCCCTTATCTCCTCTGACTGTCCAGGTTGTTTAAGGAAGACACTGCTCAGTGTAAGGGTCTCACCAAAAGTTTTTATCTGTGAAAGACATGTCTAGAGCCTGTAATCAACAAGATGAGATGGGTTCTTGTTTTACTAGTACTGTTTTCATCACATCTAGGAGGTCTCTGATATTTTCCTGTGGGTCTTAAAATCGTCACATTTTATCAGGTGGAACTGTATGATTGGACAGGTAGCAGGGAGATAATGGTGTCTGCATGAAAACCTGGTTAGTTCTTCTGGCAAATAAGAATTTTACTTATGAATTAGGTTGCTTGTGTCCTTCCTGTTTTAGATATCCTGCATTTCCAGTAACACACCTCATTTCTGATACTAAGCCATGATTACTTGCTCCTGTTATATGGATTGCACCTGCCTACTTAGTAATTCAGATGCTTCATTTCACCTTATGATTTTGGGTTTTCTGCAATCTAATCACACTCTTCATAGGTATGTAGCTACATTAAGATTAGATGGACACCCACAATCTCCCAGATTAAACTTGTATATCATCACAGAAGTCAGAATTTCACTGTTTTTCTTTCTGGCTAGCTGGTTGTCTCCTCTGTTAGGTCAGCTTATTGAAAAAGATTCCACAGAGAAGCAGTTTTGGTTTTGAAACTGAGACCAGTATTGCCTTTTGTGCCAAAAAAAATCATGGATCATCTGCAGCTGCCCTTCTTTCCACTGGTCAGTGGATATTACCAGACTGGCTGAGGCTGGTGGGACTCAGCCAGACTTGATCCAAATAGAAGTGACTTTTGGTACTCAGCAAGTGAAGAAAGCCAATCTATTATGGTATGACACTGGTCAAACTTCATCAAAAAAAGCAGCCAGGAAGTAACTAGGAGTGACTGATTGGATTTTGGGTTCAGTAATGTGCTAAAATAGATTAGAATTTCAAAACAATTGCAGTAGCTCTAGTAGATTCATACTGCATCAATTATACAAAGATATGATAAGGACTGGTAATGTTACCTGGAGACTGTACCAAGCACCTCACACGTGCACGGATTGGAACTCATTAGGTCTCACTCCAATGAGTGCACCAAAAGTATAGCAAATAATTAATGGAGGGAAAACATCTATCAAAGATTGTATTTAAAAAAAACAGAGGAGGGGGGACACTCATACATAATCACAGTTTCTCATTTTTTACATGAAACTGTGATTAGTTTAAAAGTACCTAATTCTGACACCTGTTTCCATGACAACAGGAGCAGCAGCTACAAATGGCATCCTTGGAGTTCTTGTTGGTTGCACAGGCACAGGAAAGTGGAGGTATCGTATAAAGGCATTGGGACCATTCAGCAGAGTGTTGACAGGAGAAGAGGAAGGTTTCATGGTGTGTTAAAATCCCTTAACACACTTACAGAAACTCCCTACGGCTAATAATATTATTATTCTTTAAAAAAAATAAAAAAATTAAAGGTAATTTTCAATTTAAAGCTAAAATTATCAGCGAGAAGTACATTTTGCCTTGAAAAACCACATCTCTCAAGCAGCTAATAACATGAGGCTTGGAAAAGAAACACTAAACGTAACAACATTGTTGTATTATTCTGTGCCTCTAAAACTGCCTGATAGACACTTACTTGCCTTTTATCACATCCTTTCCTTAATGGTAATGCATTACATCTAATTTCAATATGTGCTGGCAAAACATCTTTTTATATGTTTCTGAATCATATATTTACTTGTAGTTTGTTACAATGAACAATCTTAGTTTTCTATGTGACTTGTCTAAATATTTTCTTGGACCAGAAGTGTTTTGCAATGGAAAACTTAGGCATGAATTCCTACTTAGTTGGGCAATACTGTAAAATCTGGAAAGGAACACCACCAGCATGATGGAGTGTTCTACTTCTGTGGAAGTTGTTGTTGAGATGTCTCCCATGTAAAATGGATGTGTGGACCATTTGTGCAGAATTTCTGAATGTTTGCAAAGTATCAGATCTGAGCAGCCCTGGACTAAGCATGACAGCTTCCTGCTTCTTCCACAAATTCACTTTCTCTCCTAACAAATGCAGACTGTTCCTTCATCCAGAAAGTGTATTAAAAAACACGATTTTTGAGTCCTAACACCTATGAGTTAATACATAGTTTAGAATAAAGTTCTGCTTAGAAAAATATCTTGTTTCTAATGTTGATCAATAATTGATGTCCAAGAAACAGTGTGAGGAAGGGTTCCTGTATGGAGTGATCCTTCCTTGCTATGACTATTCCTGGCAATCAGTAATCTAAGCTTAGTTTTTGTGTGAAGGTATAAAACCCTTTTGTCTGTATCTGTTTACAGGTACTTATATGCATGCTTTTTCCCCAAGCTCATTCTTCAGTAATCTGATGCATGCCACGTTTAACAGGATTGAGTTAATTGGCAACTTTTTTTCCCCAAAGGGAAAGCCCCTTAAGAAAACAAGGCACAAAGCCTCGAGGCTGCAAGTAACTCAGGTGCATGCTGGTTTTGCAGGGAGAGATTTGACAGCTTGTAATTGATGCAATTCCTTGCAGTAACAAAATTATTCCTGGCCTTGTATTGATCATTTTTATTGCTGTTACAGTTATTAACAATTCAGTTGCACCAAGTGGTGATATGTGGTACTAATGGAAGGGAGCCATCAGAACCTGTCCAGATCCAGCCCACCCATGGTGTGTCTCCGCCCAGAGATAGGACAGGGTTCAGGCCTCACTCAGCCCCAGTGCAGATGTTAGGGGGATTGCAGGGAGTGGCTGAGGGATGTGCATCATGATGGGATTTGGAGTATGGTTACCCCTGGAGTGACAAGATGTGGATCATCCAAGCTTTTCTTGTGATTAATGTCTTAAATTCCGTGAGTAATAATTATAATCAATGACATTTTTATTCTTTCAGACAGTGTCACAGTGACACTAGGCAGGTGTTTCAGAGCAGGTGGTGGTGGGTTAGAGACTCTCTTTCAGTAGAAGTCTGGGGCCCTTCCTGGGGACTTCATTCTGCATTGGAGGCTGCACCATGAGGTTGGACTGGGGGCACTGGAACCCTGCCCTTCTACTTGTGGTACAGAATTTTTAACCTGAGCACAAGCTCTCTTGCCCCCTTCCTTACCCCTGGAGTGGTACATCAACACAAATAATGCTGGCAACCTCTAAGAGCAGGACATATGAAGAGACAATATGACAGGCTGGTACTGCTTAGATGCAGGCTAGACCATGGAAGGCAGCACAGGAGGTATATGAGATACTCTTTCAAATTTTATCAGAGTATGGATACATCATAATTTGGTATTCAGTGGTATCATGTACATTTAAGAACTATTATGGTACCAAAATATCAAGGGATTGCCTCTGGCTAATAGAAGTGACTGTGAGAACAGTGTTTGAACAGTTTAATTTACTGCTTCCTCTAAGGAGATGCAGTTTGAACAATGTTAAACTCTCAACACCCTCTGAAGCAATATCTTAACATGCATTTTCAAATATTTTAATTAAAAAATAACTATTATGGACTGTCACATATAGTCTTATTATCTTTGGGAAGATATAGGCTGCAAAGATATTCTAGCGCTCATACATGGGCTATGCTGCAGCTCATTGTAAACAAAAGTAATTATTCCTTGACAAGTTTTCCCAACTTAAACCAGCTTTCTTATCCATGACAAGCCAATGAATATCCAAGAGATGTGCAATTTTAACTTTCTTGGTATTTGCTTATCCCTAGATACCATTTTCAGCCAATTTTGTTCTGAAGAGTGCTCATTCATATTTTATTCTTGATATCCCTGGAGAGGGAGAAAAAGAAGAGCAGCAACAGCCTAACAAGAATCCGAGAAGCCAGAGGCAGGTTATCCTCTTACATGACGTTAATGGCAAGAGGATCTGCTGGGATTTCGGGTAATAAAGGTGAGGGTATTCAAGTCCATCTTTATTTGCAGAGACTACGAGGGCAATCATTGCAGTGACTTGCTGTGGCAGTTTTCATGGCTGTGCTCCTCTGTACTGCCAAAGGAAAGAAACTTTTGTCCATTAGACAACTCTTTCCAGAGGGGACATGCTTTTTTTGTTGTCTCTGGTCAGATCCACCTCTCATTTATTAGATAATGAGGGAACTTTTGTGTCCAGCTCAGAAACTCCGGCAGATGTGGAGCTTATTTCTGTCACTGGATGCAATTGACTTTCAGCTGAAATAATGATCCTTCAGGGTGACAAGGACTGAGCAGATGCTCCCTGCTGTGGGGTTTTGAAGTCTGGAGGCTTGGCTGTTGAGGAGGTGAGTTGTGATATCCAGCTGTGAGTGGCATTTGGGTAAAGTCACAGGTGAGTTTAAAGCCTCATGGTCCAGCTTTGTAGTGACACTCAGTAAACACCCCCGTGGGCAGTAACAGCTGAATGGAAATGTGAAAACATGCTCTGCATCATCCCTCAGCTGTTAGTGCCAACTCCCACCTGAGACCAGTGCTTTCTAAGAGTGGACAAGTGGACTTAGCTATGGGTTAGCATTCCAAATCTTCCTGTACATGCAGTACCTCCAGTCATGCTGTGTCTGGGACCAAGACCTCAGTAGGTGTGATGAGAGTCAACAACTCCTCCAAGAAACCGGTAGTATCTCTTCTATAAATTTGAAGCAATATGTCTCCCTGCCTGCCTGAGGTGAACTCTAGCTAAAAAAAATGACAATGCTGGCAGGGCATCCATGGTACACATTTTTTATGCTGAAATAAAAAGTTCTAGGAAAACCTTTTGAAGCATTATGTGCATGGATTCCTCACTGCAGCTGACATGTTCCTGTACAGTAATTTCCAGCTGGTGAAATGTCCCTAGAAAGTACATCCTCACCAACTGCTGCAGGTCAGAGTAACCAATGGTATCTCAGAGGTACAAAATAACTCTTTTGTTGGCTTGCCACTCACTTGTTATATCCACAAGTACACTAAAGCTTTCTGTAAATAATGAAAGGAATTTGCTGTTGAGTTACAATGGTGTTTCCATATTGTATTATATCTTGCTCATTACTTTCATTCCCTGACTTGAGCCGTAAGTAGGACAGCAAAATGTGTCACTTTCCCTGCATATCTGCCTTTTCTTGCTCTGTGATTCACAATACCTTGAAAGAACATTGGCTGCAGAAGACCAGCACTGCACTCTTTAAAAGGCATTGACTATTCAGGAAATTAAATTTAAAGTTAGTAGAGAAGCTAAAGTGACTTTGTCTTGAGAAATAGAGTAAAGTGAACAAGCAGCAGCAGCTGGCTTCATTGAACAAGTGATACAATGAAAAAGTAGTAAGTTCTTCTTATTTATCTTTCCTGATTGCTATCAGTTGGCTGCCTCATTGTGAAGAACGATGTTATTTAGCAATAAAACGAAAGCATGATGCCCTTTTTTCCTTGTGAGAAAAACAGCATTAATTCAATGGTGCCTTGAAATGCTACCAGTTGATGTTCAAGGAAGTACTTATCAAGGGCGAAGTACTTGCTGTTCTCAAGTTTAACAGTAAGTCACTTTCCACTGTTGTTGGGTTTTAGTGCTCAAATACTTCCTGGTTAAAAAGTTATGGGGTACTGGATGATGGAGTTCCTGAAACCAGTCCTTCAGTAAGGAACACAAAGAACAGGTACCAGCCTTGCCACAGACATGAGCAAACTGTTCTGGTTTTCTCAAATAAAGCAAACAAAACAAAATGAAACAAAAAACCAAAAAAATCAAAATACTATGAGATATAAAAGGGTTTTTATCTTTTTTGGAGATGTACAACTTGCAAGAAAACAGAGTGCCTTCTGTGAAAATTGCCTTGTGGGAATACTGGTGTATTTACGAGTCATAAAAAGATATAGCAAAAAATGCAAAGAAGTCACAATCTTTCTATTAGAGAACATGAACAACATGCAGTATTTAATTGGCAGGAGAAAATAATTGCTGGTTTTTTGAGTGAAGTTGGTAGTTGGTGTTAGTTTATCATGACCACCTTCACAGCCTGAGAAGCAATGCCTTGATGTAGTTTGGTCCTGTTGGCAGAGATGAGGCTGTACTGGCCATGCAAAATACTGAATGGAACAGTAATATTTTTACAATGACAGGTAAAATATTTCCCAAGGTCTAATTCCACAGAATTCCACATAAAGAGGAAAAAAAAAAAAAAGTTAAAATTCTGAGCTTACTTTGGTTGGCAAATTCCACATAAAGAGGAAAAGAAAGAAAAAGTTAAAATTCTGAGCTTACTTTGGTTGGCTACATTTGTGAGCAACAGTTTATTGACAAATTAAGACAAAAACCACCAAGAAAAAAGATACACTAGTCTGTGGCAATGAATATTCCAGAAATGTGCAAGATGGATTTGTCCAATTTAAATTGCCATTTCCTTTGGGATTCATAGTGAGAGTCCTCAAACTCACAGAACTTTTTATCTTCCATTTTAACTCTGGCGACATCACTTTTCTGCAATTCTACAGTATAAATTATTTCCAATAGGATTTGAAGTGCTGCAGTTACATGAGTTTGAAAAATAGGGCATACAGAGCAAAAGGTCTTTGTTTCTGTGCTTCACTTGAACATCATGAAAATCCACAAGCAGCCCTGCAGAGAAGGAGTTGGGGGTTCTGGTGGATGAAAAGCTGGACATGAGCCTTAGCAGTTGACGTTCTGTGCCAGGGTGACCATTGATCTGGAGTGTGGTCTAAAAGCCCAGCACAAAAAAAATTATTGTTTTCAGTTTATTTATGAAAACATACAGATAACCAACTGCATTAGAGGTGAGAATTCCAACTCAGCACAGCAATAGGGAATATCTTTTCAGTGCCTTTGATGTTATTTGCAGTCCATTTTGAGCATCTTCCCAAGGTGACCAGCAGTCCATGACCCCTCAGACCACCTTGTCCTTCCTGTCTGTGTGCCTGGTGTGCCTGGGTTACATTCCCCAAGGCTATTTGTGGTCCAATAATCAGCTTTTCTCCATCATTCTTTATCATAGTGTTGGGGAAATCTGGTCATTCCCAGAACTTGCCCCCAGGGAGGACTTCTGGGAAGCAGGAGTAGCTAGTCCTGCAGTGAAGGCATGGCCAAAGGATTTTCAGAAGCAAACAAGCCAAGAGATGGCCAGCTGAACTGTCAGCTAATGTAAGCTCAAGCTGGTCATAAAATCATAGAATCCTTAAGGTTAGAAAACACCTCCAAGATCATCAAGGCCAGCCTTAAACCAAATAGCATTATGCCCACTGAACCATTTTGTGAAGTGCCATGTCTACTCATTTTTTGAATACTTCAAGGGATGATGACTCAGCCATTTCCCTGAAATGACTGTTAAGCACTGACTGATTCAGTGCTTAATCACTCTTCCAAGAGAAGAAATTTGTTGTAATATTCCAATTCCCTGGAGCATTTTTCACAGTACTCAAAATATTCTAAAATGCAATATTTTAAAAAAAACAAGACCAAAAAGAAAACCCCAACAAAGCATGACAGTCTTGAATATGTATCACTGAAGATCAGCCACGCAAGTTTTGGACACCCAGCATAAGGAAGGAGCAGACACTTTGCTGTCTCATGACACACAGGCTGTTCTCCCCTGTTAGTAGCATAAAATCTGGTGTTTGCTGTGAGGAGAATGCTGTGGGCTCCCCTTGCCAGCATAACCTTTCTGGCCCTTTTTAATTAAGCTTGAAAGGCTAAGGAGTGTATGTGAGGAATGAGAAAACGAACTAGTCAGCTTTGAATTAATAATTTTCCCTTTTTAAATTTTTATCTAACAGCAAAGCTGAGAGCCCTGGCACAGGCAGTGGCTTTTCAAGGGGTTGGAGCTTCTCCGACCCTTGTCCTCTCCACACAAAGCATCACCGTGGCTCCCGGGGCAGGCTGCAAACTAGCAGGCCTGCCAGAGTTCATAGTTTCCTTTGTCCCCCAAAAGCACCTCACCTTGTAGCCATGGCAACTTGCTGCCAGGAGCAGGCAGCATCCCTTCATGGTCTGCAGCCTCCCCTCCTGGGTCACAGCATCCCTTCACGGGTTGCTCCCACATCTGTGCCAGGGCTATGGAGCTGGAGATGCTGGACAAGACTCCACGTTAAATCTGAGCAGGGGAATGGGTCTGTTCTCTTTGGAAAAGCCATTACCAACATTTGAGTTTGCTGCTGTCACAAACAGTCCTGTACCCACAGTGCCCATTCTGTCTCAAAAAAAAAAAAAACCAGCTCAATTGAGATGTGTATTCTGGGGTGAAAAAGGAATCTGATCCTTTTCCAGCAGCAAGGTTAAAGGTGTTAAAGGGATGGAATAACACACCCTAGGATTTTTTCCTAGGTTTCTTGCTGTTTGTTATTGCAGACGTTTGTTACACCCTGCACTAGTCGGGTTGTCCTTTAAGATACCTTCTCATTACAGCAGCACTCTCCCTTAGTGACAATTTCTTAATGAAGATTTCTTAATGAAAACCCTTACTTAAGGTTTCCAGTAGGTTGCTCTTTATTTACACAGCAGTCCAAACCCTTTCCTTTCATTGTCTTGAAGCATCCTCCTCCTGAGGGCCTGAGGAAAAAGAGGAGGTAAGAGAAGGGCAAAGCCCCACGCTCTTGATTCTGACAGGACCTTCTTAAGGCTGTGAGAGGAGCTGGGGGCAGCTCCCTCGAGGCACCATCCTGCGGTGATGAGTGGAAACCTCACTGGGCACATCCTGACCTGAGCCAGCATGACAGCAGCCTGGTGTGCGGCGTGGTTCTGTCCTTGCTGCCACCTTCTGCAGTTCATCTCCTGCTGCCCAAAAGCATCTCTGTAAACAGGAGCTGCAGCTCCACAAGTCTCCACATTGATCCCTGTGGAATCATTCTGGCTTTGCTGGAAGTGGCAATGGTGCGCCTGCAGAGCAATGTGTCCCAAAAGCCAGCAAGAAGGCTACACAGGAGTCTTGGATCTGCATCTGTGTGCCCAAGTACCCACCCCTGGGTTTCACACCAAGTGTTTCTCAGATAATGATATCCCCGGAAAAGTGCAAATCTCCAGATTGACACATGCATTCACACAGCAGAGATGGGGAGATGCCTGGAAAGAGATGACACTGTGATGACACTTATAAAAGGAGAGGAATCCATAGGGTTATATTATGCCAAAGAGAGGAATCTATTGGCAGATTACCACTGCCACCATGTAGAAACCTGTGCTTTCTGGCTCTGCACAGATCTATTTAATCTTGTGAAGGTGCACAAATGATTCACAGAATCATAGACTGGAGGCCATTGACGACGCTTTCTTCCTTCAGCTACCAGAAGCTTTTTACTCACCAAGTATCAGCTTGATTTCAAACTCAGAGACATCCCATGGGAGACCAGAACAGTGGGCTGTGAATAATTGAGGAGGCTCATGAAACACCCCTGGCCTGGCTATCCAGAAGACCATAGTGACCAGAACCAGGGCTGCTAGAGCCATCCAAAACAGACAGTGCCACTTCAATGTGGAAAGAAGCATGTCTTCCTCTGCGCTCTCCTCAATCTCCTGGAGCAGGCGAATCATCTCCTGACGCAGATACACCTCACGCTGCAGCATCTTTCTGGCTATGACCACATCTTTTGGGGGATCCTGCTTCAGGACAGGCTGGACAGCCAGCAGAAGTAGAAACAGCGTCACTACCAAGGACATGGCCTGAAGGAGGTGAAAGGAAGATACTTCCATCAGAGTGGGAGGGAGTAGGGAGCTGGGGGCACGCAGCACATCCTCAAAGTCTCTGTGGGCACTCAGCTCTCCCTCTGGGTTAGAAACACCCTTGAGCATCACCCTGGTCCTCCATCCAGCTCAGCCTTCCCCCTGCATGACGACTTGCCAGTAGTCCAAGTCCAGTAGCAGTGGAGCTGAGACTGCCTGTGGATGCCCCTGGTGACAGGTCCCATTGTGCCCTGTCCTCAATGATGTCACAACCACCAGAGCCCTCATCTCCTGGCTGACAAGATGGCAATGGCCCTGGGGACAGCTCCCATTGTGTGCTGTCCTCAGTGATGTCATAGCCACCAGAGTGACATC
>NW_008238988.1:952249-988405 GCF_000691975.1 Corvus brachyrhynchos
GGGCTTGTGGATACAAATATTGCTGCTAGCAAGAATTTCTCTTGCTTCTTTCCAGTCCCGTGAGATACTTTTATCTCTCACGGAAGATATTAGCTGAGTTCTATAAACTGTGGACACCTGCGACCTTGCAGAGCTTTGTTTATGTACAGTAGAAAAATATTTTGACAAGGGATGTTTTAAGATTTTAGCCAATCACCCCAGGGGGTGGCTGATCCTTTGACCAATTAGACTACGAAGAAAAAAGTCTATAAAAGAGTTTGTAAAATAATTAAATAAATTAATCTTGCTGCACAATTTCTGCCTGTTAGATCTCTCTTTTCCTCTCTACCACTGCGGGATACCGTAATAGGGGCTCTCTGCACAAAGTGGGCAGACCCCCCAAAGCTGTAAATGAAACAAAATGCCAGTTGTCTCCCTGGTGCAAGTGTAAAAGAACCACCATTATACCATGTCCCCAAGTGCCACGTGTCTTTTAAGTTCCTCCAGGGATGGTGACTCCATCACTTCCCTGAACAGCCTGTTCTCCAGTGCTTGATAACCTTTTTGGGGAACAAATTGTCCTTGTATCCAACTTAAACCTCTCTGGGTACAGCTTGAGGCTGTTTCTTTGTCCTATCACTTGTTACCTAGGAGAAGAGACCAACCCACACCTGGCTACAACCTTCTGGCTGGACTTAGAAGCAGACCTTTAAATTAGATTTGGCAGGGAAAGTGGATGTACTCCCAAGTGTCAGAGGGAAGCCACACCAACATTTTAGAAGCAGCAGGGAAATATGTGTAAATAGGTGCATTTACAGAGCTAGGCTGGGAAGGAGGTGTGTGTATGTTGTGCTCTGTGTTAAGGAGTGGGTTGATTGTGAAGAGCTGCATCTGAGAAACAGCCAGGAACAGGTTGAGAGCCTGTGGGCACAAACCAAAGACCAGACCAACAGAGGCCACCTTATGCTTGGGGTCTGCTCCAGGGGTCTGAGCTGTGGGCCCTGTTGGTTCCCTCGTTTCAGCTACAGAAGCATCTCGCTCCCAAGATCTCATCTGGTGGGGGTTTCAATCCTCTGGGTTGTCTACTGGGAGAGCAGCACAGCTGGCTGTGAGCCATCTGGGGGACTCCTGGAGAGTGTTGAGGACAACTTCTTGGTCCAGGTACTGCCAGAGGAGAAGTGTTACTGGAGCTGGTGCTCACATACACACATAAGCTCATGAGAAGTCAAGAGTGGAGCAGCCTGGGCTGTAGAGACTGTGCCCTGGGGGAGTTTGTGATCCTGAGGAACATGGGCCTGGTGAGGAGCAGAGTTAGGACCCTGAACTTTGGAAGAATAAACTTCCAGCTCTTTAAAGAATTAGCATATGAGCAGTGGGCAGATCTAAACTGTTTTGTAGCCCAGTGCTTTTTAGAAAAACTAAAGTCAGGATTTGAGTAGAATATGGGATGTTTACTTCAGTGAAGCTTTCTTGATTTTCAGGCTTCCTTTGTACCTGCTACAGCAGTTCTGTTATTTGCTTTTTCTCCACATATGAGATTCGGATTGAACATAATGAATTTACACAGATGTTGCAGACATCCCTGCGGCTCTTCAGCCTTTCTGATAAATCTGAAAGCTATATATCCTGCATGATACATGATTCTGTTGAAAAATGCTTAGTCTCCAAATGTCTGCCCTACTAGTTTTTGGAATGACGCTGAGTAACAATGGGCTAAACTAATCTATAGTGAAATTTCACAGATTATGAAGAAAAGGTACAATGGATTAATTTTTCCTGAAAACCCTTGATAAAAATATTACAATGAATTAATTCCTTTCATAGGAAACCATTCAGTCTTCTTGTTATTTCCTAGAAGTCAGGAAATTTCCTTTCTTTCCCTTCCCACCATCAGTTTTTACCCCATCCTGTTGCTTTCTTATATTGTCCTCAAAAAAATACTTTATTCCCTTTCCTTGTAGTTTTTGGAATAAAACCAGTTTATAGAATGCAATCATAAGGTCAGTTCAGATACTGTTTGCTCTCAAATTACATATTCCTTACATTAGGGAAGGGATAGATATAAGAATGTAATCGAATCACTTTGCCCTAAATTAAAAATGTCTCTTTAAAAAATATTTTGTGAGTCTAGAATAATAATGTTCACAGCTGGCAAAATGTCACTGATTTTATTTTAGTTCTATCATATTGTGGAAAGATCCCTTCATTAATTATATTTTTCCTGAAATATTTAAATAACATTTTTCTCAATGATTATTTGGAGTTCTTTGCCTCCTCTTCCCCACTGTATTATAAAAGAAACAGATGAGTAATTGTGTAATATAATCTTGATGAAACCATGCTAGAGATAAGACATTTAGAAATATTTTCACCTTTTAATCTATTGCATTTGCTGTTGTTCTCAAAAATTTTAAATTAAAAACAAACCCATGGCCAGTTTTCTGTGAAATTTTAGAATAAAATGCACTCCTACACAAATTAACATGATGTCTGCTCTCCTTTAATTAAAAATAATTATCTTCAGAATGCACAATGTAAGTTGCTGGTCACCAGGAAGATACTGCCTATAGTGTTAAATATTGGACAGCCAGTCTGAAACATTGTGAATGGTTTTATTTTCCTTGGGTTTTGCCTGTACTGCAGCTTCATACAGACCTATTGGAAACCAGCTGACCACATCAGAGAGGTTGGGGCTCCTTGGGGATGAAGGCTGTGTGAAACACAAACTTGCACTTACTAAAGCTGTTTTGAAAATCTAATACAGACAAACTATTTGATAAAGTGATGACTGCTTTGAGGCAGAATAAGTAAAATAATGGGTAGTCGATTTCCCTCACTGCTGCAGTCCACTATTTCTGAACTCCTTGTCTTCTGGAGCAATACAGTAGTACTTTGGATATTCTCTCCTCCACCTTGCAAATGCAGATTAATAAAGGCAGAGCACAGCTCTTTTATCCAGTGTTTTTGGAGGGAAGCATTCTCACTTTGCTGCTAATGAGCATCAGGCAGCAAATGCCTACCAAAGTACCTCATGAAATATAGTCTCAGAAGAATTATTAGTTATCTGGCAAGTGTTGCAATCCCTTAATCACTGAGCTGCCCAGTTTTGTGAGCAAAAGCTGGGTGCAGGCACACATGGACTGACCCTTCTGCAGAGCATCCTCTGCACTACCCTATTGAAATATTATCAGTGGTGGCAAACCCTTCCATGATAGCATTTCCTGCATGGATTTGTTTACAAGGAACATAGTCTGTAAATGTTCTTAGAGGTGAACAGCCTGAAAGAGGGAAGACATGAAGGAACTAGTGTCCGGTACCGGAGAGAACTGATGGATTGCTGCAGCCCCATAGTCACCCTACACTGAGCCCAGCAAATGGTCACCAAGATGAATAAAAGGATGGAGCAAATGATCATAGAACCCTGGAATGAGTTGAGTTAGAAGGGACCTTAAAGATCATCTCATTCCAATGATGTGCAGGGACCTCTTCCACTAGACCAGGCTGCTCAGAGCCCTATCTAACCTAGTCTTGGTGCCTGGAAAAGCCAGCTGGCCAGGATTTTTTTCAGCCTGAAGAAGAGTAAGGAATGATCTGTTCAATTCAAATGCATCTATAAAGACCCACTAGAAAACACAGCCAGACTCTCCATTCATGTGAACATGGAAGGGACAAGAAGCAACAGAAAGAAATTGCAGCAAGAAAAACTCCAATCATGTATAAAGAGAAAAATTCATCATGACACCCAACCAGCATTGTTACAAGCATCCCAGAGGGGTTCTGGAACCTCTTTGGAGTTACTCAGGATTTTACTGTGCTGAGGAGCCTAAGGTAACTGCTTTAAGCAGTGGACTTGGACCAGATGACCTACATTATTCAGTTTTCCTAAAAAAAAATTCATCACTAACCTGATATCTAGGATAGCAGTAATATCCCTACCACAGGGCTCTGAGAACAACTAGTAAAGCCACAGATGTACTTCAAAAATTTGAAACATTGGGGAAAGGAAGGTTGAAGAAGAAAACTTGCATACAAGAACAATATTAAAAGGAGAGAATGAGACTGAAAAGAAAGAGTAGTGGGCCATATGAAAGGCACTGTCTAATTCTGGCAATAGCAGCCCTGATACCCTGCTGACTAATTTAAACTTTATCTAGCTCTGATGAGGCAGTGACACGGGGCATAAAGCAGGAAGGGACCAGCTCTTAAAACTCTGGCAGCTCTCAGATTTCCTAGGGGTTTAAAAACACTCAACACTTCCTGGGAGAAGTGGCAGATTTTAACAAGGCAGAAGAAGACCCCAGTGGGAAAATAACCTGGGAAGTTACTCTTTCCTTTCATTATATTCTTTCCCTTAGTGCTTCTTTTAATTGTTATTCATGACTCTTCTAATTTCTCTTGCCTATTAATTTCTCTGATGCTTTATCCAATCACATACATCCATTTCTTCTAGGATGTTACACATGGGTCTCTGGGAAGACAAGAAATAAATACATGTGGTACTTATGTTGATTTCAGGATTCTTCTGGCAGTATCCATCTTCTCTCTTCCCTTTGCTGCTGTACAGAGTATAAAGAAACATCTGGTTATATTCTTTATGCCTAGGTAGAGCTGATAACTCAATTTAACTAAATAATCAAATAGAATTGAGGTATTCCTGTTTCTTGTGTGATGCTTTGGGATTAATCTGTGATGACATTTCTTATAGATACAGTAGACACCATCCATGTCTTTGTACATGGAATCTGAGATAATGTGCCTTAAAGGCAAGGGGATTCTAAACAGATTTCAAAAGATAGCTGATTTCTTACTAACATTGCCTACAACAATGGAAAAATTATGCTGTCTACTGTTATGTTTTCTGCACAACACAAAGTAGAAGAAAGGTGGTGGATACTGAAGATAAGGAAGTTGAGTTTATCAGTGCTCTGGGTTCTTCTGGTGTTCTTGGAAAAAGTGGAACATCTTAATGAACAAGACCAGACTCTGTCTATCACTACTAATTGCACATCTAACCTAGTCAGTGTAAATTTTCAACTTCACATGCAAAATCCAGTGTAATTGATTCCTCCTATTTTAGGATGATCAATCACTGTTATTAGGAGGTTGCAATCTTGTGTCAGTTGCTGTGATTCCATGGGAAGCCATGCAATAACTGAATGAGCAGAAACCTAATCCATTGAGATGAATACTCATAGTGAACATTAGAATACAAACATGTATTCCTCTTTCCTCTACAAACTCTTCCTACAGTGTACCGAAATCTGTAAATTTAATTTGCAAGTACTTCAGATACAATCTTGGGCCACAAAGTACTACTTAAGGCAACAATATGTTCCATATATTAATTCAGGGTTTCTTGAAGCAAACTTCAGATTAAAAATGTGGTGAGTAGAGTTGAAAAAAACACCCATCTTTGATAATCTCATCTGAGAGTAGGGAGGGAGCACAGCACACGACTCTCACACAGGTCTCTGGCAATATATTCCTGGTGAGCCTCATCATGGGGGACTTGGGTCTTCCTACTGTCTTACAAGAGCAACAGACTGCTTTTCTCACTCAGACTGATGGAGCACTAGGATATTTTCAGTACTCAGAAACAATTCTACTGATGTTTACTTCCCAAACATCACATAAGTCACTAACTATTACCAAAGAAGTCAATTCATACATTCATGAAAGCACTTTGTAATAGTAATATAGGTGTGTTGAGAAGAAACTGAGCCATCCATCCCTTTCATTCAAACTTGTTCATCAGTCTGTGTTTTAGGTAATGTGAACAGGAGGAATTCAAGCTTTTCAGGCTACATGCTCTATAAAATTAATTCTTGTAATATGGGTAAGGTTTCCTTTGGGGGAAAGGAAATAAGTGTGCAGAACAGCATATAAATAAATACCAGAGGAAATTTAATCAGCCTGAGAGAGGCAAAGGGAAACAAGTTTGTTTCCATGCTGAAAGTTTCTCAGAACCTCAAAACTCACAGTGGTGCTGAGAAACTTCAGGAACAGCTCAGTGAAAGGATGGTGTCAAATCCACAGCTACAGCCTCAATTTACAACCTGAACATTAAGTACCGCAATCCTATTTTACTGATCAGGTAGAGGCTATTGCTGCAGGTTGCTTATACGGTAACATCAAGGCAATTTTTAACAGTTATTTTCAAGTCAGATGACTGAGCACAATGTTACCCACGTCAGAGCAGTGCACAAAATTTATCAGCTGATGCAATTTTTATATTTTAACCCAAATCTGTATTAACTGGAACAAGATGTTTCCATTTGACCACAGGTGCTTCAAGCAAATCAGGTACAGCTGTTTCTTCCAACATCTACGTATTTCACAAAATTTAGATAATCCTTTGCAGATTTGCCCCATCCTATTCTTTCCACATTAAACAGCTTATTGGATTAATTACACCACAGATCTGTCTAACAAAGCCACTAGCTTGGGGAACTTAGCTCCTTGTTCACAATTTGAATGTTTGAATGCAAATTCTGATTTATTTCCTTCATTTATTAACTATATTTTTCAGAAAAAGAATCACAGCAGAACCCTAAGTGTTTTACAAGGATTTTAGAAGGTGAGAGAAAAAAAAGTGCCTGGAAAGGTGGTCAGTTTGAAAACAGATCAAGTCTCCACAGGCTATGAAATAGAAAAATATGAAGACAGCATATGTTGGAAGCAGTCACTGATGAGCAGCACTTGGCCAAAGGAGCACTTGACGAAATAGCAAGATGAGGAAATAAAGAGCCAGTTACTTTTTTTCTCTGTATTGCTATTACAGTGAATTATTAAGGTCTCTTAAGGCACTCTTTAAAACCTTAATAAACAGGTTTTGGGTGCTCTAGTTAATGCAAGTTGGCTCTCTGTTCAAATGATGGTAGCTTAAGGAGTTTTTAAGTGACTTCTTCAGCAATCTGAAAGAATGAGTTTTGTCACAAAAAGGGTTAGAATACAGTGCAGAAACTGAACAGAAGAACTGTTTGTAAGAGAGGAGTCACAAGAACTGTATTGTTCCTTTAAAAAGCAATCAGGAGTTGGTTTATTGAGAGTCTTAAAAAAATGAACAAAGAACAATTTTAGAGGTTTAATTAAAAACAATTTTGATCTTTTATTAAAAATTATTTTATTAACAGTCTCACTGCTTTCATACTATTGCTATTATTAGCACACTGCTGGGAAAGTAATCATGCTCAGTGGTTCACGACAGCATGCTGGCTTCACAGAATAGCTTATGAAGAAAATGTGCTTTAATAGCAATGCATTGCTTGTATCAGATGCAAACATTAGTTGCATAGAGTAATATAGAGTTGCAGTTACTTGAAGAATTAATTAGAACTTTCAGCTGTTGGGTTCTTCGGCATCAGAGCAACTAGGCAATACATTCAGTAAAATCAGAGTTGTGATGATATGTGCACTAATTTCAAGAGATCAGAATAGAAGATGGTACTCTGTATGGCTCTGCTCTTATTTGCAATACACAGAGTAACCCTCATGTGTAAAAACTCCCAGGTGGATTTCTTTGGTTTTGTTCTGCAGAACTATATGTTTAAATATATAGAAGCAAGTAAAAAATACATATAGATGTGTGGGTACATGTGTATGTTTCAAGCAGCCTTTTTGTTAAGTTGTGGCATCTTCAGGTTCAGGTGGATAATGACTGTAAGAGGTGCAAAGCTGCTTTTCAAGAGAGAAACCTGGAGATTACAAACTATGTGGAATATTTTAAGATCACTTATAAGGCATCAAGGAAAGACTCACAGTTTAGAAAGTCATTTAAACAATGTTGTATATAGATTAACATCTCATATTCCATTACATTGAATATTTCCAGTGTACTTTTCCAATTAATGTTTGTATGAATCGTCTAATCTACTTTTCACAGTATGGGAAATTGGAAGGAACTAAAATGATGTAAAAATAAAAATGACTGCAAGGTATAGTCAGGAGATAATGAGGTCTATTACATGTAGGTCTAATACATGTATTTTTTCTTCTCAAAAATGTAACTGAAGAAGTGGTAGGCAAGTCCAGCCCTACTGCATGCTACATCATGGTAAACCAGTCTATTTCCACAGAGCCATCTCATAGAGACCATGCCCTTCCACCAGTAACAGCTTCATGCAACTAAGAATTTAGAGCCAGGTCATAAAAATATATAGAAAGGAGGTTACATTCCCAGAAAAGAATCACTGAAATAGTTTTGAAAATGATTTTTTCAACACTAATAAAGAAAATGTAATAGACCATTTTATGCTCCTGTCCTTAGGCTGTTCCTTATACCATGATCAAGATAAAAGAAAATTATATTTCCTTGATTACTCATTCAAGCAGAAAATGAGTTCTGTTACCTGAAAATTTAGAAGTTTCCTGAGTAATTGGATAGCCTTTGTACATCTTCAATTTTTGATGTTATTGGTATTTACTAAGATGTTTTAGTCTAATCATTTTTTTGACAGGTTAAAATATCACTATTACAGTTGGAACATTCTCCTGACAGTGGAAACCATTTAACAAATTAGATGCTGAATGCAATTTGCTGGTCAGTGATGCAGAATATACAATGTATGTGCAAGAAATAGTTTAAATATCAACTAGAAACTAACTATGTAAATTACACAAAAGGATCCTGCATTGTGCTGGTGCTTTCTCCTTCTTCCAAGAGTGCAGAAGACACTGGCAGAAATAATTTGAGCAAATAAATTGTGTAGAAATCTGTCTGCTCCAGAATTACAGGCTCTTCTTTCAGTGCTGAGCACACTTTAAAAAAAATAGAGTTTAGGATTTGAAGGAGAGTGGATTAACCAGGAGTATTCATCAGTTCTCTCTGGTACTCATACAATAGTCATCAGTCTTGAGGGGTGTCTGCCAAAGACAGGCTGGTACCTTTCAAAGTGTTTGTAGAGAAGATCTGCCACCTTGGCTCGCAAGAGTGTCCCTGAGGCATCTTAGCCCTGGTGTGTGTCCTGGTTGGATTTGTGACTAGTGCACAGCAACAACAGCAAGTCAGCTGTGTCAAAGAGAGATCTGCCAGCTCCTGCACCTGCTATTCCCACTTGCTCACTCTTTCTTCCCCCCAGCTGGTGGAACAGGGAGAGAATCAGAAAAGTAATAGTGAGAAAACCCATGGGCTGAGATGAAGACAGTTTGATGGGAAAGCAAAAGACACCCACACAAGCAAAGCAAAACAAGGAATTCACTGCTTCCCATGGCCTGGCAGATGTTCAGCCATCCCCAGGAGAGGAGGGTCCTATCACACGTAACAGTGACTTGGAAAGACAAATACTGTCACTCTGAATGTCTCCTCCTCCCTTCTTCCTCCCCCAGTTTTATATGCTGAGCTTGATGCCACATGGTCTGGAATATCCCATGGGTCAGTTGGGGTCAGCTGTGTTGGCTGTGTCTCTTCCCAGCTCCTTGTTGCATCCCCGGCATCCTCACTGGTGGAATGGGGGGAAGAGCAGAAAAGGCCTCAACCCTGGAAGAACTGCTCCATGGTACTGAAAACCATGAATTATCAACACTGTTTTGAGCACGAATCCAAAACACAGCCCCATACCAGCTATTATAAGGAAAACTTACGCCACTCCAGCCCAAACCAGCAAATTCTCCTCATCTTATCCCTCTGCATGCAATTGCATGAAACCACTGTCTATCAGGGAAGTGAGGAAGTGGGGTGGGCTGTGGAGAAGCTCAAATGTCTTTTTTAAAATTAAAAAAGCAGGGATAATGTGGTAAATTCTAAATATGTTTAAACAGTAAATGCCTGTGGGGCTCTTTTTAAGTGTGCTCAGTGTCCACTAGATTGAAATGTTGCCAGGAACAATTTTATATCCATATATATATAACTACCTTTGGAAAAAAATTGAGGATGCCTCAGGTAGGGATGGGGGAGACAGGAGGATTAAAGAGTTTTGTTTTCTAGTTTACACACAGAATCACCAAAAAGAAAAGCAACCTGGTGAACATCCATTCCTTTCATCCTCGTACTTCTCCCCTAATCCATTTCTGATGTCTTCAGGCATCCAGCTCTGGTGTTTTCTTCTTGGCAATTTCCTCACTAGCCCTAGACTGGATGTATTTTATCTTGTTTCTTTTGACTGTGTCTTTGTACATGCACATTTCTGGGGTTTTTTCCCCTGTAAATATTTCAAAAGAGGTGTATTAGCCAGATGGTTCTAGTTTGCATGTTACAAAGATTTCATCTGTATAGAATAATCGATTAGAGTCATTATTTTATGTGTAAAATTTGTTCAGGCATGGGCTTCTATTGAGAGGCCTATTCCATTCCTTCCTAATTCCTACCATCACTATTACTACATCTCTTCACAATGCTGCCCAGGCAGAGATTGACAAAATAGGAGATTAATTAGTGAGATGTCTCTAATGTTCATTATTTTTTTGTCCATTCAAGATAAAATAGCTTTGAGACATAAGTAGGAATGCTGTTTGTATTCAATTGCACCGACCACTTCTAATTTTTGACGCCTTTTTTATTATGTTCATGACTGGTGCAGCAGAAGGAAGGGACTGCTGTCTCTGCTGTGGATTCTGTGAATATCCTTTCCCGACTTTCTTCCTGCCTCATTTCATGTGAGGATCCCTCAGAACTTTGCTGTTCATCTCATAGATGAGGAAAGTGTCAGAAAGAGATTAAGGTTAAAGTGTCAGGTTTCTCTCATTTTTAGGTGTTGATTTTATGTGTCCAGGCCCCGATCCTTTCAAGTGCACTCTGCATTATGGAACTCTCAGATGGAAGCTGCCCTTTGAAAACGAATCATTGTTGCTTCTTTCTTTCCACCTCCTTCTTGTTAAAAATCTCTTTAAGTTGATGGGTCTGCTAGTTACTTTCCATTCTAGCAGAAAGTGGGAACAATGCTGAGCCCCTTTGTTTAACAATAATTGGAACATGGGAAGCTACTTCAGAGACCACTCTGAATGCAAGTAAAAGCTGGAAGTGTTGATGTCCTTGTGGGTGGGTTTGTGATCAAAATAAGCAAGGAAAGAGTCAACTAAAAGGGGGAGTGCTTCTAGTAAGAACTTGAGAGAAAACCAAAAATTGCTTGGAGCTTTTTGTAAAAAATATTTCTGGAAGAATAAAATTAACTTCCAAATGATTATTTCCCTCATCAGAGAAGAAGTGGTTTACATGTATTCTGCAAATAAACAGTCAGAGAGAGATGACTGCAGACCCCACATAGTATAGAAGCATGGGCTTAGAACAGAACTAGACCCTAAACACTCACCAAAAAATGGTTTAATGAGCACTTGGATTAAAACCATGGTCGATTGGAACTGAGCTCACCAGGACAGTCTTCGTTTATGTGCTGTGTATCTTCTCTTTCCTTTAGCAAAGTAATGTGTGACATGTTCTCTGCTAATACATTGGCAGCATATTTTCTCTAATCTTCTATTACATTTAAAGCCTATTTGAATTGAAGACACTGCCTAAATTCCTAGCAGTTCTGAAGAAGAACAGCCCCTCTCTCCCTCCCTCTCCTTTTGCTGGGATAGCTTCCTGAGAAATTCCCAAGATGAAGTGGCTTCTCCTGGATCAGGGGAGCTCCAGAGCCAGCATGAGGGACAGGGAAAGACTATGTGGTCCTGAGAAGGCAAGAGAGAGACACTGCTGCTGGTGATGGCAGTGAGCTGTCAGACAGGAGGAGATGTTCAAGCCAACCTCTGCCAGTAGCTGCTGCCACTAAAGACATGAGTTTTGAGGGAAAATTGATCTAAATTTGCTGCAAAATGAGATCTGATTTAGAAAACTGTGTATTTAGAAGATCTGTGGTTAGAGTTACCAGGTTCTTTATCTTCCTCTTTGTGGTGACACTGAAAAGAGAAACAGCAGTTTCACCACTGTGGTCTTTGAGGTGGCAAATTGTTTTTAAGTACCTGCAAAGATCAAAGAATAAAGCTCAATTGCTTCAATTGTAAAAACTTTGGGAGCCTCTCTGGCACTTCAGGTGCCTTTGTAACACTCTCTCTTCCCTTGTTCTGCTGGCATCATCTTCTGCGTTTGAACTTTGCTTTGCTAGTTAGGTCAGGTTATCTGCTGTGGACCGAACATATATTTCAGCTTACATGAGTATATTCGTTTTCTTGTAAGAGAGACTGAATTCAGAACAGCTGTTCTGGATGTCTGCTAAAGAACTGTTGAAGAGCAGTGGGTGTGACCAACTACAATTCACCCCCACACCAAAGCCTCTTCATTAGTGATTGCTTTAAGCCAGCAGGCCTTATCTGTCTTGCTCAATTATTCTCTCCCCTCCCATTACCTACTCTGTGGTAAAATCATTGGGAACAGAGGAGGCAGCAATCATTTGCCAGCGTAGGTGGAATAGATCTCATAAAGCAGTGTATGATGTTAGCTGCTCTCTTCTGGCATTGCATGGTTCACATTTTGTGTCACCTGCCAGGTGTTTGTAAGGTTGTTAATTCTCTCTGCTAATTCTTTGTGGCTTTATGGGAAGAGCAGCCTTCTCCAAGGACTCCTACACGATTATGTATGTTTTTGGGGGTTTTTCCTAACCTTGTCCAGTAGATTGAATGTAACTGGATGACTAAAATGAGGAATGACTAAAACCCTCCTAAAAAAATACTTTTGATGAGTGTAACTTTAGGGTAGATGGGAAATGAATCCATTGCCTTTAGTCCTGTGGTGTACAGGGAGGAATTCCTTTAGGGAAAAAGTAGCAGGTTGGGGCCCTGGAGGGCATATGAGGTAAGTGAAAAGGAGGTGAAGGAAATGAATATTTATTTCCAGGACAGCAAGAAACAAAATCCTTCCTCATGACCTGACTATGGCTGTGTATTGGCAATAAACAGCTTAGGTTTGAAATGTTTATATGAAAGGGCTTCATTTCTGTCATCTCTATGCACCAACTTCTCAGCAGAAAGGCTGGAGAAACCAGGTTTGGTTTTGGGGAAGCAGAGTTACCTCCTTCGTAACACCTCCCAGTAAGCTAGGAACTCAGAAGAAAAGCAATATTTATTTATAATAGTTTAATGTATTAGTTTAATTGCTACTTCAGGACTAATGTGTCTGCATACAGGTCCTACTCTAGCAGTATATTCAGGGCCAAGGAGGCCAAGGGAAGACAGAAGAATCTGCTGTAAAGCCATGAGCCATGGCTAGGAGCTGTATCTGGAAAGAAATAACAGAGGGCAGAAGGGAGTTTGAGCTGTGGCAGTGGGGGAAATCCTTTGGACCCAAGTGACCAAGCCTCCTATTTAGTAATATCCTATACTATGTGTGTGATACACAGACTGCTGGTTTTTTCATATATGATTTACATAGATGTTGAGTCTCTGGAAACCCAGGTTTTCTACATTTAAAAGCCAGCTTGAATTCAAAATTACCTCTGTTGAATGTGTATTTGATGAGGTAAATTGGAGGAAGAGAAAGTTCTCTCTTGCACAGAATCAGGAAACACAAGTTCCACATTCTCAGCCAGTGACTTTCAGCCTTTACCTTTAGCTCTGTCCTGCCAAGACTGCAACTAATTGAAAAGAGAATAAAATACTGCAGCAATCTTCAATCCTAATGAATGTTGCAATAATTTAATATTTAAAGAAATTAAAACTTTAGTTGTTTTCTTCTGTGTGGTACTGGGGTAGAAGCTGTGGTAGCAAAGCAAGGTATTCACCCACTGGGTACTCACAGGGGACGAGAAGAATATACCTTTGCACAAGATAACACAGGGATGGGTAGTTTCCTTCAAATTCTTTTAGGCATAACTGTGTTATTTATTTCTGCAAATTTAATATTACGTTCTTCTTTTTTCTTAAAATCTGCATCATTTTATTTATATGCGAGATAAATGTGGAGCTTTTTTACAGCTATCAGCAAGTGTCCTGAAGAGAATGCCACAGCAATTTAATGAGGTATGTAAGAACCTGTAACCACTGATGAACAGTGTCCAAGAAGATTCTTTCTGCATTTCTACCCTGGCCCTGCTTCTTCACTCCTCCTTCAGAGTGATCCTTTTACTATAACACCTCTAAAACTTGTGAGAGGTGGTAAAAATATTCTTTGTTAGGTGAATCCTCAAGTTAAGCCACTCTTCAAATTACTTATAAAGTGTGAATTTGCTGGACAGCCAAGTCGTGACTGTCATGAGACTGGGGTGCTAAATATAGTGGGGGTGCTGAGGAGAAAACTTACTGATTTTCTGGGGATTTTATGGACAGTACACACTATAGAAATGGGTACAATATATGCTGTGGTCCCAGAAACTGCTCAGCCTTCAGTAATTTTAGGTGATAATGACATAAGTAACTTTTTCTGTGTGGGACAAGACAGTCATCAGGGATGGGCCTGTGTTACCCAACAGGTAAATTTACCCAATTTATTCTCTATGCCACCTTTGTCTAAAGGAACTGCTTTTTGAATCTGTTGGCACTAATGTATTTTCCTTCATGCACTTGGACACACAGGGGAGTATAACATCCTGAACTACATCTGATTTGGATTATTTTTTTCTTGTGTATTGCCTCAAGGCTCCTTGTAGCTGCTCCCCATGTCTGCTAGGCGGGTGCTGCTCCACTTACAGACTGCTGCAGCTTGGAGTCTTATCCTCCCTTTCTGTGTGTGGAAACTCCTATATTGACAACTCCCCCCCCCAAAAAAAACCCCTAAGTGGGTAATACATTAATCAAAGGCCTTCATTTTATATTGTTTTAGAAAATATTAATTTACATTATATATATATATAAAAAAGAGAGAAGAGAACTTGACTTATTTTTCTTTGTCTGCTGCCAACCTGTTCTGATCACTTATCTAGTTACTCTTTGTTCCATTTGGTTATCTAACACATAAAATCTTTAAAACAATCTAAATTTTCCTTGATTGTAGGGTTTTGTTTATATTACCCAAAATAGCTGTGGCTCCTGACTGAGTGAGGATCTGAATGGAGAGGAAAGATACAATCCACAGGTAACCACTTCTGCTGCAAATAAGCTGCTCCCATTGCTTATTTGGTACCCAGGTATTTAGAGTAAAAGACTTGCAGAACCAGGGTCTGGTACAGATTGTTCAGGGGCTATGTCAGGATGTGAGGGGAATGCAGCCCTTACATGTGCAAAAAACTAAGGTGCACTTCTATAGTGTTTAGCAGAAAACCTTTATTATCTGTTCCATTAGCCCTGAGTGTGGCAGGGAACATGACCTTGTCCTTAGACATAAATAGGATTGCATAGACACAGGTCACACTCCATATAAGAACTAATCATCAAAAAGCACTGGCATTTAAATACCCTGTAGCTTGCAAAAGGCTTTATCTGTTAAAACAAAAGGAATTTCGAAGTAAAAGCAGCAGTGTTTGGACTTGCAAAATAGTAATGACAGGAGACAAGGAGGCTAAAGGAAAGCACAGAGAAACAAGGTAGAGACAAATCTGATACTGAGAAAAATTGCATTAGCATAAAGTCATCATAGGAAGGGCTGATTGAGTGGACAATAACATTAGCTTGGTTTGGTCCTGGCTGTGCTGGCAGAGAAGCTGTTGATAGCAAAGGGGGCAGAGCTGTTTCACCTCCTAATTCTGACAAGTAGTTTTGGAAAGTTGTATAGACTTGAAGGTGTTTTGGGGTCCAAAATCCAAGGATGAATACCGTGAGGCTTTATCCAAGCAAATTTATAAGCATGTTAATTTCTCTTGAGTAAATTAGATTAATGCTCTGCCACTAATCAGGCATTTTGAAAGACATGGCAATGGATAAATGAGAAATGGACCTTGCTGCCTGTGTTCAATTGTTATCATTTTTTTGTTTGTTTGCTTTTGGTTTTGTGTTTGTTTGGTTTGGTTCTGTGTGGGTCTTTTCATAAATGCTAACTCAGTACACTGGTTTTGGCTGGGGGAGAGCTATTTTTCTTCATAACAGCTAGCATGGGCTATGCTTTGAATTTGTGCTGGAAACACAATTTGTGCTGATAATTTATGGATGTTTCAGTTCTTGTTGAGAAGAGGTTTTTCATTGCACAGCCTCAAGGGCTTTCCTGCTTCTCACTCCAGCAGTGAATGGCCTGAGGATGTGGGAGAAACTAGGAGGAGACAGAGCAGGGAGAGCTGACCCCAAGTGACCAAAAGGATATTCCAGACCATATGGTGTCATGCTCTGCATATAAAGCTGAGGAAGGAGAAGGAAGGGGAATGTTTGCAGTGATGTGTTTTTCTTCTCCACTCACTGTTACACGTAATGAACGCCTGCCCATGGGAAGTGATGAATGAATTCCTTGTTTTGCTTTGCTTGTGTGTATGGGTTTTGCTTTGCCTATTCAACTGTCTTTATCTCAACCCACAAGTTTTCCCACTTTTACCCTTCTGATTTGCTCCCCAATCCCACCAGGGAGGAGGGAGTGAGCAGCTGGGCAGTGTTGGGATGTGCTAAATTGAATTTATAGCTGTCAGTGCTGTTTAGCTATTGATTTGGCTCACTTGCCTGACCATGTATTAGCATCTGGTGCTCATTAGTGGCTGCTCTGTGCCCTGGCTGCTGCTGTAGTGCCGAGGTGGTGATTGCCTCCCTCTGCATTGCCTGGGAATATCCTGGGAATGGCCACAGCAATGCCCCTGGGCTGGCAGGTGATGGGGCCATCACCACTGTCCCTGTGCTGCTGCTGCACTGGACAGGCTGGAACTCCAATGTGAGCTCAAGTCAAAGGGACAGTGACCTATGGATGAGTCCACTTGGGAGCAGGACACTCCAAAGTGGCCATGGCCATGGATAAGCCCTTGCCAGAGCAGGTCCTTTCAAAGCACCTGTGGCCGTGGTTATGTCTGTGCCACAGTAGCTGCACCTGTGAAGGGACTGTGGCCCAAAGATGCATCCACACTGGAGAAGGGACGTCTTGAAGCATCAGTGGCTGTGCATGAAGTCATGCTGGAGCACTTCTGCTTGGAGCAGGTCCAACCCCAAGTGACTGCAGCTTGTGGATAAGTGCAAGCTGGAGCAGGAACGAAGGGAGGAGTCCATTGCAATGTTAAATCATAAAACCTCACTCAAAGGGATCAGGAGTGGAGATGGTAGTGGAAATACCTTTACATTTTTGTAACCCAAGACTTGAGTTGCTTGTTATGGGAATTGCTATAGCCAGAGCCACCAGAAGCAGTGGACAATCCTTGTAATTGCAGCAAACACCTGACCTGAGCTGCCTTTGGTGTCTGATAACTCCACACAACACAGCACCTCTCACGTCCTGAGTGATCACCATAACAGATGGAGCTCAAACTCATGGGCTAAATAAACCCATTGGGCATTTTGTGGACACTTGTGGTCATTTATGGAAGTTTTACAGACATTTCACAGGGGTGGTCCATAGACTAAGGGAATGTTATCTATGAAATAGATCAAACAATGGGAATGAGGATGGGTAATGATGATGTGTAGGACCTGAGCATGATGTGGATGGGATGGGATGGGAAGTGGAGAATGTGGTGGTTTGGGCTGGGGTGGAGTTAATTTTCTTCATAGTAGCTAATATGGGGCTGTGTTTTGGATTTTTGCTGGAAAGAGTCTTGATAACTGAGGGATGATTTTATTATCACTGAACAGTGCTAACACAGAATCCAAGCTTCTCAACACCCCATCAGTGAGGAAACGGGCTGCACAGGAAGCTGGGAAGGGACACAGCTAAAACAGCTGACCAAAGGTGTATTCCAGACCACAGGGTGTCATGCTCAGCCTATAAAACTGGGGGAAGAAGAAGGAAGCAGGGGGACATTAGGAATGATGGCATTTGTCTTCCCCAGTCACTGTTAGATGTGATGTAGCCCTCCTTTCCTACCTGCCCATGGGAAGTGATGAATGAATTTCTTGTTTTGCTTTGCTTGTGTGGGAGACTTTTGCCTTACCTTTTCAACTGTTTTTATTTCAACCCACAAGTTTTCTCACTTTACTCTTCCAATTCTCTCCCCCATCTCACTGAGGGGGAAGTGTGTGAGTGGCTGTGTAGTGCTTAGTTGCAGGCTGGGGTTAAACCATAACATGCAGTAAAACAAAGATAATACCCCAAGTGGGTTCCAGTTAATTTTCTTCTCTTGAAAATGAATGTAGTTACATTAAAGAAGAAGAAACACCCCATCATCTGTGTTTATGCATCTGGTATTTAAAAAAACAATGCCAAAGGAGTTTATTTATTGTGCTGCCCAAAATGTCTAAGATGAGTACATTTCTGCTTCAGAGCAAATGTTAATTACGTTTCAGGTTTTTCTGTGACAAAGATAGAAAAAATTTGATTTAGCCTTTTAGAAACCTCAGTGTTTGGTGCTGGAAATTGCTGGTTAATTAACCTTCAGATTTCTGTGCTGCATATGAGAATGGCTTATAAAATGATTCCATCATGTAAGAGCCTTGACTGCAGTGAACGACAAATTCAGAGGCTTGTTATGTCAGAAAGGAGGAGGAGAAACTTCTGTTTAGGTCTTGCCTTCACAGGGAAAGGAAACACTGATAGTATCCCTGAAACCTTGCACTGATGAGCAGGCACCACATTGCTTTGGAAAGATTTCTATTTGAGATCTGATGACTAAGTGGTGGTGGGCACAGCTGCTTTAGGATCAGAGATAAAGGAAAGAAGGAAAACAAATCCAGAATTGCTAGGAGAAAATCTTGCTGACATGTAATGCTGTCAGAGCATTTATAAAGAGCAGAAACCCTATTCAGTGTCAATCAGGTATGTGCTATATTGAATGAAATATTTATTATTGTAAATGTTGCCAAAGCTCTGCAATTATAGTCTCTGGATTTATGAACAATAGCCTCTGTGAGTGAAATGAGATAGTTAAATTATCGACAGTTTTAATTTTGGTTCCAGTATAAATTTGTTCTTAAAGTCTAACAGTATATGCAGATTAAGTGATTTTTCAATAACCTTGGGTTTTTTTAAGTATTTGTGGATACAGAGAAAATGATGGAAGTTTGCTATACTTTAGGTCTTTGGCTTAAGAATCTTATTAGAATAGGATTGCTGCACTGAGAGCAGGAGTATTTTGGAACATACATTAGGAGATTGGTTTTTTAAGATTTTTGGGAAATTCCACAGGTAAATATATTAATAAAAGGTAAATGCCTCTTCCTAGCATCATAGTAATTGGTATAACCTGATCCAAAGCAAATTGGGGTTACTGTAGATCTCCTCATTGACTTGACTTTTGAAATTCCAAGTCTCTCACTGATAAATGTCTCAGGTTTTTTTCTTACAGTTCTGAAGTAGTTTTCCCATTGAAGTCGGTGATTTACACTCTTTTAATAAGATCTTCGGCTTTAAGAAGGATCTTCCTAATTAGACAATGAGATACGAGCGTGTTTTTTAAGTTTGCTTTTGGTACTGCTAAAATGTTTATTTAACAATAACTAAAGATTGGGCAGCACATGTGTAAATCTTCATCAAACCCATCAGAACCTTTGCCTGAATGCTCATAAAAGACTTTTGGCTAGCAATGGCAAGAATGATCTGGTCTTTAATCTTGGATGCTTTATAACCAAGGTTTTATTAGAGAAAATAAATTTCAGTCTGGAGAGAGGATGGGGTAAACAGCAAATTGTGCAGTTTATCCCTTGGAATGGTTGGTAAATGTGCTATTTCTTTCTGGGAAGGGGTTCAGCCTTGTCATACGGAGAATGATGCACAATTACCATTTGTGTGTAGAGAAAGTTTTGATATGATTATGGGTTGCATGAGGAACTGCTTTTGAACATAAACTCATTTACCATTTGCTTCTGATGTGCTCAGTGTTACCAGCAATGTGTTTCCTCATCTATATCCTTGAAATTCCCTGCTCATCTGTTGCCCCCACAAGAGGGGGAGAATTCTAAGACCAGTGCTTTTACTGAAGCAACAAATACAGGTTGTATTTCTGATTTAAAGCTTTAGAACTTCTATTTGCTATTTGAGAACTTTATTAAAATCCTTCTTTCTGTTTGTGGTCCAAGTTCAAGAATAGAATCACTCCTCTTTGGCTGTCCTTCTTTTTGCTTTCCTTTCTGAACTTTGCTGCACCTTTTTAAATAAGATGTAGCTCATACTTGGCAGACACAGTGACTGTAACGCAGCATTAGTGGAAAACACCTGTAGTGTCTTCATTCTCAGGCTGGTAACTCTGTGTCTGTGTAAGTGAACAGCTGAGCTTCCTCAGGCTTTTAAAGGAGAAATAACAATATTAATTTTGGACCTAAAGGGATGGAGCAAATCTGATGCATCTTTGCAGTTTGTGTCTTCAGTGCTGCAAATGAGAATCAGTAAATGGAGAGCTTCAAGTATTGCTGGAGAAAGTGGAAACACACAAACTATTTTATATCCTTGAGAATTTGTTGGCTGATAACCTGAAAAACTTTAAATATCACAGAAATAAAATGCTCTCATAGTTTTAGAGGTGTTCTTAAAATGTTGCTACTGCAGAATTGTCTTCAATAAGTCAGACAGTGTGAGTGTCTATAATGATGTTCTGATAAAGAACGGATTAAAATATATTAATTAAAACAACTACAAATCCACTTAGTATATGATCTCTTTAAATACTCTTAGTTTTAGTTCTGGTTCTTGAATATTGGCTTAAAGGTGAAAGTAGCAAAGAGGTTACAGTGACAAGGGATGGTGACCCAGGGGGCTGACCAGATTTTATATCCACTATTTTACTGTGTTTTTCTTCAATTATCTGCAGCATGCTTTTGCTAGCAGCAAGAAATATTCACATGAAAGAGTTTGCTGGTCCATTCCTTAAGAGACAGGACATAAAAAGCTCAACAAGCAGAAAACCCAGGATAATTTCTCAGATTTCATTTTAATAAGACTAGGAGGACAATACAGTTTTGTCTTAATTAGTATATTTGACAAATGTCCTTCTGTGAGAACCATAAACAAAATTCTGACTGACTCAGCTGAGACAGGATTTTACTCACAATAAAAGGCAGGTTTTCATGTCTAGGTTAATGATGAGATAAATCTAGAACAGCTTCCTCTGTTTAAGGGACTAAAACATATACACAAACTTTTGTTACCTGTGGATGGTGTTAAACATGTCAGACTTGGGATTTCATGCAGCATCATAAGAGTGTTTCATGGCTTGAAAGGCAAGAATAAGCAATGCCTTGGTTTCTGTGCTCTTTCAGTGAATTAGTGATGGTGGAGAAAAAGTAAAGGCATAATGACTCATTTATTAGGTGCTTGTAAGTCTTTTAAGTCATCAAAAATCAGGTATCAAAAATCAGCATCGAAAAAACCCTTCATTTTAAAGAAGTTAAAATAAAATTGCAGAGACAAAGATATTTGGTCTTGAATTTGCTGTTAATGTGAAGATGCAGAACAAAATTAATACAATTGGAATAGTCTTTTACAGAAATTTCAGTAAGAAAATCAATTTATTACAGCTAAAATCAGAAAAGCAGCCAAATGAGTTCTGCATTTTGTACATATTCACACATAGATTTCATTTCTATACCATTATAGAAAAGATTGCTTATTCAAGTTTTATGACTAAAAAGACAAAAGTTTTACACTTTTTAAATTTACTCTTTGGCTACCTAAATTAATCCTACAGCATGAATCATTTGCATAGTAAAGAGGCTGTCTGGAAAAAACCCACAGTAAATAACACCATTTTATTTGGGGGAGGAGAAAGTGGAATAAGGCATACTGCAAATTGGTCTGACAGGAAAAAGTCCACTGATTTTTCTTCACTCTTTAGGTCACTGAGATCTGAAAAAATTGTTCCCTGACAACATTTCTGCAAGAAAGGTTTTCTTTTACTAAAGACAGCTCTGGTTATCAGCACTGCTTCTCAGCCTCGAAAAACAAGAGGTCATTTAAGGAGCCTGAGGCATGGCATGCTCAAGGGAAAGTAAATGCCTCATGTCTGCTTAGCCAGGAGCAATGAATCCTGCATTTCCTGACGTATGTGCCAAACAGAAACTCCCACCCTGCCTTTTGGAGCTATGGCAGGTCAGATCTGCCAGGGTGGTAGAGCGTGAACTGCAGAAATAAATGAGTTCACATCATTTAGGGGTGTGTCCCACTTGTCTACCCAACATCAGACTTGTTGGCTATAGACTGCCAGGGGGCAGGTTTTAGGGGCAGTAATGACTTTACTCTTTTGTCCATTGGCCAAAGGACTTTTAATCTTATCACACATCTTTATGCCTAGTGAGGGACAGCTGCTGCCAGGGAAAGTCTCTCTGCTTTCATCAGAAAACAAGACAGTATCTCCCCTGAGAGTGTAGGAATTTTCGATTCGTGTTCTATCCCTATTGCCTGATTTACTTGTTTTGCTTCACATACTGACTTTTTTAGCCACAGTCCTTTTCCTCTCAAATTTCTGTCTGGCATGAGTGCATTGCTGCAGGCTCTGCTCTCTGCATGCTGCTGTATATCCTCACAGACCTGAGTGGGGAAACTGCTGTGGAAAAGGGAATAAATGAGGTGGAATTTTCAGTCCCTGATGTATTTATAATACAAGAGATGTGGATTTGTTGTAAGAGTAAAGAGAAGGAACTTGACTTGAGTCAAAAAATCTCAGCTCCTGTGCCAGCTCATGTCTATACCCTGCCAATAACAAGAGACAGTTTTTCAGTAACCCTCCAAGCTGTGTAAAAGTTCTACTGGGCAAAATGAGGTATTTTATCCATATGTTTTTTCCCTTGTTGAGGGCAGAGGATTGAGTGTGGCACTCTGCTTCTCAGCAGACTAGAATTATCTAACGCCTTTGGTGGTGACATGGGCCGTGGGATCTAGGGCCCCCTCAGCAAGTTTGCTGACAGCACCAAGCCTGTGGTGCAGTCTCTTCTCTGCCCTTGTGAAAGCCCACCTGGAGTGCTGCATCAATCTCTGGGACCCTCAACATAACAAGGATGAAGAACATAAGATTCAGTGAGTCCAGAGCAGGCCATGAAATTCATCAGAGGGCTGGAGCACATCTCATATGAACACAGGCTGAGAGAGTTGGGGCTGTTTAGCCTGGAGAAGAGAAAGCTCCAGTACCTAAAGGAGCTCCAAGAGAACTGGAGAGGGGCTTGTTATGAGGATGTGTAGTGACAGGACAAAGGGGAATGCCTTCAAACTGAAAGAGAGAAGGTTTAGATTGGATATTAGGAAGAAATTCTTTACTCTGAGGGTGGTGAGCCAGGGTGCCCAGAGAAGCTGTGGATGCCTCATACCTGGGAGTGTTCAAAGCCAGGTTGGATTGAGTTCTGAGCTACCTGGTCTCATGGAATGTGTCCATGGCAAGGGGGAGGGTTGGAACTAGGTGATCTTTAAGGTCCCTTCCAACCCAAACCGTTCATAGATTCAGTTATGACTCTATGAAGACACACTTTGCAAATGACCAGAAAGGAATGGAGTGGAAGAAGGCACATGTACCTTTGTTCTAGGACACTGTCATTGAGAGAAATGGTGATTGAAGGAATTAATTCCTCCAGGATCCAAGGCACTGGTGTATTCCATGCTGTTGGGACAGAACTATGGTCTGGCAATCAAAACAAGAATAATTTTTTTAGAATTAGCTTCATTAATTGGTATGTGCTGAGAGACCCAAGTGTGCTTCAGAGATGCTGGATACAGATGCACATCCCAGCTCCATGAAAATGTAAATCCTGTGCTGTTCTTCCCTGCCCTTTCTTGCATCAGAGGGAGATGGTTTTTTTTAATAATGGGGTTCCCACCAGACTAGGGTGCAATTCTGTGTACTGTCTTCTGCCACAATACTGCTGTGGATTGAAGCATGATTACAAAATCCTCAGATAGATCCTTGTAATTGTTGCTTGTGTAATAGTTTTAATAGATGTTTCTTTTCTAATGGAACACACTAAAATTTTCATGCTGAAATGTAAATATTCATTTTGATCAAAGAGTCCACACTGTGCTTTGAAATAATTACATGGAGAGTAAAGGAGCTGAAGTGTCTCAGTTTGCATTTTTATTCTTGAGCAGGACAATGGCTTTTCATTTCTGGTGTCTGAAACCCTAAGTCTATGAAACATACTTTAGAGATGCAAATCATAGAAAGCTTAAATCTACTCTCATGTCTGGTAATATTTTAATGGTCTACAAATTCAAAGGTTAAAAGCTAGTAAATCAACCTTAACTCTAGTTTGAACTGAGATCTGGACATATTTTCCAATTTTATGGATACCTTCTGTTGAACTAATACCGTGTAGTGTATGCAAGGCAGCTGGTTTTGTGCATCACGAAGTGTTGAATGTTGGTTGTCTTCGGGCAGGACCCACAGCTCTCACCTTCTTGAACAAAGGTGACAAATTGGCCAGTGTCCATGATCCTTTTATATGCCTCACTCTTTACAGCACAAGTAAAATGGAATTTCCTCTGCTGTGAATGCCTCCAGTAATGGGAAGGTGGGAAGGGAAATCTAGAGAGCAACTAATCCAGCGCACTGCTCAAAGTGAGTCTTTATTTAGTGTCTCCAAAGATAGGGATTTCACAGTCTTTCTGGGTATCCTATTCCTGTACTTAATTCTCACTGTGGAGAATTTTTCCTATGTTCTACTGGAATTTCCTTTGCACTGGCTTGTGACTGTGATCTCTTGTCGTGACTTGTGTGCTTTCTGTAAAAAGAGTCTGGATTTCTTGTCTTTGGAACTCCACTTCAGGGGGTAGAAGACCGAAGTTGTGAATTCCTCTAGTGGAACAAATCCAGTTCCTTTGCTGCCCCCAGGTCATATTCATTCAGCCCTGAAATGTATTTAGAAATGTTTAGAATAATCTAGGAGTTGTCAGTGTCCTGAGTAACTCAAAGGCTAGCATAGGCTAAAGAGTGCTCGTTTTGCTTGTTTCAAAGTGTTCTTTCCTGCGTGCTTTAGAGCTGCAGTGTTTTCTTCAGAGAAGGTCTTGGTGTCATTGAGGACAGGTTATTAATTTTGGAGGAATGAGTACAATATCTGAAGTCTGGACAGACAGCTGTGTTTGCATTTTGCTTCCCTTTCTCTGCCCTACTTGTTGCAGCCAGTCCTTCTCAGGCAATAATAGACTTGTTTACTTGTCTGCCTTCTGTTGGCAATATCTGGCACTGCTGTGTTTAATGAGTAATAAGTTTTTCACAAAACCTGAAGCACAAGTATGCCCTTATGCATCAGGAATGACTTTCCTTTAATAATCATGTTTCTAGAAGATGATTCAGTTTATTATTGCAGTGAGTTGTGTAAAATGTAACTTAACAGAATATTAATAGCATGCTCTGCAAGATGACTGAGGATCTTTGGCTGTGGGGTGGTGGAATGCATGCTTGCTGAATCACCTCTATTAAACCCAAAGGCAGAATGATTGTACTTTAGTTTAAGCCTAGCACAGAAAATGGTCATCTTGATTCTCTATTGCAAAAGATCTTTACTAAAAATATATATAAAATTCTAAGCATGTTGTGGTGCATGTTGATGGAAGGGTGCCTGAGAACATCCATCATTCCCTTGCTTTTTGAAGTGTTGTACTTTTCTAGGAAAAGCTATTGTATTATGTTCCCAAGCAGGCACCCTGCCCTCTCTTCCTATTTTGCCACTTTCCAAAACTAAAACAAACAAACAAAAAAAAAAACCCAAACAAAAACCAAACTAGCTTTTTTCACACAAGCCTTTTAAAGAGGTACTTGGTATAGGTAATGTGCAGTAAGTGGCTTTTGAGTTTGTTGAAATACGTCAGATGGCTTAATTATTTACCCATGTGTCTGTTTGACTATGACATCTAAACCAGTTCTTGTGTCTCATCTGGCATGTCTTGCATGGTGGCTCTCAAGATACATTCAGTTGTTGTAGAATTATTCAAAGACAAGAAACCTGATTTTTTTTTTTTTTTTTTTTTTTTTTTTTTTTTTTTGAGGTTGGTGTACAACAGGACATGTAAAATAGATCAAACCCTACATCCTCATGGATAGTGGTGTCATCCTCTGAGTACTGGAACAAATGAAGCTGTTTTATGTCAGAAGTGAATCCTGCCCGTAATGTCTTAGATTTGTGAATGGTAAGTGTTATTCAAGGAACTGGCCAGAATGGCTGTTGTTTACTTAGTAATGGCATTTCAGTTGTTGAATATCTTGCTAAGCTAAACTGACTTCAGTGGATTGAAACATTTGCAGACTCCCAGGAAACCAGAGTATAAAAATAATAGGCACCTGTTTTGTTTCTGTGTCTGGTACAAATCTAGTGCAGGGCTGATAGACTGCATCTAAAAAATGTATTTTATCATTGAATCTTGCTTTTAAAATCTTTCTTCAGAGGAAGTGTTGGGACAGGAGTTCACTTTAGGAAGTAGTTCATTTCTGTTTAATGAGTAGTCTTTAAAATATGAGGACATTATACCAGGATGGAACAAATTTATTAGCCTATTGCACTACTTACTGTAATCCTTGTATTAAATGTGGTCGTACTTCCTTCTTTGTTTGTGGAGTCTGTTTTCTCGCAAGCTCAGATCCTGAGGTTTGTTTCCCTCAATCTTCAGTCCTTCTTTAAGATACACAACTTCAGAGTCCAGCAGCCAATTTTTAGGACCTTCTGAGCAACAATGGATAATTTCAGCAGTTTCACTTTATTTGTGAGGCTCCGGGCTTCCCATTTTAAATTCTCTGGGTGTAAAGAAACGTGGTCAATGTGATCTCATGTAGATCCATAGTCTACTGTGGCTGAACTATTTCTGCCACCCAAGTTAATTATCTCAAGTCAATGCTGTTATTTTTTCACTACATTACAGCCTGCTGAAGACCATGAGTACAGTTTTCTTTAACTTGCTAGACCCCAGGGTCTCCTTTTCTTGTAAATAAGTTATGAGCAGTGTGTTTTTCAGGAAGGCTGTACTGACTTCTTATGCTTGTGTGAACTCCTACCCCTAAAACAAGCTTCACTCTTGCTCCTGGTAACTTCTGTGTATGCTTCTAAATACTGTGTGTTGCCCTTTAGAGACCATATCTCCTCCTGCTAAACAGGCAGTTAACCTGCACACACACATCAGTGGATTCTCTCTGCAGAAAAACATTACTCAAATCTCAGCTGATTTCTGTTCATAAAATTTCGTAGTAGCAGCTCTGTGTTCTCTCTCTGTTTCTACAGTGTACAGGCATTTATTTGCTAAATGCTGAGGGAAACTACACAAGCAGTTTCCTGCTGCAAAAGCTGCCACAGCAGAATGTCTCTAGCTGACTGTGACAGCGATGTTGCTGTAATGCTGCTCATGTCCTTCTCTCCGAAGGATTTGGGGTTCCCCTCCACTGTGCACCCTTCCAGAGGAGGCAGAGGGACAAAGTGAGCACAGACAGCTTTTGTTGGACATTCCAGACCCTCTGGCAGAGTGTCCATGCTCACCCTGAATACCTGCAGCCTCTGAGATTGCAAGGGGAATACAGCTTTGCTTACACTGAATCTTTAAATGTGTGTTGAATCCAGTGTGCTCACTGGGCCCACTTGTAGTAACCCCTGAAAATACTCCTAAGATAATTTTTTTTGTTCCATCATTTGCTTCTAAAAAATTACCCATCCCATAATCTGGGAGTGAAAGTGCCTTTGGGTTTGTCAGTGTTCTTTTTGCAGTGAAGTTTGCACAATGCCTGTTTTTTCCTAGAGGGGGCTGTGAAGCATCTAGTGGGGGCAGATGAAGTGTGTAGGTTGTGTGAGGAGTGAGGTCAGAATCCCCTGCTTTGACTGCTCTGGAGTTCCAGTCCAAGAACTGCTGGACACAAACAGCTGCTGAGATATCTCATTTTCCTGTTTCCCACAAAGGAAAAAACAGCAGCTGGGTCTAAAGTGCCGGAGCTGATTTAAATGAGTTTCTGGTTATTTCTACATAGTATCTTCAGTTTCATTGCCAGGATGCAGAGTGAGGAGGAAGGATGGACTCTCAACTATCCATTTTAGTCAAAAAGACTATTTCTTACCTTTTTGGTTAATGCTTCTCCTCTCAGTCCTCACCCTAGAGGAGAAAAACATATCAATGCCCTAAGGTGGCATACTAGAAATGCCATCTGGCTGAGAACTTTGGGGACAGGGAGGTTGCTGGTACTTCAACAAAACTGTGCTTCAATCTTCATCATCTTGCTTTATGGTCATGTGAGGCAAAAAAAGGTAAGAACATTTAGCATCTATACCTTGGCCACTTGTGGAATAGCAAAGCTGGGTGAATGTTTAGGTATCCTGTGGTTTTTCATGTAAAGATCTTATTACAATATGTAAAAGTACATTGTAATATCAGTTCATGGGGCTGGAACTTGCTATTTTGGATACAGAATTGTTTTGAATTGCAAACTAGGTCTGTCTTCAGAGCTGGAATGAACTGCAGATGAAACTCTTAGTGAAGAACAAAGAAAAAATGTTTTTAAATGCCACAGTAAAATAATGCTTCTAGGACAGAGATCTGTCTTAAGAGGATAATTTTGGTGGGCTTTTTTTTTTCTTTTCAGAATTCTTTTCTCTCTTAAATCCCTAAATCTGTCAAAGAGTATTTACTGTGGGCAGTTCAAGGTCTTTTTTTGATAGTGAGTCAGATGGGAGAAAGGACAGGGAGTAGTTGGGATGGGGATGGAGAGTGGCAGGGAATTAAAAAACTTCTGGACCTTATGAAATCACTCAAGTTGTATTGTCAGCTTTGGAAATATCTGCATTTTATGACTGCTACTTTTCTGATGGCTCTGTTCAGAGGTGCCGTATCCAGGGACCTCTCAGAGATGAAGTTGCACTGCTTGCTGACATCCACTACCTGTCTTCCTCCTCTGTGTAGAGGGACGTGCAGTGGAGTTCTGGATTTGGAAGGTATAGGGGATATGCATGTGTGTGTGTATGTCTGTTTTCAAAATACCTGCTCTGACATGTTTGTGATGGAAAAGGGAAGCACCCTGAAGTACAAGGCTGAAGACTGTAGTGCAGTTACAGCAGAAGATGGTGAGTTATAATGGGAATTGATTTCTCCTCCATAGCTGTGGGTCTTGGGATAATTTTGCCTCTGATATAGAGCAGTTTTACCCTGGTTGTAACTCCTATTAAGATCCAAGTTGTCGCCTTCATCTTTGTTGCAGGCAGGCCTCAAATAGTTTTTTTCTTAAAATTATTATTATTTTTTAAGGGAGTCTGAACTCTGTGTGTGTTTTAGCCTTTATATTTAAGGATGTTCTGAAAAGCTTTCTTTCTCTTAAAGGTAGTAAATTTGTACATTGATTATTTAAGTGCATTTGGTATGTAGCCTGTTTTAACGAGACATTTTTATGTTTTTTGGTATACGGGTTCCTTTATTCTTTTATAGAAGACTTAATGCAGAGCTTTCTAACATTTTAATTTTTTTTTTTCTGAAATTCTTTATCATCTTAGGATGAATATTTAAACAGCACTCTTCAATCTTGCTTCAAAATGTCCCTGTGCACGTCTTCTCACAAGGACTTTTCTCAGTTGCTGCCATTTCAGGATATTGGATGCAATAAAACAGAAATTAAAAATTCACCTGCTGGTGTCATCTCTCCAGTTCCCTACAGCTGCAATCAGTCCACGCTGACAGCAGAACACAGTCCAGTCTACATTCCCTCATCTTACATGGAAAACAGACACGAATATTCCGCAATGGCATTCTGCAGCCCTGCTATGGTGAATTACAACATTGCTAGCAATTTTGGGGATCCAGAGAGCATGACTGCAAGGCAAACCTCCAGCCCCAGCATGCTGTGGTCTGCTCCTGGCCATCTGTCCCCTCTGACACTGCACTGCCAGTCCTCACTGCTGTATGCAGAGCAGCCCAAGAGCCTGTGGTGTGAGGCACGACCGATGGAGCCAGTGCTGCCCGGGAGCAGGTCAGTGCTGCTTGTTGCTTTAAAACTTGGCTGAACATTATCTACAGTTTCCTCAGCTCAAGTCTTTTCTTTTTACATTTGAATTTTATGTGTTGGTCCCTCTGAAAAATAAAACAATGCCAGAAAAGCTCCACTATATACCAAATCGGTCCTGGGGTGTTTGTTTGTTTGTTTGTTTTTAGTGTAACTTCTGAAATGAGATTTTTTTTCTTCAATACCTCCTTAGAGTACTATACACCAACACAAAGCATTACAAATACCTTCAGTGTGGGAAAAGTTCAGTGTGTAAACAAAAGTTCAAGACTTCTAGGTACTATTCTGTGTAATAAAATTAATTTTGCTCTGGCAGATTAAGTCCTTTTGAGGGAGAGAGGTAAAAGTTCATTCTTTTTGCCTTTTTATACAATGTTGTTTGAATTCCTTTTTATCCAGATTATTCTTTTTACTGCTTCTAATAGATGTGAAGGCTTTTTGTTAACCTGAAATTCAAGGGAAATATTTTCTTTGCTTTTAGTATGAACAGTCACACAGCAGCATGCACCATGTTAAAAGGTGAAAAAAAGCCTGACTCTGTTTCTTGCTGCTGTTCCCAACTGACTCTGTAAAGTTGTTGTGAACAGCAGAGTCACAGGCTAAATTTTCAGCTGACAATAAACTCTGTTTGCAAAAACACATTCTTGTTCTGCACATTTACTGGTATTGCAAACCCTAATCAGCATGTGGATCATCAGCCGATGGAATTGCTCTGTTTGTGGGCACAACACCTGCTGGATGGATAAAAGCTCAGGGTGTGCAGGTGCTGTTCCTGCTTCAGCAGCTGTATATTTATTCATAGGCCCCCTTATTAAACTTCAGCAGCCATTTGGAGTATGAAAAATAGTGTGTCCTGGCAACAGTTTTAGTTCAATGGTTAATAGAGGATTTGTGCTATTTTTGAGACTACCCACGTTCCTTGTGCAAGGGGTGGGCTTTATGCAGTTCTGGAGTGCAAATATGCTTTCAGTGTAGGTGTGTGGATTGGGAAAGACTCTTTGGGTAGCACTTACATTCAGAAGAATTTCCTGAACAGCTTTGATGTGAACAGGGGTAACATCCAAACTCTTTCTACTTTGGTTAAGGTTCCAAAACTTTGACAGCCCTGGGAACGTTAGTGTTTCAAGCTGTCCAGATGTTGGGACAGCAGCTGGAATAACCCAGGAGCAAGAGCACCCTGTCTGATGCCCTGCAGTGCCCTCTCTACAACAGACAGAAGGGAAGCCAAACCTCTCCCACTGGAGTTTAAATAAATAAATCATCAGCTATTTGTATAGATATATAAGGACTATTGCTCCTGCAGCTGATGATGACCTAACTTAAAGAGAAATCAAGAAAATCTGGAGTATAACCTCTTTTTCACAGTATGGTTTGAATTGAAAGGGGTCTTAAAGACCATCTAGTTTCAACTCCCGTGCTGTGGTCAGGGACACCCTCCCCTAGACCAGGTTGCTCAGAGTAGAAGGATGACCAGGAGAAAATCAGTGACTTACTGCTTTCAGTGGAGTCTTAGTTCTTTTTTAGAAAGGTAGCACCTCAATATAGAAACCACGATCATAAAATAGAGAGGAGTACTAGGAGGTGTAAAGAGAGAAATCTTTCACCATGGGGTTCCTCAGTAGCCACCAGGCTACATCCCCTCTTTTCCTGCATCCTTTGGTGCAGGAGCATTGTGGGCACCCATCCAGCCACTTCCAGCTCACCTGCAGGACCTGGCAGCTCATTCCTCTGCTGAGCATCCTGGTGTGCCCCAGTCCTACAGCAGCTGGGATGGGGTCTCTACCCACATGTGGGCTGCCCTCTCTGGACTGCCCTTTGTGTGGAAACACTGTCAGAGCAGGAGACTCTCGGGGTATGGGATGTTTACCTGAAAGCCCTGACTGTTTGCAGGGTCTGTTGTCCTCACAGACAGCAGTGACAAAGTGATGGGGTTTGGGCCTCCTGGTGTGAGGCTGCAGCTGTCACAGACGAGTGGCTCTGATCCTGTTTGGCCCACAGGAGGAATTTGTTCCAGATGGTTCCGCTGCATGCAAGCTGTTTGCCACAAGTCTGAGGAAGCCCTGCCGCTTCCATGTGTGCAGGGTGGCTGTCATTAAACTTTTAAGCAAGGAAAGAAAAAGTGCTTTTTAAAAACACTTTTCATGACAGGGAGGTAAAAACCAGCAATCCTCACCGAGATGTTACAGTGTGTGCTTCTTCTTTATTTTCATCCATAACCTCAGTGCTTTATCGAGGGCACTAAACATTGCTCTCCACAGCATATCAATCAGTCACTCAGAGCCTCTCCAGCTGATTTTGAGCCTTTTCTGACCCTCATGATCGGATAATGATTCCCAAATAAAGCTTAAAAATATATCTCTTTTGCTAATGTGAAACCAAATTACTTTTGCTTCCAAATACAGGGGGATAGGAAGGATTAGCAATGCTTTTCCCTCCTTGCATTAGCAGCATATTAGGCATGTGTGATACAGTCCCTTTGCTCTTGGGGAGAGTTTCCCCCTCACTGGTCTTTCCAGCATGGCAGAGAGGGAAATAACTCAGTGATTAGCCAACCCATTAACGAGGTGTGTGTCTAATCAAAGACCGAGCTTGTTAAACACCTAAACACTCCTCTGCCCTGCCATATCTAAATGAATTGACATTTTAAAAAATCTCTCAGGAACTTAATTGTACAACAAATACCTTAATTTTTCTGATTTGAAATTTGCTCTGAGAAGCACCTTTTCTTCCTTTCCAAATTTTTTACCAGGAAATTGGAGCATGTTCTCCTCAAAAACTTATGAACTTGATGGTTTTCAGTTGGCATGTGGGTGTGTTTGTCCTTACCTCCTGTCATGAAATCAGCACAAAATCTACTTTTAATATATTAGTTAAAGCCTCTTTGACAGCACTTTTAGCATGTTTCCACTGTTCTGTTTAAACTTGCCCTTGTTCTGTAGAAGTCATAAACCATGCTACCTGCTGTCTGATCCCAAGAGATTCTTCTTCTCCCTAATCCTTCTGGAAGGTGGGATGAGGAAAATTCTAGAGTTCCTAAGTTCTGCCTCTGTGCTTAAGTGTTTACATGTAAGTTGGCTATGTACCATTCCTTTTCTCAAACTCTGAGCTGCTGAGAGTTTGCACATAACACTGTTTTCTCTCTGTCTAGAAATTGTATTGACCCTGGAAGCACAGCGTGCAAAAATCACCAAGAAAATGAGGTCCAGATAAAAAGGATACAACGGACGTACTTCCTATACCTAAACCAAACGTTACTGATAATCTAAGTTCCATTCCTCTTGTGTTTGTTTACAGGACATTGGTGTCAGGAATTGGCTGTTTTTTCATGGTTTTATTCTGTTTTAATTTTAATCCAGTCATGAAGAGTAGTTCCTGTATGTTGGAATTATTTGCAACGCTTCATGAATGTGTATATCTTACTAATTTATATAGAGCACCAAGTTTTTAATGTATGAAAGTATTTTATTAGTTGCGTTTCCCCATTCTTCTTGTATTCAGGCTTCTTTTCGTTTAGCATTAGGGTGATCAACATGGGATGTCGCCTTGAACAGAAAACTTTGTCTAACATCATGAGCTGATCTTGTAGGCTGAGATTCACATCTCAGTTATTTGTCTCCAGAATGTCATTGAATGAATAAAGCTTCATGTAAAGGAGGAAATACTTGAGAATGGATGTGTGTTGTAATTTTGCCTTACTACCAGAACAAAGCAACTGCAGCTCTGTTCATTGTAGCATTTATCATGTCAGTCTGAGCTGTCTGAGTTCTCCTTTTCCATGTGAAGCTCCCAAGAGGCAAAATCCCCTTGGTTCACAAATCCCTGGACTTGCACATTCCCAATAATTCTTCAAGACCCATCAGACCCAGGGTTCATGTGATTGATAGAACAGCAGTCCGGTTTTATGCCTTTGCGTATTTTAAATCTTTCTAGTGTGTCATCACTGGGATTAGACTACATGCTTTAAATTATCTTGTCAGAAAAGGCTTTATGTTTCACACTATCCTGTGTTGAGGAACATGAAGACTCTGTAGAGAGAGAATACAAGACAATGAAAAATTATGGAACTCTTTGCAGTGCAGTTTAAAATTTTCCTCTTTTGTAACAGATGTTTTTCTTTTCTATCAGAGAAACATTAAAAAGAAAAACTAATGGCAATGACTGTACAAGCCCAATTGCAAATAATCCTGGCTCAAAAAAGGATGCCCACTTCTGTGCAGTCTGCAGTGACTATGCTTCAGGATACCACTATGGGGTCTGGTCCTGTGAAGGCTGCAAAGCATTTTTTAAAAGAAGCATTCAAGGTAGGACAAACAGGGTTTGATAATTTTGCTTAAATAAATTGTTTCATGTGAGCAGGGGCTGCAGCAGTTGACCTAGTAATGAGTTGGTCTGAAATCCTGGTGTCTGGTGCTCCATGCTGAAAATAGAGCAACACATGATTTGACAGTTTTATCTTTTGGCTCTGATGTTATCAAGATCTGGAAACATTACAGAGTGAGCAATTGATTTCTTTAGAGGAGAGGTGGAATGCATAGCACAGTGAGGTCCTGCAGCAAAGGCCTGGGTGGGATGGCACTGCAGACCTGTGAGTCTGATGGGAGTTTGTGGCCCAGCTCAGCTGTAGTAATTGAGAATTAGTTTTCATAGACACAGTAAGAGTAGGCAATTATCTGGAGACTTTGCTTGGCAGGAGCTCTTCTTGACAAGAGTCTATTTCTTGGAGCTGTTGAGTCACAGTGCACAATATCTACACACTACGTAGGATGGAAAAATATGTGTAGCATGTATCAGGTACTAACCTGATTATTGTTAATGCTCAGCCTCCACCCCTCAGAGCCTGCACTGCAGTATCTCTTACTCTGTCAGATCTCTCTATCTAAGACTCCCACTTCCATGTTTAAACTCTTAAATATTTGGTATTTAGTTCAAGCTTGCTGTGTGGCTGCAGTGTGAAGTAAATGTGGGGCTCCACGTTTGTTGCCACAGCCAGTGGAAGTCACTCAGGACCCTACTGCAGCTTTGGGGCACTTTGGTTTCTTTAACCTTGGCCTAGTTATCCTGTTCTTTGGCCTCGTCTGGGATCTTTTGGTGGAAAATAATTTCTATTGACATTGGCTGCTACACATGGATACCAGTGCAGAAAATCCTGTTGCTGTTTGGTCTTTAATGTTCCCCTTCCTCTTCTGCCTGCAAAGCCTTTAGCAATCTTCAGATATTTTCTTTTGGCTCAATATGGCAGAGTTGGTGCCACTAGGAGAATCAACTTTAATTCAGAACTTGTTTTGCCCTTTCACTTCATTGTGCAAATTCTGCACAGGTGAATAGCAATTTCTACAAGCTGGTGCAAGTACTTTTGATTTCTAAAATAATTGAAGAGAACTCTGTGTCCAGTTTGTAACAAATGGAGACTGAATTTGATCTCAAGGTGTTTACTGTCAAGTAAATTGTTTGCCTTCTCTGTGTTGCTCACATGTGCTTGAGCCACCAGCAAGTTACCCACTGTGGTCTTTTGTACGCCTCAGTGTATCCTGTCAGGTAACAGTGTTTGTAATTCAAATAAAAGGATAAAAAAAGACAAAGAAAGCCAGTTCTTGGCATAAAGCACTATCAAGCACTCAGTTGCAACAGTTAAAATAAAAGACTTTCTGGGCCTGCCATAGACCAAAATGTTGGGCTCATGTCTAATTAAAATTAGAAGGTATGACTGAGCAACTGTATGTGGTCTGAGTTTGTAGTGTTGTCTGTTTGTCCCACATCACTGGATGTCTGCCTGCAAGAAAATTTATCCCAAGGCCACAAGAGTTTTAAATTACTTTATACTCCTGTGTGCAACAGAGAGCTTCCTCCTCCTCTCCCCCCATGTTGTGTGAAGAGTCATAAACAGTAATTTGTTTTTCAGTCATATCTGCCAGTAGGAAATGGGACAAACTGTAACCTGATCTCTTCTTTTTAAAATTGCTGGTTCAAAAATTCAAGGTTAAAATAATTCTAATTTTCCACAGAAATAGTCACAATGGTTCAGTTAAATAATTACTCTTGGGGACATGAACTCTTGGATTTGCACCAAGTGAAAAAAATTCACTCAAGTAGCAGTATTTTTGCCTGATCTTATTCTTGGTTGCGGGAAAAAAACCCAAAACCAACTTAAAAAGCAGCCTGGGAGAAAAGATATTAAGAAAAGTAAATGAGTGAATATTTTTTGCATTTTTTGGTAATTGGTGCAAGAGATAGTCCCAGTATTTGGCAGGAGATGATTCAACTGTGTTTACACCAGGAGCGTACCCAAGTCCAGTTTACAGTAATAAACCTTTGGACCAGATTATTGATTAATGAAATACAGTAAGGTAAAAAGTAAAGGGGTTTGGGTGGAAATGAGGTGAGATGGGAA
>NW_008238988.1:988415-1020411 GCF_000691975.1 Corvus brachyrhynchos
AGAAGAGAACAAAAGAGGATGCAATGAAAACTGATGAAAATGAGATAAATGCTTGTCCAGAATATCTAAAACTTACAGCCTCTACTTGTGCTTTGCTTTGCAGTTACAGGATGCATTATTTACTACCACTCTGCTTTCTATCTTGGTCTTTTTTTTTTTTTTTTTTTTTTTTTTTTTTTTTTTTTTTTTTTTTTTTTTTTTTTTTTTTTTTTTTTTTTTTTTTTTTTTTTTTTTTTTTTTTTTTTTTTTTTTTTTTTTTTTTTTGTTAACTTTGGTCCGGGGTCAATCCTCCAAAGGCTTCTTCATTCCTGGAACTCACCACATCAGAGTTCAGTAAATAGAGCTGTAGTTTACTTAAATCTTTGCAGGACTGAAGCTGCTCTTTTCAACTCTGCTGAGGAAAAAAAAAAATTAAAACCTGGTATCTGCCAGCTATAGGCTCCCAATATACAGTAAGAAATTGGAGATTGAGAGCAAATTTCCACAAGAGTGTATGTTCCATTGTTCCATTTTCAAAAAATTAGTTGGTTTTAGAAGGTGCTTGGTTATCTGACAGTCACCAGTATAAAGCTGAGCTATACCATCTGGTTAATTATGAGGCCACAGGTTGATGTTTATAATACAGGATAAATATGCATTTTTGCATCAGTTAATGGAGTTTAGATATATGCACGTGGAAAAAGTCGAGCTGTTTACAGTCAGGAACGTTCCTGATTTGGGAAATGACCAAGATAGTTGGAACTGTTGAATTTTCCCTTCTTGCCCTGCTGCAGGACACAACGATTACATCTGCCCAGCCACCAATCAATGCACAATAGACAAAAACCGGCGCAAGAGCTGCCAGGCCTGCCGGCTACGGAAATGCTACGAAGTGGGGATGATGAAATGTGGTGAGTTTGGCATGTCCACGTTCTTAGCTTGGGTTTTGCTGGCTTTTTCTTTCTTCCCTTCAGCCAATTCTGTATATTTTTTCCCCTTGGAATCCTAAGAAGGCACAACAATTAAATCAAGGTTTAAGCTGGTTTTATAGGAAGGAATTAACTGACTCTTAAAGCTGAGGAAGACTTGTCATTTTCAGAAGAAAACCTGTGGGAAGGGGTAAGGTGCAGGTTAAGCATGTGAAAACCATATGACCTCTGCAGAGCTTTGGGGAGGCAGGTGACTTCCATGCAGAATGAGAACTCAAGAGCTGCTGCTTCCAGAGCCTTCCAGAGAGTCTCTGCTAATGAGAGGTAAACGAGCCTGTGTCTGCTCTGCTGGTTGGATGCACTGCAGGAACAGTAGTGTCACAAGGAAGCAGCAGCTAATTCACCTGTATTCCACCTCCGACAGTGGCAAGGGTGGGTGCCTCGGGAGGAGTATAAGAATGAGGCCAGCACCTATGTGGAACTACTGCTGTCAGTTCTCAGCTTCCAAAAATTAGCAGCTGGGGACATTAGTAGAATGACAGGTTTTCTATTGTCTCTCTTTTTAATCCCATAAAGGCTTAGCATCTACAACATTCCTCAGCAGCTTGGCCACCCATCCTGTGAAGAGCCAGCTCTGAGGTTGCCAGGATTTTGTGTGGGGCTTTGGTGGGGCAGCGAGGGGAAGGCAGTGGGAGGGCAGTTCTTTTTTTTGAACAAGCTATCTTTAGATGATGCCCCACAGCTCTTCCACCAAAAGAAATAGTGAACAACCACTGTTTGTCAGTGCACCACTCAGAATTATCCAGCCTTTTCTCTTATTCCTATCTCATACTTACAAGTGATGTGACTTCAATGTAGTTGTGCATTTAATAGATGATATTTTAAAAGTTACTTTTAAGAAGAAAATAATTTGAACGATGTCTCAGTCTAATGTATGTTTACAGTCAAGGTTTGCTGTTTCTTATAGATTCCCCAATGTATGTAATAGAAACAGGCTGGAAAAATATCCCATAAGAACACTGGAGTGGAAAGGAGAAAGTCACTGTGCTTGGCTCTCCATGATTTGCAGGCGTGCATCTCATTTCATCCCATTTAATGTAGATACCTATTTCTGTTTCAAAACTAGGCACTGTTTTCATCCTCCTACAGCTTTGATCTGAAGACTGATTGTAAAATATAACTTCCTTCATTAGGAACATTCTTTAGAATTCCAGCCTGCATTTATTGCCGGACAATTAATGTTCATTTTTTCTTGTGACAACATTGTCTTTCAGCTTAAAGACTCCTCTTCTCTTTGTTGTTAACGGCCTGGTTTTGTTTAAGGACTGCATCATATCCCCTCACAACCTTTGTTTTAGTTGGCTAAATAAACCAAGAAAACTTCTCCTCTTGCAAAATAGGAAAGTAGACAGAATCTGGAAATCATCAGGGTAGCTTGTCCCTCCACCTGCTCCAGGCAGAGATAACCCAATTTGCACTTGGATGCCAGAATCATGGACAGCATTCCAGTGGCTCTCCTCACTGCAGTAACAGTAATACATTTCTGTTGCTGCAGGAGCTTTTTTCTGTGCCCAACCCAGGATCCTTGTTGCCTTTTTCAAGGTAACATCATGCTGGCAGTTCATTGTCACACCTTTATATGTTACGATTGCAGCCTCCCTGTTCATTCCTAGCTGATAACTGCCAGTGTAGAACTGAAATTTCAACTGTTCCTTGTATTATTTTTGTACTCCTAAAGTACATTTAGTTTCTTTTGCTCAAGTCAGACGGTTCTTTCTATGTGAAGCTCCTGTCTTTTCCTGCAGTGATGATGGATCTCAACTTTTATTGGTGTTTGGTCTAACCTCCAGAAAGGAAAGCCTTATGCCTGCAAATAGGACTCCTTTCAAAATCTAACTTTCTGAATGGTGCTACTGGTCATCTTTATGACTGAGAATTTTGCTCAAAGTTTTTCCAATGGAGGTTTCTACCAAGCCCCAGTTCTGGAGTTGGAAAGGCTTTGTCAAGACTGATTCCAGAATGATCTTGTAAGGTAGACCTCCACAATGCTTGCTTTAAATTAATAATTTTATTCTAGCTGCCCAGAAAGTCCAGGTGTGTGATTATACCTCATAGGTACTGTAGTATTACAAGTAAAAAATTATAGCATACACTTATATCCAAGCCTGTGTTCCTTTGAATCTTGTCACATATTCATAAACATGTCTTCCTACAAAAATTATTGTCTGCAGGACATTGATGACTATGCCAGATGAAAAATGACAGATTGAACCTATAACTGAAAAAAAAGCTGTATTTTTAAATACTCAGTTTTTAAAATAGTAGCACTTAAGTTGAAACTCTCGAGAATTTAATTTGAGAGTCTGAACAATTTAATCTCAGAAAAAAGAGCATAAAAATAAACTCAGGACTGTCTGAATCACCTGATGAGTTAAGTGGCACCTGTGAGTAATGCAGATGTATGGACACATGGTGACAGACATTTAAACCAGACAGATTTTAAGAGAATATTTCTTGAGTGAAATGTAAATGCCTTTTCCCGCAGACCACGGCAATTATCTGTCAAATGTTTTCTCACTAGAACTGTGCTTTAATAAAAAAATTTTATTGTAGAAAGCCATAAAAGAGAACACTTTGTTTTTAATGAAGGCTTTTCTGCATCTCTGCTCCTTTCTGAGGTCACTTGGTGAATGGATTGGTTCACATCTGCTAAAGCCCTGAATGGGATAGAATGGTTTGTGAGTGCATTTTTGTTCAGTGGAGACTTGTGTCCAGCACGAGTGATAAAAGAAGTTCAATTACCACTTTGTACTCTTCTTAAAATCTCAACACCATTCCCATCGTATCTTTAAATCCTCCCTTTGCATATTATCAATAGACACCTTGAGAAAAACACACAGATACTTGTGTGTTTAAAACATACATTTCTGTGTCTAAATGTGATTAAGCAGCACATGCCATCTTCAGTGCAGTAGGAGGCAGTAGAAAAGCGTTGCTCTGGAGTTTCCTGGTCTGAAATTCTTTAGGATGTCGTCACCTTCAGAAATGTTAAGAAGTCAGCCCAACAAGCCACTTGTATTTTAGTGGAGGCGAGCTTAGGGGTGCCTATCACTAAGGTGATAATGGATTTTCTTACAAAATATACCATCATTGCCAAAAGCATGAGGGTCTTAGACACTGCATCTGCCTCTGCAGGAAGTCCATGTTCTGTGCTGTTTCAAACAAGGAAGCTACTGCTAAAGTTTGGCACTAGGACTACTAACAGTGGTAGAAAAATAATTACCAGAAGAATTGCACTGTCATCAGGAACAATGAAAACAGAAAAACTGCAATGAACTCTGTCCAGCAAAATTGAATAAAATAGATCAGGATAAAACTGATCTTCTCTTGGAACTTTCTGGTTTTACCTGGGGAGCTGAAATGGACTTGGACTGTTTGTCAAAGGCAGTTTCTTCATGACTTTGCACTCTTGGAGCAGCTATGCCCTGCTTTGCTTTGTGTTTGCTTCCTGAGGCTCAAATAGACCTTCTTTCATAAGGAGTTTTCAGTTTCCCTGACTTTTATTTCCCTCCTATGCCCTGCTCTGTATCTTTTCCCCCATGTGTCACTTCTCAACTTGTTGAAATCGTTCCAAAGATAAAGTTCCTTTCAGCCCCAAGTGAGGAGGCTGAGAGACCACACTCAAAAGTGATGGAGAGATGCTGCTCTTGAATCCTGGCATCATTCAACAAGGAAAACGGATTTCTCTGTGGGCTGGTTCAGGATTTGGCTCTTTCTCCTGTGTGTGGTTGCTGTGTGCAGTTGAAATACTGCAAAGTACTTTTCACACAGAAAATAAGTGAGGACAAAATATTTCAAGCCATTCTCTGGACATCAGATGTATTAATTGAATTTTAGCTTTTATCGCAATCACTATAATTGAGGCTCATGTTTTCATGTGCACACAGGCAGACGGCAGCTCCTTTGTCAGCAGCTCTGCTCTGGAATATGTAGTCACCAGAACATTTACATTTGCTTTCAAAGGCAACTGGAGTGATAATGATTTACTAATGTGTATTGGAGCCAGTTTTAAGCTCAAATACTTTCAAAAACTGATTATAATATATTCAGTGGTAGAATCTGCAGTTGCTACAGAACTGATTAGTTATATAAGCCATTGCCAGGGACCAGAATCAGCATGAAGGGCAACATGCCATGTAACTGCCCACCATATCAGACAGCATTTGTGATTTTCAGAGAATTTGCAAAGCTTGAAAAATAGTGTGCTTTACTGCCAGTAGTACCTGCTGTGGCTCGTTCCTGGCTGAGTGAACAACAGGCTCATTTTAATGACCTTTTTTTCAATGTGCCTTATTTCATATATCTTGGGGTCATTTACTCATGTGGTCTGTGGTGCTGCAGCTCAAGGTCTTGCCCTTGGTCCATCATTCTCAGCTGAATGTAGCAATTTTCTTTCACAAAATACCTCTAAATAAGGAGAGCATGGTAGGAAGAATGAGGGATTTGATCATTTTGCACTTCTGCAATTGCCTGAATTACCTTAATAGAAATGAATATAAGCTATTAAGTACTGTTAGGGAGTTTGTGGTATAGTTGAAGATAGTCCCTAATCTGGGAAGCTGTATTTTATTGCTCTGCCTTTACACACATTCATTCACATCTCTGTGTCTACTTAAGCAAAACATTAGGCTGGTTGATAATTATTTATAAAATACAGTTTTAGAAACACGTATACATGTCTGTTGCATGCTAATGGATGTATAGGTAGAATTTCTCAGTCCTGCCTAAACTTTGGATTTTAAAATAAAGTAAAGAAGCTCCTTTATGTCATTGAAAGTTGTTGTTTTAATTTGAAAGGCTGGTGTTTTCTGCTGTGTCAGTTGACTAGCAAGCTTAAATATAGTTTTCTTGTTCTTTAAATGCAAGCAGAAAAAAACAGAAAGTGTTAATAAATGGGATCTCTTTTAAGTACCTTTTATGCACATGGCTCAGTGATTCAGACTAGTTCTGCTTTGGCAATATATGGTGAATAAAAACCACCACAAATAACTCAGAATCTGCTTTGGCTGGGTTTTTTCCCACCTTGCTTTTGTCATCAGTTGTCTTTTCTTTAGTAGCAAGTTTTTAATGCAGAAATGTAGTACTCCTAATCTGGCTTTCTGCACTGGTAATGTGATTATAGAAATTTGGTTTATGTTTTAAATGGAGCATATTTTTATAATAAGAACTGGTTATATAAGAAACTTGATTCAGTTAAACAACCTGAAGTAATTTAAAGAGGTCTACTAGTTCCCAGTAAGAACCCTCCCCAAGTATTGAGACCTTTAATACTCTCAAAATCATAACCTGACTGAATTACCTTCAGATGGAGCATGGAGTGCAGCTGTGCAGATGGAAATTATTCAAGATTTTGTCAATTAGAACAGAATGCTGGACTACTTTTTATATTGTTTTTAGATTTGATTTCTGTGACCTTCATTAAAGTATGTTTGATTACCTATGTCTTTATATTTTCTATAAGCTTAAATTTATATTTATAGACTACAAAATGTTAACTTTACAACAGTGAATTGGAGAGGATGACTCAGATCGTGGCACCAAAGGACCGATATCTTCAGTGCCACAGAGAAGTTTGGGTGACAGCATGACAGAGCCCCACAAGAGCACACTTGGTTCACTTCAGTGCCAGACTCTGAACTACAGCCAATAAAAGCTGGCTGCAAGTGCTTCCTTGAACACATGTTGCTTCTGGCAGGTGTGTCAAAACTGTTGGAATTTCTTCCTTATTGTGTCATCAGGCACATCAGGCTCCTCTCTCCAGTTCCCTCTTAAGCCAGTAGTTTTTCTGACATTATCACTTTAGATAAGGTCCCCAGCTGAACGACTTTCCATATGTGCAAAGACTGATGCTCTTGCATCTTCTTTTGGGGTGTTTCACAGCTCCACCAGATACTGGAGAACAAAAACTATTCATGTCACAGATCGTTTGGTATTTTTTGATAGCCCAAGAAAATTTTTACTCTACCCTGACTGTGGCTTCTATTCCTATAGAATATTTTTCTTGTTCTGTATTTCAAGGTGCCCACGGGAAATGTGCTTCAGCTTTCTGAACAGTGAAAACAATGTGCTGTGTTTCCTTGTGGTTATGGTCTCTCCCATGCCATGGAGATCAGAGCCATGGATCTCTCTAGCCCTGGGCACCTCCTCATCTGTCTCCAGCTGTACTATTGTTTCATTTGCCTACTTCACTGTTAGCCTTTCCTCTTTGTCTTCCCTGATGGAAAATACATACTTACTGTGCACTACAGGATTTCAGAACAGTCTGCAGCCCACTGTGCCATTCTAGTGTTTTTTGGTAGCTGACAAACCACTTCAAGATTTTCCTCTTGACCTTTGTGCATTAGCCAAGAAATGAGGCTTAGCACAGAGTTCACAGCATTATCCAGGTGTCTTTGCAGAAAATAGTCTATGCCTTGGTGGCCTTTGCCTCTCTTCAGGAAGGAATTGCCCAAGTGGGAAGAAATTGCTCTGTTACTTTTGTAGTTCTGCAGGGAACCTTTTTTGGGGTATTTTCAGAAAGTCTCATTCCATGAATCTACATAAAATAATGTCTCACGCTCTGTCTGTCTCTGCTGGTGTGTAACCTCTCCTTAACTGCTGTTCATCTGCTCTGGAAACTTCTAGCTAGTTGTCATTTGGCTAAGCATTTGGTTCTACAAATTATTTATTTCCTTCAATCCATTATTTGTGCAAATATCCTGTCTGCACTCAGCCCATTTCATCATACCCACATCCCTTTCAAAGTTGCAAAACCATCTTTGCTCCAAATGGTGCAGGCCTTAAGCCGGACTTCCAGCTGAAAAATACTTCCAGCTCCAAATGGCTTATCCCACTTGCTCTTATCCCACTTGCTCTTATCCCACTTGCTCTTATCCCACTCCTCTTGCCTGAGGTCTGTTCATTGAATCAGCTTTGCCTGTTGGTCTTCTCCAGTCTCTTGGATTTCCAGAGAAACCATGTCCTCTAATATTAAGAACTTCTTTAATGAGGACTTCTTTAACTTTCTTCTACATCCAACATGGTTTACTGAACAGGCAGCAAGAGAGAGCATGAGAGCCACGTGCAACTGAAAGGTCCACATCCTAAAAGTCCTGGAAGACACTGTTGGTCTTTATTCAGTGAGGTTGTACCTGGCTGGCCTTTGCATTCACCCCTCCCACAGACTGACCCAAATGCTGTTTGACAGCTGCTGAAGATGTGACAGGTCTATGACCTGAAAAGCCACTTCCACCTGAGGTTCCTCTGCCACATGAGCCTGAGACTCTGCATCCACCCAGCATCTTATTTAGCAAGACAAAGCCTTGTCAACAGTATCTGAAATCAATTTTTTGTGCCCCCACTGCCCTTATTTTTATTTGGCTTATGCTTGGACCTCTTTGCTAACTGGAGTAGAACTATAACTGAGTCTTTTACGAATATTGTAGTTTTGGAGAAGCTTTTAGACTCTTTCCTTGGCAACTATGCAAAAACAGGTAATAGTGATGCTACCAATAACACTGACCAAGAATTGGACAATGCTTAGTTTTGTCAGAATGAACAATTAATTAAGTCCAGGAATGTAAAGGACTGCTCTTTGCAATAGAAATAGCCTTCTGCAGACAGAGCTCCAAACAGGGTGTCTGCTCTTACTTGTAGATACCTGAACTCCCTTTGGAGAAACTTCTGCTGGCTTTTTGGGAGCATGGGGAGAAAATGGGTTGAATCTTGTAAATCCCTGGCTGAACATCCAGCTAACTCTGAAGCCCAGCTGTGCTTGTTCCTGAGGTATTTAATCTGTAACTTGGCCCAGGCTTTCAAGTCTTTTATTCCCCCAGTTTACATATAAAGCAGAATTTACAATCAGCTATCTTTATTTGCCTTTAAAGATCTGATTTATATCTTTTTGATGTCAATGGGAGTTTCCCACTGGACTTTTAAATTGAGTTAACCAAAGTTCAAAACCAAACATTTTTAAACTTCATTTCTGTTTAGTAGAATAAACAAAACCCCTAAAACAGCAGGAACAAAGTTAAGTCCACGCTGAATGTCCCAGAAACTTAATGATCATTATTAGAACATCCAATATTAAAGGGTTTTCACCCTCCTCCCCAAGTATTTGGGTTTACATAATGAAACCTGAGGGGAAAAACTCTCCAATGCCAACCACGTGCCTCTCGCACCAGGCTCAAGAAGAGAACGCTGCGGGTACCGAATCCTGCGCAGCCACCGCGGTTCCGAGGATCGGGTGCATTGCCTTGGCAGAGCCAAGAAATACAACGAGGCGGCGACGCGGGTGAAGGAGATCCTGCTGAGCACGGTCAGCCCGGAGCAGTTCGTGCTAACGCTGCTGGAAGCCGAGCCACCCCACGTGCTGGTCAGCAGGCCCAGCAAACCCTTCACCGAGGCCTCCATGATGATGTCCCTGACAAAGCTGGCGGACAAAGAGCTGGTGCACATGATTGGCTGGGCCAAGAAAATTCCTGGTAAGAAATTCAGGCTTGTTTTTATTTGTTTCAGGCAATGGTTTTACCATCAGTGTGTCCTCCTCTGCTCTGAAAAGACAGAATAGCACAGTAGGTACATGGTACGAAAGTCAAGCTTTCTGTCCTGCAAAGTAATGGAGAGTTTATTGCTCTCAGTAACTAACCTGGGTGTATTTTGATTTATACACAATATAACCCAGAATTTGCTGTCTGTTCTTACTCAAATACTTCTTCATTTTGCTATAAAGCAGAGCTGGTGTTGTATGTAATTTCTACCTCATCAGCTATAAATACATGATTAAGCTGATTTAGAAGGTTCATTTAACACCAAATTCTTTCCTTGAGTCCTGATAGAAGGTTTCTGGTACAGTTAGTGATAACTGAAGGGTGCCCAAGTCCTGGGTCTGAAATAATTTCATTTGACAGAGCCGCTACAGAAAACATCAGTGAAGCACAGTATTGATCTCAGATTTATCATGTGCACTCTTCCAAAACAAAAATCAGTAAGGGTTCTTTTGGTTGTTGGCAACAGCAAGAACATGCACTGCAATACAACTGTCTGTGTTAGCGCCTGGAATGTCTCAAATGTGTCCATGGCATCATGGCAATGAACCATTTAACTTCTCACAAACTATTTCAAAAGAAATGGTGAGCATTTGCAGTTCCTTCTCCATGAATTACCCTGACTAAAACAGGCAGAATAAAAATTAAAAGCGAGTTAAAAGCATGGAATAATTGGTGGACTTATAGCAGTATGGGGCTTGATCCTGAGCTTCAGATAGAGTGCACTGCTGGTGATGCCTTTTCCTGGTCTTAAAATCAAGAGTCATACACGGTTAGAAGGGGAAAAGGGATTTTACCTTGGTATTTATTTTTAAGGATCCTTAGGTGCACACATCCAGGTCATATGCATCAAGATGCACCCCACTGAGTCTGTCTCTGTATCCCCCCTCCCAACATTGGGTATAACATTATAGGTGTTACTAATTAGCATATCTATCAAAGATTCCCCAATGAGAGGCTTGAGTGAGCCCCCCTCCCCAAGGAACCTTCCCCTGGATGGTTCTATCTTGGTTTACAGAATATGTTCTGGAGAGGACCTTGGGGTCTGGGGCACACTGATCCCTAGCTACGAAGCTTCCAAAATGTTTAGTCTCTTAACTTGACAAACAAGTCCAAGAATGTAGGCAAAAAGCACTAGGAATACAGAAGTTGTAAAAAGGTATAACAGGGGTATAAAAGAAAAGGCAAAAATCTTCATGGCATCACTGGGAGCCAGCACTCCAAAGATCCTCTGCTGTATTTTATGCTGAAGGTGTTCAGAGTGTGCTGGTGCGTGCCCTGCCCTTGTCACGGTGTGCACTGCAAAGAGCTCCTGCTGCTGGAGTACCCACATGGGGAAACATGACAGGAACCCTTCCCTCCAGAAGCACAGTGTGTGCACAGTACACGAAGCAAACTCGGAGGAGAATATTTCGTATAATCCTTAAATTAGGAATTTAGTGTCAGGGAAGCACATCCTGTTTCAGGTCTAGGTGGAGTGGCTGATGTGCTTCCAGCTCCAGCTGCTGAACACAGCTCCCAGGGGCAGAGCAGTCTCAGCCACTGTGTTGGAGGGTCCAGGTGTGATGGTTTTGGGGTGTGCAGATTCCAGGCCAGCTGCTGAGCTGCTGGGGAGGAGATGTTTGCACCCCAGAGCATCTCAAACCACACAAGACACCTGCAAATTGATGATAGTTTTGCAGTTAATGTGGGATGTTTCAAACAGAGAGACCAAATCCTTTATCCTTATTTTTCCTGGCTTAAGAAACTCTGAAAATAACTGTGAAGTAAGTAACCATAAGGGGTCAAATGATATAATTTAATATAAATGGTATCTATTGATATAATTTCTTGTCTAATCATAAAAACTTGATTAAAAGGTGCCATTTCAGAGGACGCCACACAGTCATGTTTATCTGGTAGGAAGTGAATTGTGCAGGAAGATTGGTCTTGGAAGATGACCTCATTTTAACCAATATTTCAGTGGGGAAAAACCCCAGCCTAATCTTTTCCATTTTCTGATTATTATTAATTTCTATTCTTTAACTCTGTCACCTTTTTAAAAAAAAAAACAACAAACCCACAAACCCAAAACCTCAGCTAGTTAAGATGAATTATTTTTATTTTTTTACAAGATCAGTTTCCAAATCACCCCCAATTTTGGCATCAGTCACTTTTAGTTTATTTTCAACATATGTCAGAAATAAAAACTTTTTCTTGGCAGTAGGAGAACTGTATGAAGAAAACCCATTGAAGCAACCAAACCCCTTCAAAAGAGTTCCTGGGAATGCTGACACTGCCTTATCTCTGTTTATTTTTTCTGAACACTCCTGTTACAGAGGACAGAAATAATCAGCGTTTTAGAGCAATGACAAAAATAGATGCAATGTTTAATATGCACCTCATTGCAAGTGACACTGCCATATTACATGGCAGCTGGAGCATTTACTTCAGTGTGGATTGATTTTTTGTTTTTCATTAAAAAAAACTGTGATGAATAAAGCTCAGGATATGGAATTTCATTTTTCAAAATCTCTTGCCTGAAGGTAATCATGTTGATCTCTGCCTGGTTGCTGGAGGTAATGTCTTAGGAAAAAACAGAGAGTTCTCGACGAATGGCCCAGTGAGCAGTAATTTTACTTTCTGAAAAGCTGAGTATTTGCTTTTGTGCACCTGGGTTAGAAGCCCATTTTCATCTCTAAGTTATTATTGGATATTATTTTAACACTCACTGGGAGTGAAAAAAAAAAATTCCTTATTCTATTAACAGTAACTTTTTGCCTAAGTAGGAAAAAACCATGTATATATTTTGTGGAGGTTTCATATTTAATATTTAATATCAGTCTTTTGTTATGAATTTTACTCTGTGGCTGTACTTTTGTCTGTACTTTTGTCTGTACTTTCAGCCTGGTGGATTGTATTTTTTTGTTGTTCAGTAAAATAGAAGCTGACATCTGGATTTTTTCCTCCTGAATTCCAAGTATTTTAATTCTTGGTTGTCAGGTGGCAGAACACAGCTTCTATGATTGCCTTTTGCTTTGTTGACCTGGTCTAAAAGAGTTTAACATGGTTCATTGCTGAACCTGCATTGCAAATCAATAGGATGTTGTCACAATATTGAAATTTGGATTCATTATGCAACCTAGTGTGTTGCTGACCAGAGCAGTCTGTCTTTTTCTAGTTTTTACAGATCCAGTACAAGTTTTTTTCTTGTCTGTCTTAACAATTTTTAATTAAATGATGAGGTACACAGAGCTCACAATTTAAAGGACGTAGTACAGTCACAGAAAGAGTAGTAGTTTAAGGTACTCTGGAGGAAATTAAATGGGGCTTCTGATGCTTCAGGTTGTTGTTTGCTGTCATGGATCTTTGGAGCATGAGATTGTTAGGAAAAGGAGAAGTAGAGTCCTTCTAACAGCTGTGCTCAATGGCCATAGTTCCTACTGCTGCTGCTAATGTGAGTTTAGCAGATGACATCTGTGATAAATCTGTATCTTCAAGAACCTGTAGATTGAATGTTGGGACATGGGCTGACGCCTCACTCAGCTGGGAGAGTTTTTAAACCTGATAATTCCTTCTTTATGCTAGAGAAATCAGTACAGGCCGGTGCAAATATTTATTTAAATATACTCTGAATTGTCTTTGGGCTGTTGTTTCCCAGGAAACTGACATTGTCTGTTCTTATACTACTTCACACTTTTGTGAATATTTTCCTAAAAGCAGTTTTAAATGATGAGCGTGTGTGGCAGATAATCTGTTGTTGGCTGTGCATTCTGTAGTAAATTCTGTGATGGTGGAATCCAGGAGGGAAGGTACCACTCCCAGGCTCCTGTTTACCCTTCTTATAAAATCAGAGGCAAGGCTGTACCAGTTTAGAAAGGCAGCACGTTCAGCGATGATAAAAGTGAGCACTGCCCAGTTCATGTCAGCCCCTGACTGTCTTCCAGCTGAGTAGTGTAATAAGATTAAAATACATGGAACATTTGTATAAATTACTGACAGAGAGATTCCTTGGCAGCCCAAACTCACTGTGTGTATTTTAAGACCTCGGACAACTGAGAAGAACTTCAGGAAACCTGGCTGCCGTGGCCAGGCTGTAAGGATTTGGCACCATGCAGTGCAGAGATGCCAGCTCATCTGAAAATGGAGCACCTTTGCAAAGGGCCTGAGCTAAAGGAGCCCAGCTTTGAAAACTGTGGCCTGATCTTGGTTTTGACCACTGAGCAACTCTTCATCATATCTGTATTTTCTTCCTTGACTAAACAGTCTGTTTTCCCACTTGTGTTTTTAGAATTTAGACTTCTGATCTTCTGGTTTGGGGTGTGTAAATTTTATTTCTCCTTTTTTTTTTTTATTTTTTATTTTTTCCCCAGTCATCTTTTTTTTTTTTCCCCAGTCATCTTTTTTTTTTTTTTTTTGCAGGGGAGTAGGAAAGGTGGGCTGTGACTGTCTCTGCCTTCTGCCTGTGCTGCAGTGTTATCTGAGGCCTTGCTATAAGTTCTGTAGAGAAGTAAATCACAGAATCATGGAATGAGTGTGTTGGAAGGGACCTTAAAGATCACTTCATTCCAGCCCCTTGCCATGGACAGGGACACCTTCCCCTAGACCAGGTTGCTCAGAGCCCCAAACAACCTGGCCTGGAACAGTCCCAGGGATGGGGCAGCCACAGCTGCTCTGGGCAACCTGTGCCAGGGCCTCACCCTCACAATAATTTTTCTAACATCTCTCCTCTTTTAGGGCGAGAACATAAAGCAGGTGACTCTGCAGTCATTTGAGTTTTACCAGCTGTGTGGGACTGATGGCACTAGAACACCACTCTGCTTCATTCCAAACATTTTGTGGAAGATTTGGCAATGATAATAGCAAATGGTTTTGCTCCTATTTTTAATGGGAGCCTGGCACTTTGGATGTCAGTGCTCCCTTGTGCTCACAACCAGTAGTTCTTTCTGGTTCTTTTTGTTTCTCATATACTCATTCTTCTTTATCAAAACAGAGAATTTAACAAGTTGGTTTACTTTATGCTATTTTCATCACTTTAGGCTTCATTGATCTCAGCCTTTATGACCAAGTAAGACTCTTGGAGAGCTGCTGGATGGAAGTTCTAATGATTGGTTTGATGTGGAGATCGATCGACCATCCTGGGAAACTGATTTTTGCACCAGACCTTGTATTAGACAGGTAAGAGGAATAAATTTCTTGAGAACACTTCATATTAGCATGTTTGAAGGTGGGGTGAACTGTAAGAGGAAGAGGATTAAACATGGCAGATGTTATTAATATTTCATCTAACAATATCATTTGCTTGTGCTTGTAACAATAATGTCCTGAGGTTCCACATCCTTACAGGGGCTTAAGGAGTGCTAAGCTTAAAAAGCATTGTTGAACTTGCAAATTCCTGAACTCCGTGGCACTGAGTGTGAAACTTCTTTGCATTTTTCACATCTTTGTGGGTTTTGTTCCCTTTGTTCCAGGTCTCTAGATGCTGAAACTGTAGATACAGCAACACATTGCGCTACGTTGTCCATGTGTCCCTATGTCCCTCATTAAAAAGAAATAGTGTCAGGCAGTATTTTAATTATTTTAAATAGGTTTCCCACCTGGTTTTGTTCCTGCCACTACAGCAGGCTTCATAGTTAGCTATAACAACATTGGAGCACTAGCCAAGAGAGATTTAAAGACCCCTAGCTTGCTGTTGGATACTAAGAATATTTTTTCAAGGTAAAGCAGGGTGTTTTCAAGTTTAAAGGTTATTTCTCTGTGGTATCATGTACCAGGAAGGAAGAATATGGATTAGTAAGGATGTTCTTCTACAGAACCTTAGAAGGATTTGACCTGAGTTTCACATTGATCAGAAGTCAGGGAAACAATCTACTCTCTTGGGTAGTCTTAAAATGTCTTTTAGCCTCTTCAACCTGGGAAAATTCAAATTTGCACCAGTTCTGTGGCTTGGAATCAATAATTATCATTGTAGATAAGGATAGGCAAAATTGGCTAATAAGATAAATACATTTAATTTATAAAACAGAGGAAATAAATATTATTTGCTCATATAAAATTCAATGCAAGGACATGCTGCACTGTTCAGCGCAATGATCAGAAATTGCTGAAAATATATGATACATTCAATTGTTCAGGAGTTAATATGTACTGAATAGAGTAAGAATATTTGATGCATTTCTTCATTTCCTCACGACATGGCAGAATGGGACCTTACAAGTGTCTGGGCATGATGTAATTCTATTTAGGACATCCTTATATGAACCTGGTCTGCAACCTGATTGTTTTTATCTTAGTTGAACTTAGAATCCTAGAATGGTTTGGGTTGGAAGGAACCTTAATAATCATCTCATTCCACCACCCTGCCATGGACAGGGACACCTTCCACAGACCAGGTTGCTCCAAGCCTCATCCAGCCTGGCCTTGATCAGTCCCCGGGATGGGGCATCCACAGCCTCTCTGGGCAGCCTGTGCCAGGGCCTCAGCAGCCTCACAGTCACGAATTTCTTCCTAATATCTAATCTAAACCTACTCTCTTTCCATTTGAAGTCATTCCCACCTGTCCTGTCCCTCCATGTCCAAAGCCCCTCTCTGGCTCTCCTAGAGCCCCCTTAGGCATTGGGAGGGGCTCTAAGGTCTCCCTGGAGCCTTCAGATACATTTCCTACATAATCTTTGCAGGCAATACTTATCTGGTACCTCTGTCCTTGTTTTGAATCTGCCTGTCGTTCTCCAAAGCTTAATATTCCTCTTTGCTATGAGGAACAGAGGAAACTGGGCAATAAAAAATACTTGTTTGCTGGCAGAACCTGCTGCCCCTGGGTGGTGGTATCTGCATGTGCCTGCCTCCAGCTGTGAGGCTCAGCACCTTTCTCTTGGAATCCAGTAAATTTCTTTAATTCTCCTGCACTGCTGTGCTTAAATCTGTCTCATCTTAAAAACACCACAGAGGGAAAAAAATCTCCTATTACAAATAGTATAAAAAGCCTCCCTTTGAATACTGTGTTGCAGAGCTTAATCACTTTTTTAGTCAAGTACGTCTAAAACAAAATTAACACAAAAAGTGGAGCAGGAACTTCAGTGGTTTGAAATTTGCCACTGCTGAATTTTAAACACATTGGAATGACTTGTTTGGTGTGTTTTTCAGATCAGAAAACGGGACCACTTCTAATATCCAAAATGGAGAAAGTTGCATTCTGTAAACACTTGCAAATAAAAAAATAACCAAACCACAAAAACCCCAAATACCTTTCAATACCTACACAGAAAAACATGCTAGGAGATAGGTACAAGACTTGTTTTATTATTTCAAAATGTTTTATTATTTCAAGAAACTTATTTTAGGAAGTCTTTCTTTTTCACCTAGGGCCTCCATTAGGTACAAACATGATATTATTGGTTGTGGTAATTCCTTGTGAAACAAAGCTGGAAAGTTATTCAAGGTGGTACTGTGTCCTGCACTACAGCATTTCAAGCTGATTATCCAGAATTATACAGGCTGAGAGGATACAGAAATATGATCATACTTATGGTCCTGCTTGCACTTTAAATAGAAAATCAGTTTCTTATAAATGCTGACCTTTCATACCAGGGTAATTTTCAATTTAGATTTCATGATAGAGCCTTTTAAATTCTCCTAAGGATGAGATAGATAGGCCTCTTGCAGCCTCTTTCATGCTTTGACTTTTATCTGTCTGAGTCAGTTCCTTAATTCTACTTTTTTGGGTAACATTTTTAATGTGTTTCCATAGGGATGAGGGGAAATGCGTAGAGGGAATTTTGGAGATCTTTGATATGCTCCTGGCCATGACCTCGAGGTTCCGAGAGCTGAAACTGCAGCACAAGGAGTATCTGTGTGTCAAGGCAATGATCCTCCTCAATTCCAGTGAGTATGTGCTTGGCTCTAATACTCACCAAACTGTACCTTTTATTTTGAGGGTGGCTGGGAAATCAACCTCGAAAACCCCAAAATGTCAAATGATAAAAAATACTGTTGGAAGAGAATAACAGGAAAGGAGTTCTGTGTGTAAAGATTTTTGCTCAAGAAACTTCTAAGCTGTATAATTTGCTGGATTTAGGGCAATGTCCTGTTGTAAGAAAAGCATGAAACACCCCAAGTCTGAAAGCTTCTCACAAGGTGGGGCTCATGGCTCAGGCTGTGGATCTGTCCTTTCCAAAGGGATCTTTTGCTCCTATCTCTGTGGATCCCAGTCATGTGTAAAGTTGCTGTACAGCTCTAAAAACCTGTCCTTAATTCTTAATTCTAGTAATTCTAGTATTACTAGTTACTCAACTGAGTGATGATTAATGGGACTTAAATGTTCCTATTTAATGGTAATGAGTTGGTTAGAAACAATTGAAAGTATTCAACAGTTCTGCAAGATGAGTTCCAGGATGGGAGCTTTGCTTTGTAGCCTCTTACACAAGGCAAGTGTTTGCTAGTTCAGGGTAGCCTGCAGTAAAATGATTTTTTTCCCCCAGAACATTTTGTAGTTAATGTTGACCAAAAAAAATTCCAACAACAAAATAGCAGCTAAACTATTTACATCTGTTGCTTTCAGCAAGAAACTGCTGCATAGTTCTCAGTCCTGTGTTGAAGGGGAACTGTCCAGCTGAAATCCCATTTGTCTGCCCGCTTGTTTGGGTTGGAGTGTTGGTCTGCTGGAGGGTAGGAAGGCTCTTCATAGGGATCTGGACAGGCTGTATTGATGTGTCAAGACCAACAACACGAGTTTCAACAGGACCAAGTGCTGGGTCCCGTGCTTTGGCCACAAAAACCTCCTGCAGTGACAAAGGCTGGGGGAAGAGTGGCTGGAACACCACAGTGATGATGAGAGGAAATGAGATTTCATGATGATGATAGGAAATGGCCTCAAGCTGCACCAGGGGTGGTTTAGATTGGCTATTAGGAACAAATTCTTCACCAAAAGGGTGGCCAGGCATTGGAACAGGCTGCCTGGGGAAGTGGTGGAGTCACCATCCCTGGAGGGATTTAAAAGGGGTGGAGATGTGGCACTTGGGGACACGGTTTAGTGATGGCCTTGGTAGTGCTGGAGCAAAGGTAGGACTTGGTGATCTTAAAGGTTTTTCCAGCCTAGATGATTCTATGATTGTGTGGATAACACTATTTCAACAGACAACAAAAGCAGGGTTTTCCCCCCCAAAATATCCACAACAAAATACAGGCAAAAAAACCCCAACAAAACCCTACAGTCTTCTTCAAAGTTCACATCTCAAAATATCTCTTCTTTCCCTTCTCCTACTCTCCTTTCTTGACAAAATTAATAATTTACTCCTAATTTTCAAGGTGTTCTGGAGCTCTGTCCTTCCATAGGTATCTCAGGAGGGACTGTTGTGGTTTTATCTTTCCCTTTTCCCACGTCTCTTCCACTTTATCAATAATGTTATTGTGTGTTTCTAGTCCTTCAAGATGATTTCTTTTCTTCCTTGTCCATACCCCCAAACATCATCTTTTTTTTTTTTTTGGTTTTTGCTGACTTTCAAGGTTTCTCAGTGGAGACATGTGCTGTATTACGACACCCTTAGTGATCTGGAGGGAGACCATGACCAGCGGGGTCATTATGAGTAGTGTCACTGACATGTTCTCCCTCCCTCCCTACCATATACTCAGGGAAAAAGAGTATTTTTCAACAAGAAGGGATTAGAACAAGCATAATACTATGTAATAATAGTTAAAAAAAAAGGTGCAGGGGAAAAAAACGCTGGAGAATGGAGAGCACCTCCATTCAGCTGACTGAAGTCTCTGTGTGCAACACATCTTGGGAGGATTTGGGAGAATTGCTCACTTTGCAAATGATGGGGCCATCAAATTCAGGCTGGATGTGGCATATGGAGCATCATTTGTACAGTCTGACAAGGAATGTATGTTCTCTAATCGTGTTGAAATACTACATATTAAAAAAATTCACAGTTGTAGCTTTTTTTTCTTCCTCATTAGCAGCAAATATTTCTTTCTCTTCACTGGTTAGGCATGTTTCCCTTGTCAGCAGAGGAACCTGAAAGCAACAGGAAACTGCACCACCTGCTCAACGTGGTCACAGAGGCTTTGGTGTGGGTTATTGCCAAGAGTGGGATTCCCTCACAGCAGCAGACAACTCGTCTGGCCAATTTGCTGATGCTCCTCTCTCATGTCAGACATGCCAGGTACAGTTTACAGAGTGTGTGTAACACTTGTGTTATGTTAGTGTTTGTTTATTACAGCAAAAAAGAGGTGGCTGGAACTCCAGAACACTCCTGAGGGAGTCCTGATGCTGCTCTTCACCTCTGTCACCGTGAGGCTTTGCTTCCTAGCACAACAAAATAGGCAGTAAAGTCAAGTGCTTGCTGGCACTCAGTGATGTGATGATACTAAAATGCTGTCTTAACCTTATTACATTAAATTATTCATGATGTGTCTGCCTGAAATGTTTAACAATAACACAAATTGAGCCCTTCAGAAAAACAGCCCACCCAGCCATCAAAAGTCTTCCATTCAAAATGAAAATCTCTTCCAAAACTGATCTGCAATGTAGGCTTTGGTAGAGCAAAATGGGTTTTGGGGGCCATGTTTCTCCCAGACCAAAAGTCTTCTCTGTGGAGCCACAGGGTTTTGCCAAATGACTCATGCTACAGCCATCTCAGGCTCCTGTTTTCCCCATGGGAAGTGGCTCCTCTGCTCCCTGCCAGTTCCTGGACCTCCTTGAGCTGCTCATCTATGCTTGTGGGACTGCAGAGAGAAACACAGGGTCTTAGAGACAGAGGCTTTAAATTTCATTTTAAATTATTACCCAGAGGCCAGATATTCACTAAGCTGTGTCATGGCTTGACTTTGAACTGTGTGTCCAGGGAAGATGTCCTGGGACCGTGCTGGAGTACACAAAGGAGAGCTGGGCATATCTATAAGGACACTGAAAAGGGAATGGCCACCTTTGCAATAAGCTTCCTGAGAGAGCAGATGGCAGCAGCAGGAACCTGACACTGCTCAAAGGCAGCTTTAACAGTCAATTTGTGAACTGGGGGTGAGTTTGAGAGGGGGCCTTGCAGAAGCTCCAGCACCAGCCAGACCTGAACCTGTCTCATGGCTCAGATCTCTGCCATCACCTGGACTGTGCTCTGTGATGTGTCTCCACATCAGAGCTTTGCAAGAGCTGTTTTGGCATTCTGTGAACAAGTATTGGGGTGTTGTTACTGTTGATAGTGCTAAGTGATCTCAGGGACCACAGCAGCTAAATCCTCCTAAACCCAAATTTAAAAAAAAACTATGAAACTATGAGCATGTTTTTCTTCTCTGCACTGCTGGAACCAGATTGCTGAGTTATTTTCTGTTCTCCTGCACAGTAACAAAGGAATGGAGCATCTCCTGAGCATGAAGTGTAAAAACGTGGTCCCAGTGTATGACTTGCTGCTGGAGATGTTGAATGCTCACACCCTCCGAGGGCAAAGGAAGTCCCCGGCCACACACCCTGAGTTTGGCCCTTTGGAGCAAATGGAGCCTGGGGACAGCCTGTGGAATGGGGCACCCCAGTAATTGTGTTGAGACCTGGAGATGTGAGGCTTTTTCAGAGCTATGGGAGAAAACAGAACTGCTGTGATGGGGCTGCAGAAGTGTGACCACGTATGAGTTCTCATCCCTTCTGGATTTGCACATCAGTGTCTCGGGAGAGGCCATGGGGCGCTCGTCTCTGTCTGCGTTTCTGACATTGTAGCAGCTGCACTGCTATAGTGCCTTCTCTGAGACTCTGCAAAAGCACCTTATGAAATCAAGCCTCAGAACAGCACTGTGGGACAGGGAATTGCTGCCTCTCCTTCTCAGAGGCAGAACTGAGAGGGAGAGGTAAAGGGACAGGTTTGAAATGGCAGAAGAAGCCTGTGCCAGAGCTTGGAGAGAGCACCTTGGTCTCTGACTCCCCGAGCAAGACTTCTAAGCACTGACTGGACAATGTCCTCTTTCAGCACTGGATGGTGTAAAGTGTAGAACAGCATCATTTGGGACAGATGTTTACCTCAGTGTGCTGGTCCCTGGGGAATGCCTGCTCTGCAGCTGATCTAGATAAAGTGCCGAGATACAGACAACAGTGAAAAGGAGCTTGTTCTCAAATATGCAATGGCTGCAAGGGCCTCCCTTTGAAGGTCATTTGAAATAGCTTCTAGGGTCAGTTCAGAGCCTCTGCAGAAAGTTTAAACTGAGCTTAAGTTTGTATTTTGTGAGCCTGTTCTTAACACTCACATTGTTTTCTGCTTATAATTCTTCAGTGCTTTAAACAACGACCAAATTATCTGGATATTTCAGCCAATGCCGACCTTTGAAATGTGTTTTGTCTGTGAGATTAACATGTTGTTTTATATATTTATTAATGATGTTAAATCTATTCTAATAATTAGGTACAAGAGGTTGCTCTGTGAATATTAACTGTTTGTGTTTGTATATGATCTGCTGATCAGGCCTTGCAAAACCAGCTAGAAACAAAATCTTCCCACCCCTTTGACTGGTGTGTGGAATTACGTCCTGCCCACCCAAAACCTCTTGCAGGGGGTGAGGCACTGGATGGGAACATGGATGGGGATCTGTTTTTGTCTGCTGCCCTGAGGTTTGCTGCTTGCTTGCTCTCAGCATGCATGGCACCTTGTACTGTGGTCTTCATATCTTTATAGGAGCCCTCAAAGAGCGAGGATGGGGATAATGGTAAATGTAAAGATAACATAAAGATGGGGATAATGTAAAGCACTACTTTGCTTTGCAAGTGTGATGACTTGTTTGAATTACACTGAAGATGTAGTGGTTTAAACTTCCTTTTTGTGCTGATATCTGCATGTGTTTAAGCTGCACTGAGTAAAAAAAACTGATTAAATGTCCTGGCTGATGACCCCAGAGATCAGCAGGGTGGCATCATTCATTCTGGTAACTGTCTCTCTAAATGGAAACATTTAAATATAGCACATGCATGTTCTGGGCATTATGGTGAAATAAATTGGGACCACACCAAAAGTCTATTTTGAGCCAATAAGTCTATTTCATTAGGGACTTTGATTAGTATACCATTTGCAGTTTTTGAATATTAGTCAAACCATTAATCTTGGTGGTTTTTTTAAGCCAAGGACAGTATTTTTTATAGGAGGTGCATAAAGAGTTTTCAGTGAGTTACACAAATCTATTGTCTGTTTGATCTTGTACTATACCAGATGCTGCTGCTGATCTAAATTTTTACTCTCTGCCTTTTTATTGTTTTTAAGAAAATGTAATATAGCAGTGTCCTGCTAAAGAAGTGTAATATTTACAACGAAAAAAAGGGAAAAAATGTGAGTACAGGCTGGAATTTATTGGTACTTTCATTTTGAGAGATGTTTTCCTGTGAAACAAACCTGTCTCAGTATTTCTTGGGCTTGATTGTGTTTTGGCCTCATTGCCTGTTGTGTTGTTTTTTCTCTGGTTTTCCTTATCCTGTGTAATCTTTTGGTTTAATACAGTTTTTCAAATAAATGTTTAAGTGATTTGTTTGTTTTGCTTTAAAAGTGCTGAATTTATGTACAATTTTGGAACAAACTTTCTGAAGAGAAAATGGGAAAGACTGGGTATAAATCATGAAATTACCTTCTAAATAGAAATTTGTGGATTGACTCTGTAAAAGGGCAATGCTGCAGTTCTGTGCCACGTGGTGTTGTTCATACATGGTGTTGTTAGCACAGTGCAAACAGGAAAATGATGTGATTTTAACCTACTTTTTGTCTTGTTGAACATAATTTTATTAAAAGTTACTAACAGTGTTTTAAAATGAGTGAAAGTCAACAGCTGTGGAGTCTGGATTAATGTAGCTGTGTTCACATCAGGATAAGATGCACATCTCCAACAGCACAGGGAGTGTGTGGCAGTGGCTGAACAAGGCTGCCTGGGTCTCTTGAGATGCTGGGTTTGTCTCGGGTCTGGATCTCCCAGAGTCTCTCAGATGCTGCACTGCTGGTGTGGAGCACATCCCTGTCCCTGCCAGCCCCGAGCAGAGCTGTCACGCTGCGCTTCCATTTGGATATCGGGGGCTTTTCCAGTCTCAGTGTGAACAAGTGGAGCCCTCAGGACCTGTTTTATCACTTTCCTTCACTGCTTGGCTGTAACTCAGCTTCTGCTGGGACCTGGCAGAGGTGCTGCTGCTACTTGGAGAAATTGTGCTGCAGTTCTGGGATGTTCACAGAGGTGAGTGAACCTGGCTCAGGAAGGACGGACAGTTGCCGTGGGTTAAAAAAAAGAAAAGGAAGGAAGGAAGGCCAAACTTCTTAACAGCACACATAAGGAAAACATCTTGAGCTTTCTCTCTCAAGTCTGGAACTGGAGACAGATGGTAAAACAACCTTGGCTGTTTTTCCTTTTTTTCTTTTTTTCTAAAGAAACATGGTTTCAGACAGGTGAAATGCTTTGTCTCCAGGAATGTGAGACCTTTTTCACACCTCTGTCTTCCTTCAAATTACCCATTTTTAGTGCTGTCATGTTTCCAGACAGAGAAGAGTGTGGGGGAAAGATATGTAGATGTGTTGAAACGTTCTCCCTTGAGATAGTGCCCAACGGGGTAAGTGCTGCTGTAAAATAGCAAACTAAGACAGGTAGCACTTGAAGATACTTCTTTAATAAATATGTGTATTTATTTCCGTAGTCATATTATGTTAATTCCTTGCTGACTGACTGATAGATCTATATAGGGATCATCGTGGTAAAAGGAGAGCATCCTTTTAAATGCTGGAATTTTTTATTTTACTCTTGATGACCTAGGGAGTATAAAAGGTATCTATTGTATTTGCATTATTATTGTGGTTTAGCAGAGCCTAAAAATACAGTGAGTCCCAGAAAGCTGACTGTTGATCCTATTTGAGCTGTCACCAGTGATCATCTTCTTTTGAGGTAAGAATTTTTGTCTTGTTCGGACTTTTATCATAAAATCGTGTCATGGTTTGGGTTGGAAGGGACCTTAAAGATCATCTCCTCTGCCATTGGCAGGGACACTTTCCACCAGACCAGTTTGCTCAGAGCTCCATCCAACCTGGCCTTGAACATTTCCAGGAAAGGAGTATCCACAACTTCTTTGGGCGACCTGTTTCAGTGTCTCAACACCCTCAAAGTGTCCTGTCACTCCAAGTCTTTGTCAAAAGTCCCTCTCCATCTCTGTTGTAGCCCTTTCAGGTACTGGAAGCTGCTCTAAGTCTCCCTGGAGAGCTCCCCTCCCTGCAAGGGTTTCTACAGAGCCTGGCCAGGTGTCTCCACTCCACCCCACCCTCCATTCCATCCCATCCCATCCCCCTTAGCAGGTGCTGGCTGCAGATTGTGGTTGGGGACTCATCGTGGAATAGTTCTGAACATGCCAACCATGTTCCACCCAGGGAGTAGCAGCTGCATTTCACCCCATAATTTCTGTACTGCTGGGATGTGAATGTAACTTCTCAGGTTCCCCTAATTTTACCACAGGTCTTGTCACACTTCCATACACTCAGAGCTGGAAACCATGGAAGCACCTTTGCTATCCTCACCATCCAGCTCAGAAAAAATGGTTTGACATTACTTAGGTCCTGTGAGGTAATGAGTCAGCAAAGCAGTTAAGATGTGGTCATCTGTTGTGGAGACCCAGTGCCTAAACCAATTTGAAAGAGGCTGTTGCAAATGGGAGTATGAAAAGCAAGTGGATTGCTAAAATACGGAATGTAAGTATAATTTACATTATTTTTTCACAGTATTTTACTACTAAACTGAAGTGTGGTGCATTAAATGGCACACAACCATAGCTAAGACTTCAGTTTGTGATCTGTATATTGTTAAACTCCACCTTTTTACATTTAAGAGTCACCTACACTCCTCATGCACTGAGTGCCAGCAATTTTGATTTAACAAGAAAATGAGATTGCTACGCTATAAAAATGCCAACATCTGCTGCTACTGCCTCAACAGACAAAACCTTCTTCACTCACCACACTGTCACACAGGAGCTGGCACAGCCATTGCCACATCTCCTATGCCCATATTCCACAAAATTTTTTGTTCTGAGTCCTGTCATTTTAGTTTATCAACATTTCACTCTCTCCACGAGTTTGTAATGGAAATGGGTTCCCGACTGAAAGTGGTGCCTTTTAAAGCACTTTATGTATGTTATGGTAATGTGAAAACAACCCCACAACACCCCAGCCCCTCCCTTTCCCCCAGCTGTCTTTAGTTCTGTGGACTGATGGTATTTGTCTGATGCTGTGTTTCACTCAGTTGTGGATTGGTGCAGTTGACTAAAGAGGCACCATGAAATGTAAATATACAGCTTTTTGTTCATTTCTCTCCTGTAGCTGAGCTCAGCCTGGTCTCATGAGCATGTACTGTGGGTGCTCAGTGTCTGAGGGACACCTTACACCAGACCAGGTTGCTCCAAGCCCTACCCAACCTGGCCTTGAATGCTTCCAGGGATGGGGCAGCCACAGCTTCTCTGGACAATTTATTCCAGCACCTCACTACCCTCACAGCACGGAATTTCTTCCTAACATCTCATCCAAATGTGCCGTTCGGCAGTTTAGAGCCCTCACCCTCTATCCTACCACTACATCCCCTTGTAAAAAGCCCATCTCCAGCTCTCTAGTCCTGTTTAGGTCCGCTTTAGATACCAGAAGTTGTTCTTAGGTCTCCCTGGAGCCTTCTTCTTGCTGTTGACTATGCTGGAAGGGAGGCAGGTATAGCTGAGAACAGACTGAGACCTCATCTCACTGCCAGAAAATAAGACTTCAACTCAAAACTAGTTTTGGCTTGGTTTGATTCCTACAATGCATGTGCACAACCACAATGGGGTTGTTCTTGCTCTCACTACTGCATCTGCCCTCTCTTTTAAATATTTTTTTTCCTTCTCTGGCCACCAACAATCCTGTCCTGAGCAAGATGATGACACAAAGAAGTGGGTGAGGATATAAAATGACTTCTTTAAAGCAGACTTCAGTGTCAAACTACAGTGCAGTCATTACAATCAACTGGAAATAAAACTATTTAAAATAGGTTTGGAAGAAAAAAAGATTTAAGTTATTTCCCAGACTTTTTTTTTTTTGGTGACATTTTGAAGTAATTTCTCGAAAGCTCCTCTTTTTATATATTACATCAGCTCAACAATTTGATGTAACTGTTCATAATGAAAGGAAATTGTAGGCTATGAAATTTTCCTTAGACCTTTTAACACTGTTCAATTTTTCTGCCCTGCACAGGTTCTTTAATGGAAGGACTGAATATCATGTCAGCAACCGACTATTACTTCTTGGCAGAAAGGTCTGCATGGGTATTTGTGACAACCTGGTAATGAAATAATGGTTAGACTTGGCTCACTTCTACAGAGTAAGAAACTTAAATGAGCTCCATCTTGAAGTAATTGCTTTGAAAATACCAAATAATGATGGCAGAGGGAGAGAGGACAGTGTGTGTGTGCCTGTGTGCAGTGAGGTGTGAGGGGGGATCCATCTCTGGATACAATACCAGTGTGAGAGGTGGTGGTGCTGGAGCACAAGCCTGGCACCTCAACACAGCTTATGAGTTTAGTTTAATATCCTGGAAATAAAAACCACCACAAAAAAACCCCCACCACAGTGGGTTTGCCAGCATGGCTGGGAAAAAGCTGTTGGTTTGGCCATTCTCTGAACATCAGGACAAAGCAGTTTGCTTCGTAACTCCCCCTGCCAGAAGATGGGGAATCAGCAACCATCAGTGGTGACAAGCATAGAAAGGGTGGGAGAACTCTCACAGGCTAATCAGATACATTATTTTCCGTGGGTAAGCACTGCAGAAAGTGGCTAATTCCTGGATGATTTGCAACACACAAAAAGCATTTGACCAAAACCCTTACTACTGCACTGAGCTCTACTGCATTTCCCCACTCCAGCACTCCCACTATAGAAAGTCAGTTCCAGGGTAGGAAATAGTTCAGTGTTTCAAACTAGTAATAAGCATTAATTCGTTTAACTTTGTATTCTTCCTCCAGGAAATCACCAAGAGTTTCAAAGGAAAGGATCTGTGCCACGGAACACAGGTCCCACTGCTGGATTTGTGATCTCTTGCTCTGATAAGCAAGGGAGTGGTTGTGCTTCTTCCAGCACCACTCTGCTGGCAGGCAAAGCAACTGACTCTTCCAGGAGTGGAAGGGGCAGCACTGCTGGAATCTAAAGCTGATCCCCCCCCACCAGACACACCCACAGTCCTGCAGACATTGGCAAAATTTTAATGAGAGTACTCAAACTGTACAACCGAGGGGCAGTGGCAATGCTGACTGTACACAGTGTTTCTCCAGCCACTGCCCAAGCGCCAGTTTAATTTTAAAAACAAAGCTTATAAAAATGCACAATTCTCTCCCAAGGTACTGTACACTATTCAGCAGGTTAAAAACTGAAAAAAAATCTTTCATTAAAAAAGTCATTGCACTATTTGTATACATCAGGGATAGTCTACATAATCATGTTCATCTAGAAAATATGTGCATTATAAACCATTTCCATGCAATGCAGCAATTCCTTATTTCAAAGGTGGTATAAAAAGACAACACAGCAGTCCTAACCACTAGAACACTTTATGTCAAACAAAACAAATGTGCATCATGATATTGAACGTGTTAGATGAATAAAATACAATAACAAAGATTCAAAAATAAGTAATTTTTTTTGTTTCCACCAAGTGATTACAGTACCAAAAGATACAAGTAACGTGAAGTGTATGCAGAAATGATGTTAAATGAAGTCCCTCTTCACCTGCTTGTTTGTCATGCTAACCCAAGACAGACTGCTATGTTTAAGATTACTGTGATGTCGTTTCTGTATCTAAGAACTCAGTATCCAAACACCTTGCAAGCTTAAGAGCACTGCCCCTATAAAATAGTGTATCTATTGCATCAAAGTATAAAGTGTGCTGCTTACAGTTTAAAAAAAAAAAATCTATAGAAAAAGTTTTGTTTTCCGTACAAAAAGAACGCTGAAATTTTGTCAAGATATACATTTTGAGATGTGAAATTTGCTGCTTGATTGATGCTAGAGCAGCGTGGAGAAAAAAGCACCACCCGAGAGTGTTTTGGTGTGACTGCAGGGTGCCCTAGGTCGGGGGGGGCCCGTTGGTGTAGCGCAGCATGGGGTAGAAGGAGCGGGCAAAGTTGTTGGCCTGGGTGCAGCTGTAGTCTTCCTCAGAGGAGGGGATCATGCAAGCCAGGAGCAAAAGCAGCAGGAAGAACAACTGGAGAGGTAAAGCTGCTCGTAACACTCGGTAGAAGAAAGAGGGAGACCGAGGGTTTGCCTGCACAGGTTGTGGATGGCTTTCGCTCCTGGAAAGGAGAAACAAAGAGCAACAGGCACTTCAGGGTTTGAGTTAAACAAGTTTTTTTACCCTATTTTCAGATGCAAGCTTAACTTTTCCCAGGAGGCAAACAGACCATTCCAAATAGGTGTCGAAGCACAAAGGAAAGACACCACTCACACTGATGAGGTTCTTCTCTGCCCTGGCATTACTGAGATCTACCCTTTGAACAGGTTATGTTCTCCCTTTGTCATTCATGGTCTGTTTGTACTAAGTGACTCTCAGGGGCAAGTTTCTTTTTCCAAGCATGCTGGTGGAATTAAAGAAGGATTTAAACATAAAATATCCCCCCATTTGGCACAAAAATTATTTTCTCAAGCCAGGGTTGCACATCATTGCAGAGGTCCTGGAGCAGGAATACTAAAGGAAACCATTCCCTACAGAGCAGCCCAGAGCTGGTAGGGGACACTACAGGTAGGCAGAAATCACCTCCACCCATGTGTCAACCTACAAGGAACAGTTGCCCAGGTTTGTGCTGGCACACAGCTCATCTCTGCCATATTCACTATTTTTCAAAAGATCAGGCAAATATAAAATAATACCTTGTGCTGCTGCCATTTCTGCCATCAGCAGTTCTCCTGAGGGCCATCTGTTGAGAGAAATAGCTTTTAGTGTCCAGATTTCAGAAACAACCAGGAATTTCTCTTTCTCAGAAAAGAGAGCTGTAGACTTTAAGGTGTGATTGTAAATGCTGTAATAAGGTACGTGGACCTAAACCTAAAATGATTATATTTGAGGAACTTCCACAGTAAATGTGGCAAAATACACTATATGCTGATAGCAAAATATTAGAAAAAAAATACTTGCCTTCTTCACAGCAGGGCTGGATTTCTCTTCTTCTGGATTATAGACTCCTGAGTCCAAGTCATCTGGAACCAGAAGGAATGTTTTGGTATCCTAAAAGATAACGGCACCTTCCTCTTTAAAATGCACATTCAAAACTGACAACAAATGAAGTGCAAAGAACCACCTTTCACTGCCTCTGTAGGTGCACAGCCCACTGCTCCTTTACATGAGCATAACCAGTTCCCCAGAATAAAGAAAAGTTTTACAGTGCCCAGTCTGAAGGAATTACAATGGAATGGGTGCACACAGGTATTAACTTGAAAATCTCTCTATCTGACAGGCCTCAGGATGAGCAACCCATTGCTATGAACTTCAGCTCCTGTGTGTTCATTACACACTCCTAGCCTGATACCTGGTTTGGATCACAGAAATTCAGGTTGGAAGGGACTTCAGGAAGTTCATCTAGTCCAACCTCCTGCTCAAAGCAAGGCCAGCTATGAGACCTGACCAAAGGCCTTACTCAGAGCTTTATCCTCTATCCTTCAAACCCCTTCAGGACAGAGGCAGCACAACTCCTCTGTTACAATACTGTACTAGCCTTGTGGTTTTGAAGTTTTTCCTACAGCCAGAACTGTTCTTTTTTCATCTTCTGAAGGTGGAAGTATTTACGCTTTGAGTCAGTTTTTTTATAAATACCTTCACTCTTAATATGCTGTTTCTTTTCAGTAAAGAAGATCCACAAACGAGTATTCAAATTCCAACTCACCAGATTCCCTTGTATTGTTTTTAAGTCATGAGAGACCTGTTCAATCAGCTGTTTCAGTTTCGTTCCAATTACATGGACCTTCTCTTCCTCTTCAATGTAATCACCATCTGATTTCAGCAGCAGGTAAGCAGTGAGCTCCTGGAGGGAGTTTACATTAAGCTGTTGCTCCAGCAGCTCTTTCTCCAGTTGCTGAGAACAAACAAACAAAAACAGCACAACAGACTGTTACCTTAAACTTCACAGATGTTCTCCTAAAGGGAGGAACTCTGGAAGGCTTTAAGGAACAACACAACCTGCCTGAGAATCCACAAAGCACATGAATGGTTATTACAACTACATAGGAAATGAAGTTCTCTTGAAGAGACTGGTTGTACCTGCTTGAACTAACATTTAAAAATAGTTCTAGCAGCAGGTAATTCATATAGAGAGAACATTAAATTTTGGAAATTGGAAGTCTTACTCCAGCATAAAGACTGCTCATAAGAAACTTAATTATGATATGTAATTATGGAAAAAGTGCCTTGTACAGGCAATATCTTGGTCTGTTTCAAAAACCACCCCCATGCCTGAGTACAGCAGGTTTGAGGACAGGCTGCAGACACTGTGAAACATAAACATCCTGCTCTTCACTGTGTGGTGAGAGCTGAGGTGCTGCAGTTAAGACTACACTTACCATCAGCTCCTTTTGGCATTCCAGTATTGTATTGAGATCAGCATTGGGATCTGTGATTTGTGCTTCATTCCTCCGGCTTTCAGCACTTGCTAACCACAGGATTAGTTTTTGGCTCTGGTCATGGAAATCCTAGAGAAACAAAAATACTGGCACATAAGAGAGAAAACACCTTTGCAGTGCCTTCACCTACCAACAAAATGCCCAGACCAGATTAGACAGAGCCACCACGAAGTCACAATCAGTGAGGGTACAGAAACCTTGTTAAACCATTGCACCTATGTCGTAAAGGCGTATGACCCACTTGAAAGGTGTTTTACTAAACTGTTTCAATCCATCAGAGGCAACTTTATAAGGAAATAAAATGTCTTGGATTGTGAGTGACCATTTCACTGATGCACAGGATTTACCCACCTGCCCTCTCCCCTTATCTACCCCTCAGCAGCATCCCAAAGAGTTTTTCCCTTACAAGCTGGCATGTGATATGCACCTGGCAGTGCAGTAAGGCTTGCTGTAAACCCTTCCTCCAGCTGTCCAGTGCACGACTTGCTTTCTCCCAATGCAAGTTGACCTTCCGAAGCCTGTTCTGCAGCTCCTTGAACTCTGTGCTGTCTGCTTTCTGGAACTCTTTGCTGCTCAGGTTAGCAGAAAGCAACACTGCTTTGTAGTTCTCAAATGCTTTAAGCATGTCCTGGTAGAAAAAGAGGATTAGGAGCTTTTATGAATGATGAAAAACATGTTGTTTATTTGCAATGAAACCACGCACTCAAAAGTGTCACAGGTATTGGGGAAGATGTTTGAATCTGGTGGCTTTCCAATACTGCTGAAAAACACATTAAGGTAGGTTTATGTTTGGGGTTTTTTTTAAGCCAAAACCTTCACTTTGAAGAAAATAAGTGTGATTGGGCTTGTGCTTCTCCCTAAGTCACAGGCACTATGACTTAATCCACACCTGCCTTTCAATTCCTCTGAGCTGCCTCTTTCC
>NW_008238988.1:1020428-1040406 GCF_000691975.1 Corvus brachyrhynchos
CCTGACATTTGGACAAATACTCCCATAGGTCATCACACGGTATTTTCTCCTAATTGATAAAGGTTCTGCCATTCTAGAATCCTAGAATAATGCTGACAGGGACATCTGGAGGTCTGTGCTCTGTTCTCCTGTTTCAAATAGGACCAACTTCAAACTCTGAGCAGGATGCTGAGGGCCTCATCCACTCAAATTTTCAGTATCTTGCAGGATGGAGATTCCCCACCTCCTCTGGGACCCTGGTCCCACACCACACCACCCCATTGTGAGAAATTATTTTTCTTCTCTCTGGTCTGAGTTTCTGTCAGCCCATTTCTCTGTCTTGTCAAGGCCCAAAGGCAGTCCTGCCTGCTTTCCTGCTCTCCCTTAGAATTGCATGGGGAATAATATGGAATTTGCAAAGCCAAGGTAATATCATCTAACCACCTTCATGTTAAGGCTGAGCCTGTAGGTTTTTTTAATTAAAAAAACCTGAAGGTTTTTTTTTTAAAAGAGAATGCCAAACAATACCTTCCTTGTACCTTCCAGTTTACAGTTTGAATCAAGGGTACTCAATCTTTTCCAGGTTGCTCTTGCAGCAGGGAAAGTAAGAGCTGCAGGATGAATCCCACAAGCCACACAGCCCAGACTGCTTTTCTCAGCAGCCTTTCTAACCAAGAGTGTCAATCTTTATATTCTCAGGAACTGAGTCCCACTTGTTGAAAACTGCTGGTCTAAATTACTTCTCACCCATCAAAGGATCCTGTCCCCCTCCTCCAGGCAATAAAGTTTCTTTTAATATCAGACAAAGCAAAGAGTCTACCACAGATTTCTGAACACCAGTAAGCCATTCTGCAGGCAGACTGGCTTTATCCTTATCCCAGGCAATCGGGATGTCCTGACACCTCATGAAATTCACTTCTTACAGCACACTGGCTCTTTTAACACCCCTATAAAGCCAAACTGTCTGAAAAGTGGATTTACAGCCAGCTGGACTCCTCTTAAGCAGATGCAGAACAGAGAAGAAGTGAAGCTCTGCTCCTTGAGGAGGTCAGACACCCAACTCCAGGCTGAAGGGAAATACCTCCCTACACTCAGGAGGCACCACCAAACCTTTCCTGGTGCTTGGTGCCTAATCCAGACTAACTGAGGGAGTCAGAGTCAATCTTATTGGAGTGCAGAGTCATTGTCCCTGGCCTAATAACTACTCCAGGATACATAGGCTTAAACACACTCTCAGCATGCCTAAGAAATCCCTCCTCTGTCCTGCAGTGTCCTGTTTGTGAGCATCACCACAAGGATGACACCACAATGACCAGCAGCCTCAGGGTGACTCCACACAGGGCAGCTGGTGAGGGGTGAGCACAAAGGGATTTTGCACTCCCACAGATTTCAGGAACACTTGCTCTCTTAGACTTCAGCCTGAGGAATTTCATTACCCGATTGCCAGGGCCCCAACACTTACATGTGCCCTGGTAACCTGCTGGCTCAACTTGCAGAAACCACAGCTTTAGAGCAGATCTTTGTCAGTCTCCTGCTGGAATTACACCCTGCCCTTGATTCAATTAAAAAAAAAAAAAAAATCAACCTAGACTTTGCAGCCTGTTGACCTGGCTAATTTTCATCTGTTTCTGGTTTGCATATAGGGGAATGGCACAAGGAAAAGATGTCGCTATCACTGTGCAAGAAAACAGAAAGGTAGAGCTGGAGAGGTTTTTATTTCTGCCTGCCAATCTCTGTATATGAAGACAGAAGCACCTTGCCTAAGATCCTCTTTCATCCTCTTAGCTGAGAGCAGTTCAGCTACCCTGTGGCACAGGAACGTTGCTATTGGCATCCATGCTGCCAGCTCATCCCAGGAGCACACAGATAAAAACCATCAGCATCTTGAAATCCCTCTTCTCAGCATGCCATAACTTACTTTCAATTTCTTGACCTTTTGTTCCAATGCCTGCATGCTGGTCGGAAGCTTCACTTTTTGCAGCTCTTCCAGCTCTTGCTCAGTTTTATCAAGCCAAGCAGAGATGTCACTGAGGTCTGAGTCCAGCTGCTGCCACTGCTGCAACTTCTGTTTCATCCTAAGTTTATTTCTGAGGTCTTGAGCTTGGATGAGCTCCCATCTATCAATAATGCCTGCAAATAATAAAAAACCAAACATTTAAATCTTCAGTAAAGGAAGGAGTATGAAAAACAGATGCAAGAAGTTTTGCAAGTAAATTATTCTCCATTCTGCTTGAGACCAAATAATAGCTGTAATGTGTTACTCTTATTCAGCCACATCTTTTCTTAAGATTCTGCAGTGTCTAAATTTCATATTGCTGGTCAAGTTATCCACGTAGCAATGCTACAGAGAATCTAAATCACATTAATTGGAGATGGTTTAATTCACTTGGAAGAGCAGACCAAATCTAAGGAGACAGAATTCAATGAGCCCAGCTGTGATTTGGTGAAAACCAAAATCCATCATGGGACAAATATGATCCAGCAGTTAGGACTTGGGTTTGTGTTTTGTGTCTGTGTGTAGCTGCTGGAGGGAGCCCAGAGGAAGCCACAAAGATGATGAGAGGGCTGGAGCACCTCCCCTGTAAAGACAGGCTGAGAGTTGGGGCTGTTCAGCCTGTAGAAGAGAAGGCTCTGGGGAGACCTTAGAGCAACCTTTAGTGCCTGTAGGGGCTCCAAGAGAGCTGGAGAGGGACTTTTGACAAGGGCGTGGAGTGACAGGACAAGGGGGAATGGCTTTACACTGATGGAGGGCAGGTTTATACTGGATCTTAGGAAGAAATTCCTTACTGTGAGGGTGTTGAGGCCCTGGCACAGGTTGCCCACAGAAGCTGTGGGTGCCCCATCCCTGGAAGTGTTCAAGGCCAGGCAGGATGGGGCTTTGAGCAACCTGGTCTGGTGGAAGGTGTCCCTGCACAAGGGATTTTAAAGTCTCCTCCAACCCAAACCATTCTAATGACTCTATGTTTCATCAATTCAGTGCTAAAGGGCACGGAGATGCCACCTGTGTGATCACTAACACTTTCTGAAAGCACATCTAAACCATTCTCAGGCTTTTCCTATTCATCCCAAGTATGGGACACAACCCTGGACCATTTGTGAGACCAGAGACACAAACTAAGTAAGCTGGTGCATGTAGCTGCACCCTTCTTTTTAGCACATTATTTGCTTTTGTGATTGCAGTACAATGTGTTGTTACAATCTCAAGCACCTGAGAACCAGGAATGAGGTCCTAAAAGGTCAAGAGAACTAGCTTGCTGGTCTGTTTGCAAGAAAGGACCACTGTAAAGACACTGGAGAACAGAATACATTACCAGCTTTGACAAAACATTTCTGTAAATGGGAGCTGTAGCATCTTGTTCTATGGAGTGCCAATAACTCCACACAGCAATCTTATTTTAGACAGAGACTTCAGTTTGAATTCTGATTAAAAGTCTCTGAAGTGTTCAGCATCACACAGAAGTGAAATTGCTCCCATTTATTGCAACAAGTCAAGAGATAGAAGTATATTTGAGAGAGAAAAATCTCAATTCTGGCAGAAGATGTGAAAGCTTAGAACAGCACACACGGGTTGGACAGAGGCAGGTGAGAAGGCAGGTCAGTGAAACTTGGCAAAATACTTTTTTTTTTTCTTTTGTTCCCAAATGTGCTGCCTTTGTGCCATCTCTGCTTTGTCCCTCCAGAGTCACAGGACAAACACCACAGCCCCAAAGCCACTCCTAATGCTCTGTACCTGACTGCTTCTCTGCTGCTGCTATATTCACAAGTTCTTGGTCATCCTGGGGCTCCTCATCGCTCATGTTGGCAGATGGAATTTTCTCCTTGCTGCTGCTGCTGCTTGCAGAGCTGAGCTGCTTCACCTGGAATGACATTTTGGTGGGTGAGCCCTGCAGGTTAACAGGATGTCAAAGGTCCAACCTAATTTTTGTTACTTTGGGCTGGCTGGGCTGCTGCTGAGCTCTTGCATGTCAGATTTAGCACTGGGCTTCTGCAGCTTTGCTAACAGTTTACACTGGCTCTCTGTGCCTTTCCAGTAAACAAACACACACCATGGTGATGCCAGTTACTACATGAGTGGACATGGCAAATCAATTGCTTTTGCACTACATGTACCAGACAATGTATATTTGCTGATGCTCTTTGTTGGATTGTGGGTCTTGGCAATATTGACTCTAAGGCTCCGAGACTGGATTAATGATGACAAAAGCAGCCAGATACCAGTACCACCCTGTCTGGAAGAGTGCTGACAACGGGTCCAGATCCACTGAGCCTGGCAGCTGCTGGTGAAGCCATGGCTGGCAAACAGCCACCAAGGCTGAGGTAGCAATGGACAATAAGCCATTTTGGCACATTTTTCAATACCTAGAAGCTGATTAAATGGTGTGTTACATGTTAGAAAAGGACCCCTCAAATTTGCTTAGGAAAGGGAGATATATCAGTATAGATATATCAGAGATGTATCAAGAGATTCACACTCTCTCCTTTGTGGGGGTTAAATTCTCCTAGACTTGTCCTGTGACAACAGAGTAAGGAAGCTCCTCCAGACACTGACTGACAAGGAGTCCAACCTGAGCCACCAGAAATAATGTTTAAGTTTGCATGAAGTGAAAATTCCCCCCCAACTATTCTTTTCCTTGATGCTGGAGAAGGGAAGTGGATGGAGTTACACAGAACAACAAACAAACAAACAAACAATGTAGTACAGGTTGAGTGCCCACAGAGCCTCCAACTCACATAGTCTGGTTTATAGGGAGTACTTGTCTCTGGTCCAGACAACACATTTCCAACCATCTCTGCCTGGTTATATCTGTGTTTCCTGCAGACTGGGCTACCCGGAGAATGCCAAGGATGAGCTTCTGAAACAGACTTTCCTGAAACAAATAAAACCAAAATCACACACCATGAGCAGAAGATCCCACCTCCATGAAGAAGCTGTTGCTTTGTATTAAGTTAGAAAGCGCTTTGAATAAAATGGCATCAAGTTATGGCATAAAAATGACAGTTTTGCAGCTTTCCTTGCAAAGCATGCACATTTGCAAAACATCAACAGTGTTTCAAAGGTAATGAGATGAGAGCCATGCAGTTATGGGACATTCTGTTTTCTTCTGGAAAATGCTTGAATACAGGTATGAGTATTCAAAAAAACCAAAAGACAAGGCTGCACCGTGGTTTTGTAAAGTTTGCATCCCAACAGTAACTATCACACATCTGCAACATGTCAGTGGGAACAAGTTAGACATGTCCTGGTTTGGAGAATGTTTGTTCTGGATTTAACAGACAGGACACACGTAGTTCTGTCATGCACAAACCACAGAAAAATACTTGCAGAGTTGGAGCTACGGCCCTCAGTAATTACGCGACCAAAATTAGAAACAACCAAAAATTGTTACTACTCAGAGCAAACCACCGAGAAAGAACCAAAAGACTTTGGATCAGTACAATGAAATGCACATTAACCACCTTGGCATTTACCAGGCAAAATCTAAATGGTGTGTTCTTGACTGCTTTTAATGTCCATGTGGATACTGCAGCGTAAGAACACCATGACAGGATGAGACATGGTGTCCACACAAGGCAGGAAGTCAGACATTACGTATGAGAGAGGTTGAGGAATATAGCGTGCAGCACAGGGAGATTGCCATGTTCAGACACATGCATTAGCAGGTGCCTACCAGAAGATGCTTTCAAAGTTTTTGTGGTCATTTTAAGATATGCCTCAGGGTTTTCAGTGATTTCTACATCTGAAAAAAGAATAATGTCATTTTCCTCACTATTCAATATTTTCCAACTATTAAGAACAACTGAAACAATGAGGGACAGCAAAGACAAAGAGCAAAGTAAGTGGCTGATACCATTTTCAAACATTCTTAAACAGTAAGGCTTCTAAAAACCTTATGTTTCTAAAATAAAAGCTTGGTTTAGACAGTACCATTTCCTTCATCAAGACATCTAAGAGATGAGTCTGCTCACATCTATTAATGGTACTTGAAAACCAACCAACAATGTGGGAGCAAGACTTCAATCCCCCTCCCTTCCCACACAGGGACATCCTCCAGCTGTCCATGTCAAGCCAAACTGCCAGACATTGGTTCTCACCTGACAGAGCACTGTAGTATGTTGCTTCTTCATCATCTTCATGAGAGGAAGAACCTCCCACATCACCTGTGTGATCCCACTCCAGTGGGATGGAGTCAACGCTGACAGGGGTCTCACAGCCTGATCTCTCATGGCCTTGAGTAGGGGGCACAAGGTGGCAAAGGGACTGTGTGGATGAGGGCCCCTCAGTGATGGCCTTCTTATGCCAGGGATCATTCTGGATTTCTCTGGAGTCTTCTTGGTCTGTCTCATTTTCAGAGTTATCTTTTTCATCGTCCAATCCCTACATATAAGTAACAATTACTGCATATTAATAAGATATACAAGAGATCTTAAATGAGCTAATGATTGAGCCACACAGTACTACTGGAGACAGATTTGTGGTGAGATGCAGCAACCAAAGACACGTGCCTAAAATTAAAGGGAGATGTAATTTCTGCCTTCTTCCTCTTTTGTCAAAACCAACCCTCACATCAGCAGATACCTCCCTTCTTTCAAGGCACTCAACTACCACCACAGTATCTGTCCAGTCTGCAGGAGGAGTACTCAGTTCCCAATGGACTAAACAGGTCACAGCAAGGAAATCATGCTCAGGCAGGAGTGAACAGCCACTTGTAGTTGCTCATGTTACTTCCTTTACCTGGCTTTCTAACAGATGTTCTTTCTTTTTGAGGCCAAGCAAATTGAGAATCATCTGAAAGTTCCCAGGGAAAAGCAAAGTGCATGCTGTTCCCCATTCAGGGTTTTCACAACAAAAGTGGACAGATGGAGTGGACAAACAAATACATAAAGAGATATTCTAACCATATTATTGATATTAAAGAAAACGAAGTGATATTAGAAACACCTAAAAAGATTTTGAAGCCTTCAAGCCACAACTACATAATTCTGAACCTTATGAACTACCTCCATGTTACTCTCCAGATTCTGCAGATGGAGAGGCATGAAAGGATTGGCAACAAAGATTTAGCAAGGCTGGCACATCTCCTGCAGAGCTCCCAACTCCTTAGAGCTCAAACCACTCAGTCAAGCTGCTAGGAATAAGCAATTGCAATTCAAAACCAAAAATAACCATTGCAATTCAAACACCAAAATCTTATCAAAGCTTTGGAACAACTGTTGCTTCTTACAGGATCCCTTGAAGTCAGTCTTTGATGGAACCGGGCAACTCGCCCAAACACCTCCTGACAGTATCGATGAAGTTCTTCCAATTCATCTTCAATCAGGATGGCATCCAAAGGCTCGCTCTTCTGAATCAACTGCTCCCCAAAAACGATTAGCTGATCAATCTTATTGGTGTTTAATGTTATTTCCTGTTGGAAACCCTATTTGGAACATAAAAGAAAAATAATTACTTCTTCATTGGCCCTTTCCAGCCTAAGGTTTGTCCCTGTTTCCTAGCTCACTGTAGTAAAAGACAAGCAGCAATTGACATTGTTGTCTAATTTAATTTGGCAAATATCTTTTTACTCAAGAGGTCCAAAGGTTTGTTTTATCAGCAGAATTACAGTTCCAAATGAAGAGGCATTTTCCACCCATGTGTACATCAATATGGCTGCAGTGTCCTGAGCCTGCAGGGGATCGTGATACGAGAGCTCAGCTAATCAGAGCTCATTTTTCTGTTGGGTACACTATCTTTTTCTCAGCAGCCAAGAAATTTGTTTGGTTGCTTGGGCCTCCAGCCTACACAACAGTAAATCTACATCCCAAAGGAATAACAATGCAGGGAGAAAGGAGAAATGAGCATATGATGTAGCAAAGAACTAGTATATTCCTCAGAATCACTGCACATTCCTGATGTCTAATTTCTGTTGAAATTCCCAGCTACAAACTATGAGCTCCTAGGAGAGGTTGTACTATAATGCCAGAAAATAATGCCTGAATTTAGGAATATAGCTCTTACTGTTAACCAGCATCTGCTGATTTCCAGGCCAGATACCACTGTCACTGACATGCATTGGCAGGAGAAAATGGCAGGACAGAACTGAGCTTGAACACTTAATCTGAATTAAATACTGCACAGCATAATTTTGATTCAGGCAGTATGTCTTAACAATTTACTGCTGTCTTCTAACAAATATAGTCCTACAGAGATCTGGTGGCTATTGTGAAGTTACAGAAAAGCAGACGATTCTGTCAGGCAAGGGCAGCCCAACAGGATCACTGGGCTACAGTAAACAACTGCTTCATGGGGATACGTACATTTAACTGGCGCATTTTGTCGTCAAAGTTACTTTTTGAGAAGTGTTCCACGTTTGTCAGCTGTAGGTCCATTTCTGTGAGCCAGACAAGGATGCTTTCCCTTGTCCCCTCAAACTCATCTCTCCGATTGGTGAAGTGCTGGATGGAAAAAAGGAGCCAGTGTTACATGACTTCAGCTACTAGAAGAGACAGGTCACAGGAGCTCTCTGAAATCAGTGTTTTATTTAAAAACTCCTGTTCACCTTAAAGGCCATTAGGACACAAACAGCAGCATGCCATGTATAAAACCTGTCTTTTTCCTTTGATGATGCTAGAACTGTGCCCTATACTAGTACATTATTTGTACAAAAGACGGAGCAGAATTTTAGCAATTCAAGATGCTTCTATAAAATTATATTCTTGATTCCACACATTCCTTCTCCCACATCATTATACCAGTGACAGTTACTTGGACTGAGGCTTAACATCTAATTTGTTCTAAACTTAAAACAGAGATAAACAAAGGAAGCAAACCCCATCTCTAATTAAAGTAAAACTGTGTGATTAAAATCAGTTTTTACTGATTTTACAATGGAGAGGCTGGATCATGGATGATCACGCCAGTGTAATTAATGCACTGTTTGACATGGCACGCCCCACAGAAGCTGCTAACAGACATGCAGCTTGCCTGTTCTCATGGGTGGATTTACTGCTCAGGAAGGGGATCATGTAACATCCCAAACATAACAATTTGTAGCTGCACAGATCAAACCCCATCACTGCTCTCACTGCCTCATCCACTGACTTCTGGGAGCTAACAGTTTTCCCTGTCAGTTGCTTGCAGCACTGCTGTATTTAAAAATCTGGCAGTCACAAGTTTCCCCCAGGGCACAGCACAGAGTATCTGCCCAGAGATCAGTTTAACTGACGGGCAAGATACTTCAAAGATGTGTCACAAATACAGTCTTCAACAACATTCCCCATCAGGCAGGGAGCACAGCAGGAGCTGTGCCTTTCCATCACATCTCCATGTTTAATGCCTTGTTGGTGAATCACAACCTGGCACACAGTAGAGCTGATTTGGAAACTCCAAACCATACCTGCACTTGGGGCCCTTTTGTCTCTCTGCCTCTTACCTATGGAAAGGTGCAAGTGCATGAACACCTCCACCCATTACAAGAAGGTAAGAGGAAAGTGTGATAGGAGCAATGAGTACTGCAACCGACCTCCCAAAATCTGCTTTAAGCTTTTCTTCAGCTACCAAGAACCAATCTACCAAGGTCAGGTTTACACCATGTACTCGGTGACTCTTCCGGAGCTGCTCTGCTGTGCCGGTAGCTCAGGACACACAGAGTAGCTCTGATGTAGGCTTTGCTCTTGGGTAATTCCTGCAGAAACCTGCGAGTGCTCCTCACTCTCTCACCCCACTGTGCCATTACCTTGAGTCTCCTGAGAATGGAAGCGACTCGTTTCTGGAGGTTATCCCAGCGCTGGTTGCCCTCGTGCACCATCTGTTTGAGCTTGCTGGCAGAGTCAGTGCGGTTCTCGCGGGCCAGGCGCCGGTACTGCTTATTGATCAGCTCCAGCTGCGTGAGGCGCTCATGGATCTGCCGCTGGAACGCCTGCAGGGCAAAGTGAGGAGCTCATTCCCTGGTAAGAGTCAGGATGTGGATACTACCCATCAAGAGAGATGATGCAAGAGAGATGATGCACTCTCCCTTAAAAACAGACCTTCCAACAGCAAAACTAAATTCAGATTTTAAAACCCATATTTTAAACCATCTGCTCAGACTCAGCTCACTGGGAAAAGGAAGAAAAAAATAAATATCAAACTACAAAAGTCTCTTGCCTATAAAAAGCAAGGCTTTAACTTTTAAGTGTCTGTTCTGAGCATTTTATTCCCCACATTAAAAAAAAAAATTCTGGAGACAAACAGACATTTAGCAGCTGCACATTCACAAAATTATTTACGTTCCCCATACTACCAATGCCAAAGTAGTGTTTTCTAGTGACCCAGGCATTTTGCACAGACAATAAGTATTCAGCAGCCCGATCCTGACCATAAAAAAAGGAAGTTAAAAAATTCACCTCAAATTTCTTCAGCTCCTCTTTTGCATGTGTGTACAAAACCTCTGAAGAATTAGGCCTAGCTGCTATACTTTCAGATGCTTTTAGCCAATCTTCAAAGCGAGAATAGTCATCCAAAAACCTCTGCCACAGACGCCAGGTTTCCTCGATTCTGAGAGAGCAAGAACAGAAAGGTTTTATCACAAGCTAACTATCAACTCTGGATTCTTTCTTCCTCCTCAAAATTCAGCTTGTGGCAACAGCTACAGCGTTTCCTCCAAATGCTGCCACAGACTTCTGTAGGGTAAGAAGAGAGACGTACTTCATTCGCCTTTCCATAGACATGGCACAGATGTTTCTCCACCGTCTGTCCAAGCTCCTGGTGGTTTGCTGGATGGAGTCACACTCTGTGTCATTAGCACACGCATCTGAGTCGTGGAGCAGGACTTCACAGATGCTAAACACGGACTCCACGCCCGCCGTGTGCTGCTCTATGTCTCTCTGCAGATCCTGCCATTGGCAAAAGAACAGCGTCAGTGGAAGGAAACATGCACGGCTACATTTCAGCCATGCCCCTTCAAAATGTTGCAGAGGATGGGGAAAGAGCAATTCCTGTGTCAGGAAAAGCTTATTTAGCTTTAGAAAAGACTTGCAGCATGAGCTGTGCAGATGACACAGGTCAGGAGAGAAATGCCATGCAAAAAAAGGGCTGTCCACCTTTGGTGTCTCAGTCTAAACTCAATCTTCTCATTAACAGTCTGGACAATTTTAATGTGCAATCAAAATCCAAACCTTACTTATACTATAAATAAATTCTTACTAATTTTGACAGCACAAGATGACTGTCTCATATCAGGTTACTACACTGAAAGGCTTGTCAGAGAACTCCTAGTGCAGTATGTGCATTTTTGTGACTGATCACAGGCTGCAGCATGAAACACAAACACAAGTACCTGGTGTTACACTACTTTTCTTACTCTCTCTCCTAGGGCTCCTGTTCTCACAGACTGTTTCAAAGGGTCTGGCAAAGGACCTTTTGTCTAATCTACACTACAGGTTTCTTCTCCAGAGCCTGCATCTCCATGATAGTCTTGCCTCTCATCCTGTACCCATCACTACTCCTAAAGTCACTGTAATTGAAAGACAGAAACAAGGCCTTATCTAAATATTTCTTATTGAAAGGTAGATCCGTACTATGCTACCAACTTTCAATATTAATAAAATTACAACAGCCACTACAGTTCCATTTTTTCAGCCCATTTCTGGCTTTTCTAATGAAGAATACAGAGACTTTTGCTTGAATAACACTAGAGCAACAAACACAAATGAGCATTTTCCTGACAAAAGTGAACTGGAGCTCCCATTAAATGGTATTTACTGATTTCAGTCAACAGATGAAGCAGAATTGGTTTTGCTCTAGACTTAAAAAAAAACCCCAAACAAAGCAAAACAAAACAAAACAAAACCTGGAAACAGACATAGCTTGTAGCAAATACAAAAGGAGTTGAAGAAAGATTTTTCCCGGAAGACAACAAGCTGCAAGGAGTCAAGGAGTTGAGTATCACTCAGTGGCAGTCCTCAGTGGTTATGTGGGTACCTGAATCAAGGCCTGAGCCATAAATGGTCAAAATATGGCTTGTGGGATTTGTAGTAATGAACAGCTTTAAGGAATGTAGGAGCAAAAATCTTTAGATGGATGAGAGACTGCCAGAAGGAGACCCAACAGAAATTTTTACAGGTTACTAAGGATTCACAGCTATTTACTGAGCAAGATGCATCAGTCTCTTTTCAACACAGTCTCTACAGCTGGGAGGAGGCTCTACCTCACCATCAGTACCTGAAGCTTTATGAAGTCTCTTCTGAATTCACTACATTCCACTGGATTTACCAGTGTATTTGTGAAAATGAGAATTTTGACCACAGATTAAAATTAATTCTAACTTGCACTTTTGGTAATGTTACTGACACAATCTCATTACTTCAGGCCATGCCTGGGTTCATGGAATAGCCCAGGCAGAATCCATGCTGTTTTCCAAATGACCTAACTGCATTAAGTGAGACAAACACAACAAACTAAGAGAGAGGGTGAGGAACATACACTGAGCCCCACAAGGTACCATTCCTTCAACTCTGCATTGCATTGCCCAGAGAGCTTAAAGAGACTACACACTGCTAGATTTTTGCATTAGTGAAACACCTTTGCAATCTTAAAATTAGTATCATTCACGTTGTAATAACATGCCATAAAATACCTCTGTGGATACACAAGGCTTTTAAATTTCATTATTCAAGACTGCACAGGTAAAGCTTTTCCAGTCATGGATGTCAAATAAAAGAAGCCTGTAGGGCATATTTCTCACCATTGCTCTGCTTTTGCTGAAATAATTGTTCAGATAAAACCAGGAAAGATCCTTTTACTTGTCGCATTCAGATAAATGTTTCACTAATGCGGAGCAAAAGCAGCTTTTTTTTTTACTGTGGTCTTTTTAATCAGCACAGTCTTCTCATACTCAGCCTGATAAAAAGCTACAGTAGAAGTCTAGAGGTGCCTAGAGGTCTGTATGTAAAACAGCATAAAAAAAATAGTAGCTCTGAGCAGCAAATGATGGCTCTTAGAGCTAGCTGAACCTTGAACGCCCATAATAAAAATAAATTAGTTTGGACACAATTCCTTTGTGCTCCATGCTCTGCTCAGCCTGGCAATTTATTATGGCCTTTGAGAATGCAAAAGGTTTGGATGAGAAGAAAATATTTCCTTGTTGTTTATATGGCCATTCACAATTCAGATTAAACCATCAGAGGCACTGGGCCAAGCTTCTGGTGATGGACCAGCTCCTGCAATGGAGTCAGTGGGAGTCACCTCCACTCCTGTCACAGAGGAGCTGGCCCATCCCGTGACATCTAGGACATGAGTGCAAGGACAGCCACACCAACCAACGTAGAACAGAGTCCCCAGGTTTGGGTCACTCAGGGACCCTCAGACATGAAAGCAGAAGCCAGAGAGAAAAGATGGAATGGATGGGAAGGACACCAGTAAGTGTTCCTAAAGGCAGACGCCATAAAGCTTCCAAGCTTCCAAACTTGACAGACTCATTCTTGATCTTTAGTTTTTGGGCAAATACTGTTGTTTAACACAAAGGCCAGATGACAGCCAAGCACTCAGAACTGGGGCAGACTTACAGCACAGCCCTGAGCAAAGGATGACTCCACCATCAAGTCTGCACTTTGGAGAAGTCCCTTTTCCTCGCTGGCTAGAGAAATTTACTACAGGACTATCCAACTCCTCTCCTAAGATGCCCCTGGTAAACAAATGCCTTGGATAAATGCCCACCAACACCCAGCAGTGTGAGGTTGGTTCACACTTGTCTCAGCAGCATTCATGTGCCAGCTCCCCCAGCCCTGAGGGATCTTCAGAGCCTGCCTCTGGATCAAACCTCAGCCAAAGGTGTGTCTGCACAAGTCCACCCTCCAAAGCCCAAGCATCTGCTCTGCCAAACTTGCTCTGCTGTCTGCAAGGAAGGGACGAGAACTGGAGCCAGTGGGGGCAATGCATCAAATCGCAGCACTTGGATTGGTCATGGCGACTTTGTGGAGAGCAGCATTCACGCCTTGTCAGTCTAAGTCATCCTCATGTACTCTGCCCACTGTCTGTGCCCTGCCTAGTCCTCAGGAAGTCTGCTGTACTGAACTGAGCAAATTTGCTTTTGTTTGTATTTTGCATGTTTTCCTTGGGTGAATGGGGAGAGGGAGAAGTAGGGGTAATTCAACACAATACTGAAATTACTGCAAGCAAATACAAATTTTCCATGTAGCGCATCTTGGCAGGAACGTGCCATGCAAAGCAAACAGTCAGAAGGGCTCACTCAAGAAAAGAAACAGGTGATTTTATACCAGGACCAATCAGCAGCATTTTAGCTCATTTACTCTGGCTGCTGCTATTTCCCACCTGCTGTTCTGCCAGTCTCTTCTGGATTTCTTGGTCATCACAGATGTCATAAACAACAGGCTTGGAAAGCTCAGACTCAATCCGGGCCAACCAGGTGCGAAGGTTACTCATGTTTTTGTCCAATAGTTGTATAAAAGCAAATGTTTCCTTCAGCTTCTTCACCCTAAGCAAACCAGGAAGAACATTCTGTTACAAAGATGGTCAATCAGTGGAAAGGCTGTTAGCAGGAGAAGGTGATGACAGGCATAGCTTTATGAAGCCATGTCACGTCAAGCTGCTGCCTGTAAATCAGAGCCATGTTTTAGTCAAAACCTACCCAAATTGGCTCAGCAGGCCCTGCTCTACAGCTGCAAGCAGGTCTTGGGTGAAGGCTTTAATGAAACTGTATAAGCAAGGTGAATTTTCATCTGCGAGGGAACACTGAACATTCATCCAAGTGGGACTTTGTACCAGAATTTGCTGCAGTTAAACTAAAATGGGTATCTGTGGTCTGATTTTCCTGCTGTGAATTATACTCAGTGTCTTCTTCAGCAAGCAACAGGCCCACACTAATCAACAAGGTACCACTTTGCCAAGAGAGGCAGAATCTGCACAAACCACCGCTCCACCTGGGAAAACCATAGAATCACAGAATGGTTTGGGTGGGAAGGGCCGGAAAGATCACCTTTTTCCAACCTGCCACGGGAAGGGACACCTTCCACTATTCCAGGTTGCTCAAAGCTCCATCCAACCTGGCCTTGAACAATTCCAGGGATGGGGCATCCACAGCTTCTCTGGGCAACCTGTGCCTGGGCATCACCATCCTCTGGATGATGACAGGAGAGGAGAAGGCCTGAACAACAGCTACTATAGAACTTGTAGCACCACAACATTAAAAGCTCTTCTAAACACCACACGAATGAGTACAGATACGCCAGACTTTCCTGATGAGTGAAAAATTAAAAAACAGTCCTGAGGGGGGAGAATAGTACATGGCCAGGGAGACTTGTGCTGCGGGCAACCAAATGAACCACTGAGACCATTTACTTTTCTTACAGCTGTTTGTAGCACAGCTCTCAAACTGCAGGCAAACTTTTTTTTTTTATTTCCAGCCTTAACAGCATATTCCCATGCCAAAACCCCGTATCAGCCCCTCAAGTTACCCAAGTAGCATGCTTTTGTATTTTGGCAAATTTGTCTCCATGTGTTGGAGGAGTATCTGGCAAACTACCTCACTGCTCTCAAATCTTTCTTAAAATTCTCATTTATCGCAATTCCCAACAAAAAATTACTAGAAAGGCAACACCAGGGTGACACTTATCACTTCAGACTTATTATAGAGATTGTCATCTAGATCTTGGTAGTTAATGGAGAAAAAAACCAAAGATCATGATTTGTATCAGACCTGTCTTGAACATCCAGATCACAAGATGAGATGAACCGTACCAAAAAGCATGCTATTCTCCCCATGAACTGCAATGGTCTACCCTGCAGTACTATAAATATCAACACTGCAGACTCTAAGGTCAGGTGAAATCATCCTACCCATGTCCTAGCAGAGCCCACTTCTTAGCCAGCATTGCTTCCCTGTGCTGGTCTCCTGATCTCTAGTTATGCTCTTATGCCTTAGGATGATTTTTTGAACTTTGCATGTGATTTCTAAAATGCAAATTAACAAATTAAACCTATAGCTACTGCCTGCTCTAGCAACTAACAAATAAGCCTCATTATTTAAGTCAAGTGCAGTACAGAAAGTTAAAGTATGTATTGTGGAAAGGCTGAAACATTTCCTGTTCATTGGCCACAGTGGCTGGGAACTGTCACCATACAAACAAAACCAGCAGGGGGTCTGCAAGGGCATCTTGTACAAGGGGTTCTCTGCATGTCCCCAAATGCAGGGGATTGTTGAGGAGTCTGACATGAACCCTGATGTACTTGGCAACACCAGCATTGTGCAAGCTGGGACTGGGGCAGGGTGAGGGATGTAATGTCATGCAGTGCAGGCAGGGACAGATTGTTCCAAGGCAGAAGTGCCCAGACAGGGTGCCTGGACAGTGTCCTGGCCCACTGTCCTGCCTGCTACCAAACCATCCTGCCAAGTTTTAGAGAAGAGTGGTCCAAACTGCCAGTAATGAGTGGGTTTTGCAGCTGCCTGATGGTACAGTGACAGAAGACATGCAGGATACCTAATCCATAATGAATATGCCACCCTGTAAGCAACAACTGATCTTATTAACAACCTTAAGGTAACCAAAGAGGATACACATGTCAGCTAGACACTTGATTCAAGGTAAAGCACTTATGGAGGAGATATGGGAATAATCCTGCTGGATTTGTTCAGTCCTGTTGTTTAGTGCCAAGGTACAGAGTAAGGCCAGAAAATTTAGGGTCTCATATGGATTAGGAGCATGGAAAGCTTCCCCTACCCCTTGTCCCAAAAGCACCAAAAGCACTTTCAGTTGTTCTGTGAGGGTTCGAAGAACACAGTCCTACACTAAAGCTCCTGGCAGGTATTTAACAACTCTGCACTCTCCCAAAGTAAAAGTGGTATTGTCTGATTCATGTAACCCTGCAAACCAGCCTGAAGGATTTGGCCCAAGTCGATGTTCCTGCCTTGTACCCACAGAGCTGCTGACAGAGGTGCAAAGCACCTGCCTCTGCCCCTTTACACTGACTCTGCTTTCCACTGCTGGAGCTGATTGAGAGGAAACCAGTGCATGACAAAAGCATTTAGCTGCTCTTACTTTTCTTAACGAGCTTTTTTTTCAGAACTTTGCTCCCAAGTTCAACCCTGTATGCAGACAGCATCTGGCTCCCAAGCAAACAGCTGCTGTATAAATCTTCCTGCTCCTGGTTTTGCTTCTATTAAATGGTACTCAATGAACATGCCATTGCAACATTTTCTGGTGCTGTCATGGGCTGGCAGTTATTTATCCAGAAGAACTAACTCCTGCTCTGCCCTATTCCCACCAGTCAATTTGGATCTGACTGGTTATGATGCTCAGCAGACTAACAAGGCATGTAGTCCTCCAAAGGCAGGTGACTCAGGAACCCTTTTCCCTGGAGAGATGGACAATACAGGCTCTGTGCTGAGTACAGAATGGAAGAGTCACAGCTGAACATCTACACTGTTGCATTATTAACTCTGCATGACTTCAGGCCACTCAGGAGGAAAGCAAGGCTTGATCTCCACCCTGTCCCTGACTGTACTCCATGGCAATTTACTTCCTGCATATTCTGTGATGCTTCCCACAACTGCTCTGGAGACATGCACATGTTGGGACCATCTGATGGCACACCTGACCTGCTGAAAGCACAGCTTACTGTGCTGCTCAGGATCATCTCTGGCTGCCTGTGCTCCTGTCTCTGCCTGTATCCACCTGCTTCCCACGCCTAAGCTGCATTACAGAAAAATTCACAGGTTGCAAAGCATCTTTCTTCAGTCTGCATAGTGGACAGATGAACACAGACAAGGAAGTCCAAAGCAAAACCAAACGATATTGCATTGTAAATAAGTGTCTTCATGACTGAAAGCACATTCAATAAATTTAAGAAGCAACAGTTTTAGAATCCAAGCATGCCTTTTTGCACCACCACTCCAATATTGTTTCGGATTAGAAATCACTCTGAATTTCAAAAGATGAATATCACCATAAGTATAAGGATCTTTATCTTCTAGTGTTAATAGAAGCAACAGTCTCAAAGACAGCATCATTGTGGTACTGAGAGCTTGTATTTACTTTCTAGCAATTGTCACCAGACACACCATTGTAATTAAGTAATTTAATCTGTTATATATTCTGGATGGAATTTGGCATTTGCCAGTCATTTAAACACCCTTAATGCACTAAGTCATTAATCTCAAACTTGAGCTAAGCAGCCAAAGAAGACTAAAAACCTAACAAAACTTCATACTAGTGCAGTGCATAAATGGGAGGGCAGCCTTGTCCAGATATTGCACTGGCTGATGTGCTGCTGTCAGCAGACACAGAGCCCAAGGAAAAGGGCAGAGTTCTACACTGAAGCAAGAGGTAAAATGATGAAAAACATGAGTATCCTCAGCTTGCACAGAAGTCACAGGCAACTGCCATTTCCCTGGCTACAGCTCAAAAAAAAGAGTGAAACAGACTAATTACATTCATAAAAGTCTTAGTTTGCAACCACCATTCTCAGATGCATATCTGCACACTGAAAATATTCTTACAAATCACCTGCTCTTTGCATGAAGGAAACTTCTTGAAGTCTTTCGAGATGCATCCTGACCATTTCTGGGTAAAGACAGCCCTTCTGAGAGCGGGGTGGGGGTGCACAGTGCAATCCTCCAAGCCTGGGGGCAAAAGCTTCCCACCAGGTCCAGGTGATCAATCACCCAACACACAGTCAATTAACAGCACTAAAAGTTCAAGTACAGCAAAGAAAACCAGCTTCTTCCAGAGGATGGAACATGCCACCACTGTTGATTTGAGTTCTTCCTCTATGAAATGCGATTCTCACGTTAATTGAGATTGGTCAAACAGGAAAAACTTACTGTTTACAGAAAAAAGGCCTACTTATCCATTGTTCACTTCCCACTGAGAACTCACCTGCCACAATTCAACATGCCTCCAGAAGGGGAAAAAAAAGAAGATAATAATATTTTAAAATCCAATTAAAATATCACCACTAATCTCAAAAAAACCTGACAAATTCAGACTTGTCTTGTCCTTTGCAATGGACCAAGCTAAAAAACCACTCTGATTAGCACTCAGACACATGCATAAGTTGCCTGGGATAAGCCAAACAAAGCCAGTTTTTAAATATTTTAATCTTTACACCACAATAGAAGTGGCAGAAAAAGAACAAAACTAGGGGATTACAACTAAAAGCTGTCTGCAACCGTGAACAGAAGGACTAACTGACCTGACTCGAGATTGGATTTGGATCTTAATACCCTCAATGTAGTTGCCAGCATTGGGTTACAAGAGAAAATCATTAAGCTGTCTCAGGCTGTATCACTGCATGGCCCCAGAAATACACAGTGTATTTGTAGTAACTACTCAGGAATTACCTAGCAGTAGGAGGAGCTTCTAGGTTGATTGAAATGTATTCACACAAACAAAAAGAATTACAAAATGCATGCCAATTGCATTGCTTTAGCTGTCAAAATGCTGCAGGAAAAGGTACGGGGGAAGCTCAAATAAGGTAAATAGTAGCATTCAAATTTTAGTGTCTGAAAGAATGAAAAACATCCTGACATATATTCAAAACTCTCCTTCACAAGTGCAAATGTCATAAGAAAAAACGACTACCATACATGTCTTTTGGAGGAGGAGGAGGGGCTGAAATGGCCCTGCCAGCTGACAGGATTGTTTACCAGCGGCAAAACAATGAGATGCACAGCCCAGGAAACCTTTGTTCAGTGAGTCGCAGGGGGAGCTTAACCGTGTGAGGGACAAAAGACGCGGTTTGGAGAGGTGATGCCAAAGGCAGGTCTTAGGCCTTTCCTATGAAAGGCAAGGCCATTTCTCGGTCCGTGCTGGTGCCGTGCCAGCCGCCCCGTGCCCGTGGGTGTGTGTGCGCAGGGAGAAGCGGCGGGCGCGCCGGAGGAGGCTTTGGAGGAGGCTTTGGGGGAGGCTTTTCTCTCGTCACCCCCGCCGGCGAGCCCAAAGGTTGTTACCACGGCTCTCCACCGCCTCGGGTGCCGGCCCCCGAACACAGCTGATTGCAAGCGAGAGGCCCCTGAGCACTATTCCT